>NW_028318339.1:2883500-3199250 GCF_062004578.1 Staurois parvus | reverse complement strand
GATTTGCGCCATGGTGGCCAAGGAGGGTGTGGTTTTGGACCCTGAAAGTACAGTGGTGCCTCCTTGGAACCTCCATAACTTTCAGCTGGCAGCCTGGTTAGTGAGCGCTAGATCCTCAGACAGAAGGGCTGCTCTGATCTGGTAATACACACCCCTAAGTAGGAAGCCTGTAACTAGGAAGATTTCTGCAAAATTATGGACATGACAGAAACAAGTGACTACTACAGCTCCAATGGTCCTTGAATTCCTTTAGGATGGTGTTGAGAAGGGTGTGGCAGTCAGCACTTTTTGAGTGCAAATAGCAGGACTTTCAGTTTTTATTGAGGCTAGGTTAGCGAAATAACTTAGTTAAGCAGTTTTTGGAGGCCAAAGAGGGTTACCCCAGTCATAAAAACAAAAGGTATCTGACTAGGGTGCTAGAGGCCTCATTTAAGCACCAATCTGAACCAATAGCAGAAGTTCCCTTTACGTTCCTAACTTTAAAAATTTTGTCCTTTCTGTTAGCTATCACTACGGCTAAAGGAGTAGCAAATTTACAAAGTCTATCTATTAGAGAAATCTGTTTGTTGATTTTGCTAGATAGGGTCATTCTCAGGCCATACCTTTTTTATATCTTCCAAAGTTAGTGGTGCAGGAGATAACCTTGCTGTCCATTTTGTGATAATTCCAAGATTGGTGGAGAAAAAAGAGTTTCACTGTTTGGATGTGAGGAGATGCCTCCACGCTTAAGGGTTACAGAGTTTAGAAGATCTAACCATCTATTGATTCTGTTTTCTGGACCAAGGAAGGGACTTCAAGCATCTAAAGCTTCAGTCTCCAGGTGGCTTAGACAGGCTATTGCTCTAGCATACGAGAGTTCAGGGATTCTGGCACCTGCAAAATTGAAGGCACGTTCAACCAAAGCTCTGGCGATATGCTGGGCTGAAAAGCCAGGGGCCTCCTAGGGACAGATTCGCAGCACAACCACCTGGTCCAGATGAGACACCTTCTTGAAGCGTTACCGAGTAGAGAATCTGTCAAAGCAAGACTTGGTCTTTGGCTGGAAAGTGTTACATGTGGTGGTCTCTTTCTAAGGTAGGCCTGCGGTTGCTTGGTTATCCTCTCAGGTGTGCCATCCTGGAAGGTGATAGGAGAAAAACAACTGTTAGATTTGCCAGTAACAGTGTTTCTGGGAACCTTCCAGGACTACAGGCCTACTTCCTGCCCAGAAAAGGGTATTGGAAAATATTGGAGCAGTAGATGGTAAGTACCTGTAAAGGATTATGCCTCCTTAAGAACAGGTTTTGGGAGTACTTTATTACAAACTGAGGGAGAAGAGGAAGGGTAGGGGCTTTAAAAGCTGTTAATTGATTGCGTTTCCTGTACAGAGAAGCCTTTCCTCCTCTTAGGTGTGCCGTCCTGGAAGGTTCCCAGAAACACCATTACTGGTAAGTCTAAACGTTGGTTTTCAGTCCACTACAGTCCCAATTACATGATCCCGCAGAGCCAGCCCTGTGTCGTTGAGCGGCAACTGGAGAGGAGGGATCACTGATAATGGCTGAAATTCCCAGCCCTTGTTGAATGAAACCTCTTCTTTCCTGCAGCCACCACTCACTGACACAGGGGGGTTTATTTACTAAAGCTGGAGAGTCCAAAATCAGACTCCTTTCTGCATAGAAACCAATCGGCTTCTAACCTCAGCTTGTTCAATGAAGCTTTGGCAATGAAACCTGGAAGCTGATTGGTTTCTATGCAGAAGGGAGTCTGATTTTGGACTCTCCAGCTTTAGTAAATAAACCCCAGAGGATCATGTGACCAGACCAGAGTGAACTAATAACAGGTAAGTATACACATTTTTAAACAGGTTAGGCAGAAGGGAGAGAACCTGTGTTTTTATTTGTTGGGCTAAACATTAGTTAGGTTGGAATTCCACTGCTAGGGTTTTTTCACTTAAAGCGCACCTGTTCCTAGAGTAGGGACTTTAAAACATTTACTGATTTTCAACAAGCAGTTATAGAGCTTCAAAACAACCCCTTGCTTAAAGTCTTAACTTCAGGCACAGTTTAGTAATTAATCCTCAAAATCAAACCAGAGACGATGAAGTCTAGTTTCAATCGTTTTCCAGCAGTATTCAGTACCTACTGTTTGTTCACATTGGTTGGCTTCCAAGTCCCTGCTACCAGAAAAAATAAGGGGGGGGAACTGTGATTTCAGTGCATCTGTTGTTTTGAAGGTAACTTTTTCTGCAGTACCTGCAGTTAGATCTTGTTCCAAGGTCACTGAGATCTTGTTTTAAATACATGTTCAATTTAGGTTCTGTGGATGCCCCGCTGATGCATTTACAAGGAAAATATTCATCTTTTTCATCAAGTAGCAGAGGTCTAATTTTTCCCAAATATGTGATAAGTTAGTTTGACCACTTGTGTTCTGTGCCTTGCGCATTGATGACTGCTACAGGCAGGAATAGCAGGGGTTTGTACATATGCGCAGTACTGGGGGTGCTTCAGAAAACAATTGACATCGGATCACATTGAGTAACATGGAGTGGTGTGGAAGGACCTTGGGCTGTTTGCCTTCCAAAGAGGGGTAAATGTAACTGTCTCTATTACAACCCTGAGATCCATGCAGCAGGCAATACCTCACCTGTGCTGCCACAAATGTGTCACCATACAGAATAAAAATAACTGACCTGGGAATGCAGATCCAAATGTCTCCATTCTTAACTTCAGTTTCCTGTGTTGAGACATTTGAAATTTAATAATGAACCATAACTTTTGTAGATAATCACTGTTGAAAATGGAATTTCTCCAAGGTGCGATAATGTTCATTAATTGCAGTAAGCTTTTAGAGAGAGAGGAGAAAACCTAACTATATCTTTCATATCCCCAGTTACTCAGAAGCAAGCCCAGCAGCAGAAGAATGTGTGGAAAGGTTTTCCTTTTCTGTGTAAAAAAAAAAAAAAAAATGTCCTGAATACCTTTTCAGATTGTTTTGGAATCTTAGGGGTTTATTTACTAAAGCTGGAGAGTGCAAAATCAGGGTCACTTCTCCATAGAAACCAATTCTAACCTCCCCAGCTTGTTCAATTAAGCTTTGGCAATAAAACCTGGAAGCTGATTGGTTTCTATGCAGAAGTGGACCTGATTTAGCATTTTAAAGCTTTAGTAAATAAACCTGAGTGTGTCAGGGATTTCACACTGCAGACATTGCCCACTCCACTGATCCATTGCCCCTTTTTAAAGGTATGTTCCAGCTAGGCATGAACATTATGCATTTCAAGAGACTTGGCCAACATGCTTATTATTTTTCATCCTTTAATTTTTCTTTGCCTGGCTAGCCTGCTAGTTAAGCCATTTGATATTAGTCGTTGCCTGGATTTGCTCATTACTAGATCCAGTAAGCCTTCAAGTCCAGTCTGGTTGTGTCCTTGTCTACCTTTTATAAGATGTTAAAATTTTCACATAAGCATTTATTAACATAGCATTAAAGGCCATTAAAAACAAGCTGAAACACAGGCTATGGATGTTGCTTTCATTAGCTTTGTATATAATTGTATGTATTACGCTACAAACCTTTCTACTTCACTCCATCAGGTTCTTCCTCGAATGAGGTGGAAATATAATTGCTTTATAACTTTTTGGTTTGAGTGTTTTTATAATCTTTACAGGTCACACAGGTGGCCAGGGGTAGGTAAAAACAAGCGTTTGATCCACTCGCCTACAAGCATGGTGCCCCTCAGAGCAGTACAACTGACCGTGATGCTTTACATGCAGAATTTTTCTAACTTTTTTTCACACAAATAGAGCTTTCTTTTGGTGGTATTTAATAGCCACTGGAGGTTTTATCTTTGCGCTACAAACAAAAAAAATGAAAAACAAAAAAAATTCTTTGTTTCTATTATAAAATTTTGCAAACAGGTAATTTTTCTCCTTCACTGATGTGTGTTGAGGCAGCACTGATGAGGTGGCATGGATAGGCGGCACTGATGAGGTGGCACTGGTGGGCATTGAGGAGGTGGCACTGATGGGCGGTGCTGCCTGGAGGCACTGGTGGGTGGCACTGCAGGGTAGTGATGATCAATGCCCTGATGATTAGTGGCAATCTCCTCTGTGACAGTTACCGGTTATCGGGAGTATTTTCCTCACGCTGACAGCATGAGGAAAGTGCTGCCGGCAACTGTATTTACGCCATGCTCTGCTGTGTCGTTGGACACAGCTAATCACGTGGAAAAGGCTGATGCGATTGGCCTTTTACCTCATCATGTGCTCAGCTGTGTCTGCAGGATACAGCGATCATGGAGATCGCTGGGGGCGCGTTCTGGAAGGATGTCATATGACGCCCACCCAGAACTGGGTAACCGCTCTGTAGCCGTCATTCGGCTATAGCGTGGTTACCAGGTTGTTAATTGGAAAATTTCACACCCACCCTCCACAGTATAAACCTAGAGCACCTTTATAGGGGACACGTTTTTTTTTTCTCTCAATAAAGTGGTGTTCTTTAACTAGGTGCTGATCGCAGGTAGCCGAATGACAGCTGCACTGCGGCCGGCCAGTTCTGGAAGGCCATCATATGACGTCCTCCCAGAACTTGCTCTCCTGTGCACCACCAGTGATCGCTGTGTCCTATGGACACAGCTGATCACGTGATGTGGTAAAAGGCCAATCACAGCGGCCTTTTACCACGTGATCAGCCGTGTCCAATGACACGCTGATCACCGGGAAATGCAATTGCCGGTTCTCGGCTGCACTTTCCTCACGCTGTCAGAGCGTGAGGAAAGTTCTACCGAGCACCAACAGTTTTCCGAGCAGGGAGCGGTACTGATGATCGGTGCCCAGCAGTGCCGCCTATCAGTGTCACCTTATTATTGCTGCCTATCAGTGCAGCCTCATCAACGCACATCAGTGAAGGAGAAAGATTACCGGTTTGCTAAATTTTATAATAGAAACAAAAATTTTTTTTTCTAAATTTTTTTTGCTTTTTTTTGTTTATAGCGCAAAAAGTAAAACACACAGCGGCAAGAAAATACCACCAAAAGAGAGCTCTATTTGTGAGGAAAAAAGATAAAATTTCATATGGGTACAATGTTGTATGACCGCTCAATCGTCATTCAAAGTGAGACAGCACTGAAAGCTGAAAATTGGCCTGGTAAGGAAGGAGGTATAAGTGCCCGGTAGGCAAGTGGTTAATTAAGTGGCACTTTTACTCTTGCATGTCAGCGATTGCACAAAGTGAACATCTACAACAAACTACTTTGCAAAACAACAGACAGGTTGCAGGTGAACTTATTCAGCTCTCCTTCCTCTGTTACATGCGCTCTCTCCTTTTCGCAGTTGTGTCCTCTCTCCTTAAACAGTTTCCTTCACCCCTCTTCTCCACCCCACAACCTGTATATATCACCCTTCTGTCCTCTTCTTATTACTGCACTCGTTGCCTCCTAATTCTAAGCCCACATACTAATAATACCCCCAGGATACTGAGGCATGTCCCTTCATATGAATCACCCTCCCATATTATCTTCCTCACCCTTCTGCTTCTCCTAACCTCTGGAGACATATCCCTGTCACAATCGTGCATACAAGAGCCAGGCACGGCTCTCACTGTATTAAGAAGTCTTCATGTCTTCCTGTGCCCTTTGCAACAAACACACCTTTGTATGACCTCTTTGTCACTAACTCATTTAACCTACTTGCTGTTACCAAAACGTGAATTCATGAGTCTGACACTGCTTCCCTTTCCCATGGTGGCCTTCTCTGGACTCGCTCTGCCAGACCTAGTGGACAGAAGGAAGGTGGAGTGGGAATCCTATCCTCACAGACCACCTATCAGGTTCTTCACTCTCCTCCTCTCTGTCCCAATCATCATTTGAAGCTCACTGTATATCTCTATTTCCTCCAATTGCTTTAAGAATTGCTGTGATCTGTCAGAGTGTTGTCAGCTTTCCTTGATGACTTCTTTGCCTAGCTACCCTACTTTTTCTCTTCTGAAATTCTCACAATCATTTTCAGTGACTTCAACATCTCTGTTAATACTAACACTCCTGCTACTTCCTAACTTCTCAATTTAACCTCCTCTTTTGACCTAAGGCAATGGATATATGCTTTTATTCACTGATGGCAACACTCTTGACCTTGTGTTCTCCTATCTATGCACTCCATGCAACCTCTTCAACAATATTTTTCCTCTCTCTGATCCCCACCTTATTAGCTTTGCTGTCTCCCTGTCTTCCACCACCTCTCCCGCCAACCGCTTAACAATTACCCACTTTAACCATTCTCTTCTCTATTCTGCTACTGACCTCCCCATTGACAAAATATTACCCATGTCCTGCCCCAATCTGGTCACTTCTGTCTACAATAGATCCCTGTCCTCCACCCTGCACAAGCTCTCCCCCCTCAATGGACCCCTACAACCCTGGCAAACAGATGACACCAGAAGTCTCAAAAAATGTAGCAATACTCTTGAGCATCTGTGGTATAAGACTAAGTCTCGGAAAGACTTTAACCCTTTGAGGACCAAGGGACGTATTTGTCCCATGTTTTTAATTGCGTGTATCATCTGATTAAGAACTTAAAACTTTTTTTTTTTTTTTTGGGTTTGAGTTTAAATTAGTTCTTATCAACAAACAACAAATGGATCTAGCTTTTTGCCAATTATTTCATGAAATGGCTTAGTTACAGCAACTGAAGTGTACGAACTTTAAAAACAAAAAAATTGATTCTTTTGGCGTTCCAAAATCTTACGGTCCTCACAGGGTTAACCAATATAAATCTGCCCTCCAAAAATACAATTCCTGCCTTCAAACAGCAAAGCAGACCTGTATTTTATCACTTTCATTAACACTCACAATTAGAAGCTTTGTGGTGTCAGTGGTTAGGATTCCAAGGAACTTCCTACCCCGATATGTCCGGCTATCTTCTACTCTGTCCACTTTTAGCCGACCCCTGAAAACCCTTCTCTTCAGAGAAGCCTTTTCTATTTCCACCTAACAGCTGTATTTCCACTTTTTTCACCAGCTCATCCCCCACAGTTATTACCTTTTGGTATCACTTGACCCTCATTTTAGATTGTAAGCTCTAATGAGCAGGACCCTCTGATTCCTCCTGTATTGAATTGTAATTGTACTGTTTGTCCTCATATTGTAAAGCTCTGCACAAACTGTTGTGCTGTATAGACCTTAGATGATGATAACGATGATAATGTGATCGGTTATGACACCAGCCATTTGATGGTTTGGTTGAGAGCACCAGCAAATGTGACCGTTACATTATTGGGAACAGCCAGGAACTGGTTTTTGAAACTGTTGATGGGTTTAGTTCCGCTTTAAAGAGACTCTGCCATTGAGGGTAAGGAGGGTATGAAATGCAGGCACCTTGTAGCCCTTGTGCATAACTGTAACAGCTGCCCAAGCAATTTTTGGCTCTGCTTTATCTTAGGTTCACACAGGGAAAGGTTCAACACTTTTGGACAAAGCTTGCCCATCTCTTGTGATAGTGATTTGCTGCTGAGTACAGGATTAACAGTAAGCTCTGATACTTCTTGGAACTATACAAGCTTTGTTTCTCAAAACAGCCAGGCATTGAGCTGTAATCGAAAGATTTGGGAGGCCTGTAATGTATGCACAAGCACCACTAGATGTTGATACCTGCCTCCCCCAACCTCAGTGCAGTGACTGTCTTTAAGGGCTCATTCACACTTATGTGTTGCAGTGAAAAAAATAGAGGGGGTGGTTCCGTACAGTAGTAGGTTAGATATCTGCATTGCAGTGCACCACTATGTGCATTGTGGTATGCTGCATTTTACAATAAGGCTCATGTTTGTTTTGGGCTATGTTGTTTTATATTGACAGTTCATTTAATATGAATTAATAAAAATGCATTAATGTAATGCTAAGGGCCATTTGATATGGTGCTGCTTTGCTGTATTCAGCAGGGGATACATGAGCAGATCCCCTGCTGAATTAGGAACTAATGGGGATGGATGTCACTTTTTTTTTTATACATCTGTGCCTGTTCAGTTTGTGTCCACATTTACTCAGCAGACACGGCAGAACCATGAAGGCTCTATGGGCAGATAGATGTAAATGTCCATTCACATCAGGCTACGTCTGATCCATATCTGTAAAAACAGAAAAGGATGTTTTAGGAGGTAGGTGGGCGTAAACACTCACATCATCCTGCCCATCATTTAATTAACTTTCAGACAAGTTAGTTAAAACCTGTCTGAAAAACAGATGGGGATCTGACTGAAAAGCCTGTGTGAAAGGGCCCTAAGGCATACATGCGCTTTTAAAATACATCAGACCCTCTAGAGACAACAAGAACCTCTGTAAATCTTTTCCAAGCATTTTCTTTCCCTTTGTTTTGAGAGGTGACACTGTGGGCCCTCTCTGTCTGCTATCTGCACTAGCCCAAATGCAGTATAAAGATGACATGCAGACTAGTTTTTAGTTGTGGGGCTGGTAAGGTGGGAAATGCAACTCCTGCATATCACTATTGGCCCATCACTGTGATGGGTGACCACTGACCAGTATTTGTAAGCATGGAGGGAGAGTAATTATGAATTCAGCTTAAGCTTTTGGCCTCTGTCACATGGGTTGTACTCCAGCCTATGCCTGTGTCAGGGCAATGCTTACCACCCTTGTGCCCAACACATGGCCTGCCGACCCTCTTTGTGTGGCCTGAGGGCTATTGAGCACCATAAGGATTGTAGAATGGCAGCAGGGGGTGCTGTCTGTGTTCTGACACTGGCTGAGAGAGACTGTACTATGGTTCTAATTATCACTACCAGTAATCAGCAATGTAATGGATTGGGGAGGGATGTTAAATATAATTGCCAGTGACCAGGGTGGTGGGGTGGTGGAATTGGATTTCAATGCCAGTGACCAGCAATGTGCGGTTAGATACACTCACTGACATCAGTGCTGGGGTTATTATTGTTTTCACTGACACAAGTGCTTGGGATTATTCTCACAATAACAGGCAGCAGCGCTGGGCGTTAATAATGCATTCACTGACACTAATACTGGGAGTTATTATTGCAGTCGCTGATACCAATGCTGGAGGTTATTATTGCGCTCACTGATACCAATACTGGGGGTTATTATTGTGCTCACTGATACCAATACTGGGGTTATTATTGCATTCATTGACACCAGTGCTGGAGGTTAGTATTGCGCTCACTGACATCAATGATGGGTTATTATTGCGCTCACTGATACCAATACTGGGGCTTATTGTACTCCAACTTTAGTGTACATTGTGATACACTTAAAAAAATGCAGCACAACTAAACTTTTTGGGTACTGAGGTATGAAAGGGAGCTGCTCTGGTGTGGCCCTTTGTAGGTGTCAGGGGCTGCACTTGAGGCCCTCTATAATTTTCATGTTGACAACCCCTGGTTTACTTGCACATGCATACACAGGAGTGTTCCATACATCCCTGTACAGGCAGTCCTATTGATGTCAATTTGTACATCTGTGCAGATGCACAACCATTCAGACACTGTGTCCGTGTGGCCGCTGTGTTCCAATTGACAGCAGAGAGACTGCTTGCACAGGGATGCACAAAGTACCTGTGGATCTCTGCAGTTAAACATGGCCCTTGCATGGGTGTACACTGTATTATGCCCCATGTGAATGAGGCCTTTCACTAAACTCAAGACACCAGTTATGGAAAAAATTGTAACTGAATACATATTGGCTTATTTAATAACGCAGTTCAGGAAGCTATGCCAATATGCATAACACATACAGCAGCCAATCAAATGTCACATTTCTTCAAATGAGGGCAGCTGATGAAAAATGATTGCTGATTGGTTCCAAGGGTTACAGCATTTTCACACTTTGTCCCATATTCCCTGATGTATACGTGTCACTGATAACATATTGTATGTTTAAGGGACTACAATGTATATTCACTTGCAGACTGTTCCTGGAGAATGGAGAACGAAAGAACAAGGATCCCTCAAGGGCAAAAACAGAAGAAATTCTTTCCATATAATGATGTAGGAGCAGTAAAGTAGAGGTCAGCAGGCTGAGCAGTACAGTGTAGTGAATGGAGACAGATTTAACTTGAAACCTGCATATATACATGAACAGACCCAGAAGAGGATTAACCATTGTTTTCAACTGGAAAATTTTATTACTAGGAAAAGCAACCTATTTATCTGTCTCATCCATGCTTTGCATTGCTCATACTCATATTGTTTGCTTACAAATGGAAGGAACACTTTGATCTGCTAACTTAGTTTTTTCTTTTTATATATATTATTCCCATGTTCTTGTAGCCCCAACATATTACAAGCTGCTTTGAAGATCACCACCCAAGAACAACGTTTCCTATTCGTAAAGAGCATACCATGCACCTGAAGTTTATGCATATAGATCACCTGTGGATGAGTGAAGTGAAATACCATGTACTTTGAGTATGGCAGGTTTGTAAATGGCTGTTTAGGCACTCAGTGCTGTCAGGTGGGGATGGAGCGTGAATCCCCAGCCAAGTCCCAACTTCTGTCTTAAACTAAAGGCCCCCCAACAGTCTAAACAAATGCCAAATCCACTTACTATGTGATGCACAAGCTTTTTCTACCAAGCAAAAACTTATTTTACCCCTCCTTACTAGCCAAATTCTCCTTCATTCGTGTTTCACATGCTCCCCCTCCCAGACACTGCAGCTCATAGTGGGAGTGTTTCAGTAACAGGCGGTGCTACCAATCTTGGACACAATGGGCAGGACTCAGTGTGGCCAGGTACTGATAAACAAGCTACTGGCTTGTGAATCAGCAGTGACAATGCCAATAGCCATGCCCCCTAAAACATTTTTTCATCACACCACAGAGCAGTCAGGAACAGGTGGGTGGCAACTCTGCTGTAAATTCAAAAGCAGTGCAGCCGCGTAGCTACACCATCACAGGAAGCTTTGTTAGGTGGACTCAACGGGCAGAATTCACAGGCATTTGAGGGACTTTGCATAGAGACTACTGTAGCACACGTGTGTGTGTGTGTGTGTGTATATATATATATATACATACACACCCGCGCTATATTGGGGCGCCTGCCTTTACACGCACATAAACTTTAATGGCATCCCGGTCTTAGCCCGTAGGGGTTCAATATTGAGTTGGCCCACCCTTTGCAGCTATAACAGCTTTAACTTTTCTGGGAAGGCCGTCCACAAGGTTTAGGAGGGTGCCTATGGGAAGGTTTGACCATTCTTCCAGAAGCACATTTGTGAGGTCAGGCACTGATGTCAGACGAGAAAGCCTGGCGTGAGGACTCCGCTGTAAGTCATCCCAAAGGTGTTCTATCACTTTGAGGTTAGGACAGTCAAGTTTCTTCACCCCACACTCACTCATTCATGTCTATGGATCTTGCTTTGTGCACTGGTGTGCAGTCTTGTTGTAATAAGAAGGGGCCAACCCTAAACTGTTCCCACAAAGTTGGTAGCATGAAATTGTCCTAAATGTCTTGGTATGCTGATGCCTTAAGAGTTCCTTTCACTGGAACTAAGGGGCCAATCTCAACCCCTGAAAAACAACCCCACACCATAATCTCCCCTCCACCAAACTTTACACTTGGCACAATGCAGTCAGACAAGTACCATTCTCCTGGCGACTGCCAAGCCCAGACACGTCCATTGGTTTGCCAGAGACGTGCGATCCATCACTCCAGAGAACAGGTCTCCACTGCTCTAGAGTCCAGTGGCGACGTGCTTTACGCCACTGCATCTGACACTTTGCATTGCACTTGGTGATGTAAGGCTTGGATGCAGCTGTTCGGCCATGAAAACCCATTCCATGAAGCTCTCTATGTACTGCTGTGCTAATCTGAAGGCCACACGAAGTTTGGAGGTCTTTAGCTATTGACTACGCAGACAGTTGGCGACTTCTGCACGCGCTGACCCCGCTCTGTCATTTTTCGTTGCCTACTACTTTGTGGCTGTTGTTTCCAGTTGCTTCCACTTTGTTAAAATACCACTGACAGTTGACCGTGGAATATTTAGTAGCAAGGAAATTTCACAAATGGACTTATTGCACAGGTGGCAAGCTATCAAGGTACCACGCTTGAATTCACTGAGCTCCTGAGGGTGACACATTCTTTCACAAATGTTTGTAGAAGCAGTCTGCATGCCTAGGTGCTTGATTCTATACACCTGTGGGCATGGAGGTGATGGAACACCTGAATCCAATGATTTGCGGGGGTGTCCCAATACTTTTGGCATTATAGAGTGTGTGAGTGTATATATGTATACACACACACAAACTCCAAAAAGGGTTATTGCACTCACGATTTATTGAAAAAAAAAAAATCAAAAATTTCACTATCTAGATAGATACAGAGCGAGTGAGACTTTTTTTTATTATTTGGATGTCATGGGTCTTCTTCAAACAAAGTGGCTTCTTGTGGTGCGAAAATTCAAATGATATTATTACTAAACCTTATTTTGAAAATACTAGGTACCTGGCTATCTCTGGTTGAAATACTTTTTGAGTCATTGACCTGGAATAAACATGCAATAAGGAAAATCAGAATATCTGATCTGCATGCATGAGTTAGAGGTGCAGGAATGATTCAAGCGACTGAATCAGCAGGACAGAGAAGCAACTAAGATATCCAGATGTAAAAAAAATTGAAGTCTTTATTTTTCTCAGTACAAATTAACTTGAATGCTAATTTCCCCAGCATAGTCATACAAACACTCTAATTGCTACCATCTTTCCAAAAAGCGTGCGACAGTGGCCATCTTGGAGAATTTTGTTAAAAGTGTTAAGATAGGAAGTGTCACTAACCTTGGAGAGCGGTCATCTTTGGTGAGTCCCGACGGATAGAAAAGGACTGGGATTAGATGGAGTGAGAGAGAGAGGCCAAAGGGCGTAAGGGAAGACAGGAGACACACAGAAGGGTGAGGTTGGTAGCTGTTGTATCTATTACCAATCTTCCTCCCCCTTAGCTTGTGACATTGCTGGCTCAGTCCTGTTTGAGGGCTGCTGTTCTTTTTGGCCACCCTACTGATTCCTGAGAGAGGGATACTATGGGTACTATGCAGCTTCTGCTTGATAACCCTAGAGAGCAAGGGTACAGAACTACAATCAACAGGGGGCTCTGACTTGGGAGACTGTGGCCTGTAATTAATCCTACTGCCATATCATAGGGCAAAGCACAAGATGGCGCACTTTGAGTGTTGGTGATTGGCATAGTAACCTCTGGCATTTTGCCACTTCTAGAAATATAGATTGTGTGTTTCCTGAGCCCAGAGGAGGACAAAGATTGTGTGTTTCATACACCCAGAGGAGGATGCAGATTGTAGGGTGTTCCAGGACCCAACATGAGAGCCTGAGGATCCATTCATCACGTGAGGACACTCCCAAGCATTCGGAGTGGTGAGAGTCCTTCTGGCCATCAGTACTCTTTTTACCAGTCAACGAGCGCTCTACCAAGGACACACAGGACCCCAATGGCAGCCAATATTATACTTCATCTACTGGCCAGATAGACACTGGTATGACTAGGAGTGAAGGTCAAAGTTTAAAGTAGTAGAAAACTACAGCCATTTCCAAAGTTTTGAGAATTAAATAAATATTATTTTCACTAATCTGCTGCCTCAGTTTATATGATGGCAATTTGCATATACTCCAGAATGTTATAAATGATCATATGAATTGCACTTAATTGCAAAGTCCCTCTTTGCCATAAAAATGAACGTAATCCCAAAAAACACATTTTCACTGCATTTCAGTCCTGCCACAAAAGGATCAGCTGACATCATGTCCGTGATTCTCTCGGTAACACAAGTGTCAGTGTTGATAAGAACAAGGCTAGAAGGGTCTTAAAGAAGGGTGGTGCTTAAAATTACTGTTCTTCCTCTGTTAACCATGGTCACCTGCAAGGAAACATGCAGTCATCATTACCTTGCACAAAAAGGGATTCACAGGCAAGGATATTGCTGCTACCAAGATTGCACCTAAATGAAACATTTATTAGATCATCAAGAACTTCAAGGAGAGAGGTTCAATTGTCGGGAAGAAGGCTTCAGGGCACCCAAGAAAATCCAGCAATCGCCAGGACCCTCTCCTAAAGTTGATTCAGCTGTGGGATCAGGGCACCACCAGCACAGAAGATGCTCAGGAATGGCAGCAGGCAGGTGTGAGTGCATCTGCAATCACAGTGAGGCGAAGACTTCTGGAAGATGGCCTGATGTCAAGAAGGGCAGCAAAGAAGCCACTTTTCTCCAGGAAAAACATCAGGGACAGACATATTCTGCAAAATGTACAGGGATTAGACTGCTAATGACTGGGATAAAGTCATTTTCTCTGATGAATCCCCTTTCTGATTGTTTGGGGCGTCCGGAAAAAACCTTGCCTGAAGAAGAAAAGGTGAGCACTAAAATCAATCCTGTGTCATGCCAACAGTAAAGCATCCTGAGAACATTGATGTGTGGGGTTGCCTCTCAGCCAAGGGAGTGGGATCATTCACAATTTTGCCTAAGAACACAGCCATGAATAAAGAATGGTACAAAATCATCCTCTGAGAGCAACTTTTCCCAACCATTCAAGAACAGTCTGGTGATGAACAATGCCTTTCCAGCATGATGGAGCACCTTGCCATAAGGCTAAAGTGATAACTAAGTGACTTGGGGAACAAAACATTGAAATTTTGGGTCCATGGTCAGGAAACTCGCCAGACTTTAATCCCATTGAGAACTTGTGGCCACTCATCAAGAGGCGGGTGACAAAAACCCCCCACAAATTCTGACAAACTCCAAGCATTGATTATGCAAGAATGGGCGTCCATCAGTCAGAAATTGATTTACAGTATGCCAGGGCAAATTGTAGAGGTCTTGAAAAAGACGGGTCAACACTCTGCAAATACTGACTCTGCATAAACTTAATGTAATTGTCAATAAAAGCCTTTGACACTTATGAAATGCTTGTAATTATTCTTCAGTATACTATGGTAACGTCTGACAAAAAGATCTAAAATCATTGAAGCAGCAGACTTTGTGAAAATTAATATTTGTGTCATTCTTAAAACTTTTGGCTACGGCTGTTTTCAAGAGTGTGTTGATCTTCTGTACTCTGATTCAGTTCTGCCTAGGGCTGCAGTTTAGTTAATCACTGTATTTGTGTTACAGTGATATTAAACTCTGTTTTTTACACACTTTCAGCAGCTGATTTAATCACTGAGTATGTATTTTTTTCATCTTTAATCCTTGCCTATGTTTTAGTTTAAAATGTTACCATGACCACTGTCACAGGTTTCCTCTCTCAGGTCATATTTTTTCTCTAGCAGGGTTCTATGTAGCAACCCTTGAATGCAGGGACTAGTGTTGTGCCTCTCTATGCTGTGTGCATCAATAGAAACACAAAACCCCATAACCTAGGATGGCAAGGCACTCTCCTGCTACGTCCTCCTTATCCCTGCTCCAAACTAACAAACTGACTGCACTGTCCACTATTAACTGTTTCCTGTGTAGACTGGATGTTTAGGAGAGCAGAAGCCAGCAGCATTGAAAGTTGTAAACTGCAAGTGCTTAGGTAACAATTTAAACAAGTTTATTTGGGAATGTTTATTTTATTGTGCACAATGTTTAAAGCTAAACACTGAGTTAATACTACTTTAATTATGACCTTCTTTACCAAGCTTTACCCCTTTTGCTTTTGTTTGTGCTTTTTCATGTTATTCTTTGCATTATTTGCAAGGCTATAAAGCCCATTAGGATTGGAAACAACCCCAAGGTGTGCTGGGGATTGTCAAGCAGCCAAGTTTTGTCGCCCGCTAGAGAAAAGAAGAACCTGTTCTAGCCAGCAGCTCCTCCAGGGGGTAGAACTGGACATATGTAGCACTACCCCATTAGGAGTCGCTCAGTTTTTGGGTCCCCCTAGAGTCTTGCACAGCTAGGCAACACACATCTTCTTCCTCGCTTGCACACTGAGACAGTAACCAGTCCATAGGCTTGTTTATTTGATTTTATTTAGGGGTAACAAACTTGGATGGGGTAGAGGGATACGTGGGATGCCCAATGAACTGTGAACTGCTAGGACAAACTATGTACAAGTCTATGGACAGGAATCAAAAATCTGTCTCTTCTTTGAGAACACACCTGTTTTCCAGTGTACCTCCTCAGACCTTAGATGAATCCTCCTCTTCACCCAGCAGTACTAAGGGTATTCCTTGGGCAAGGGGATCCAGAAGCTGACCAAAATCAAACAGTTCCAGCTGAGGAGCTAGTTGGGCCCTCCACCTGACATTACTCTCCCCTTATCCGGCCCAGGGGGTGTAAGGATACTCACACTGTCCTTCCTGATAGCTTTATGGGTTGGTGGCTGCCTTCAGGCCTTCTGCTGGGCTGACTTCTTTCTGCTCAGACTGTCAGCACAGTGGAGGTCCCCTCTTCAAGCACCTTCCTGCAGGTAGGCCTCTTGGCTGGGCCCCCTCCCATGTTCCACACTCCAGCCTCCTACTCCATCTTCCACCCAACACACACTGACTCAATTGCTTTTGATCAGGCCCAAATATATCTAAGGGTGGTCTTGACCCCAGGTGACCTGGCTGATTCATACCCAAGCTGACTCATGGCCAGGCTGCTTTTCAACCTAAAAACCTAGTCTAGCTCCCCCTGGCTAACTAGAGGGGCGCTACACATACAATATCCTTGAAGATGGCCATTGACAGTAAATGAACCGAAGACCCCAGTGAGGCAAGATAAGGATGCTAACATGTCAACCATAATACTACCCACCCTACACAACTAATCTCAGTTATGGCTCCAGGGTATGCAATGTCAAAGTACAATTTTATGCAATGCCAGACGCCTCACGTCCGGGGCTGTATTTACAAATCGTGCTGACCTAACCACTTGGGAATGTTGATGCACTTTGTCATGCAGGATAGCAGTCAGACTGAAGTTTTCATCGGTGATATAATCCTTGCAATGTGCATATAACTGATCTAAAAAAGATTGTTTTCTAGACAAAACTGGAGTTTCATTGACAGTTTGTTTAATGAAGGTTGATTCCAGATGAGGTTTGAGATATTTGTGAATAGGAAGGAAGAGTTTACAGCTATTACAAAATGTGTGTACAAATCAAACAAATACATTTTATTGTGCATTTTTATTCACTAATGTACTGTCTGTGTTCTCTTTTACTTTCCTGACTTTGCCTTTCAGACTAAGAGATACAGACTTGCTCAAAATGTACCATGTGTGCCAATGTAATTTTACTTCTCCTGTTACAAATCACAAATTGAATCTCCCTCTCTTACAAGCTGGTGTCTGTAATGTGCAGCCCCAGCCCTGCTCACTGCTGGTGCATGACAGCTTTTCCTGGTCTAAGGAAGTTTGTAATCTCTTCAATACAAAGGCCAGAGTTGCTGACATCATTTTAATTACTGATATAAAAATTTTTGCTTAAAGCAGGCAACTGCCTAAAGCTGAATCTAGTTTAAAAAGAGCATTTTTTCTCTACATTTTTAGTTACATTACTTACCTGTAATGAAGTATGTCCCTCAATGTGCAAGCTGCTGGATTCTGTAGAAATCTTCACTGGAGGGCTGCCCTGTCCTCTTCCTGCTCCTGAACATCTAGCGTTGTGGGGTTTAACAGCTTTGGGTCTCCAAGCTCAGCTGCTCTAAAGATGATCTGATGGAGACACACCCCCTCCTGTCCTATTCTCCATTCAGAAAGGTTCTTTCACTGACTACACTGCCTGTAACACAATTTGTGAATGGAGAAGACAATCCTGTGGCCAATCAGATTTCTTCCCTATTCAAGGATAGTGTTATAAGTACTGTAATCGGTGATATAACTTTTTCAATGGAGGAAGGGGCAGTGGGGACATTTCCCTGTTGGATAATCTTTAGTGCAGAGCTTGGAGACCCAAAGCTGTTAACCCCCACAGCAACAGAAGTTCAGCAGCAGGAAGAGGACAGGGCAGCCCTGCAGTAAAGATTTATACAGAATGCAACAGCCTACATATCCTGGGATGTATTGCATTATAGATAAGTAATGTAAGTAAAGCTGCAGAGAAAAAAATGTTTTCCTTTTTTAACCTAAAGTGATTGTAAAGTTTTACATTTTATTTTTTTTTTAAATAACAAGACAGTTTATACTTGTCCACCCCGTGCAATAGAATTGCACAGAGTAACCCAAAACCTCCTGTTCTCGGGTTCTTGCCGGCATTCTTGGCTCCTGCTCTTCTTGGTGTACCACCATAGGAAGCCCCTTCCTATGGTGGCATGCCTGCATGCTTGATACCAAGCCCACTATCTGTGTCCCTCATCACTCAAACCAATAGCTCAGTGTTGAATCGAGTGAGGGCACAGGAAAGTAGTAGAGGGGGTGAGGGGGCGATACTTTAAACATTTTCTACCCTAATGCAAGGAATACATTAGGGAAAAAATTGTTTAGCCTTTACAACCACTTTAACATCAATTTTAACCTGTTTCCTACCTGCAGTCTTTAGATTAATGTTCCCCTGCACAATGTCCTTTGCTGAGGATACATTAATCTATGCCATCCAACTGACAACTACAGTCCCCAATAATGATCAGAAACATCAGAGTTATTTCTGATCTTATGATAACTCTTCCAGATATGACACAGTAATTCTATAACAATCTATAATAAATATATATACACTGTATATACAGTATATACATACATACAGTGTGTATGTGTGTGTGTAAAACGTATCTTTTTTTTGTTTTGTAATATTAATATATTTTTTCCCCTTAAATCTATTTTCATTAAAAGAACCTCTTCTGTCTGTGTTTCCTGACTTAACAACATATAATTTTGCTGTGTTGTTAAGCAAGATGCCGCTGGCTGATGCAATTAAACTGGAGCTTTTTCTCACCTCTGATCATAACCCTGACAATTGGCAGGCAAAATTATTCAAGGCCTAAGCAAATTCCAGTGCAGAGTAAACTTAATTGCTAATAACAAAGTTCTACAAAGATGTAAAGATAAATCCGTTTTTAGAAGTATTCTTTCTAGATTATTGTGCATTTTACCCTCTGATGGATGTATTATCTGGAGTACTTTTGATGCAGAAAAATCCCTGTTAGTGGGAAGTACCAGGAAACCTGGATAGGGCCGGAATCCTAGTAAATCTTGCCTTACTGTTTATGCAATATGAAACCATATGTATATGTTATTTATATGTTCTAAGCATTTGTTTTATTTCCATCTGTAACATTAGATTACAGGGCACTGCAAGAGATGATTGTATTATATAAAATTACACTATCACTACCTAAAAGATTTTTTTTTTTACACTTTTTTTTTTTAAATGCTTCAAAAGGTACTGTATACATGTACATTTTGTTACAGCGAGTTAGGTATACATATATTTAAAGACATAACCAACCATAATGAAAGTATATCACATTCACATCAAGGAAACATCCTAGAGCATCATAAACTGGTTGTAAATGTTGTTGCTTCAAGAAGAGAAACAAATATAGTGAAATGGAAAAGTGAATTACTGAGAATTGCCAGCATCGTATTCTCAAATAGCTTAGTAATTGTATGTTGTGATATATTATCACAGAAACATTCTTTTAGTAAACGGTAACAAACATCACTGTGATCTAAACTACATATTGGTAAGTAAAGCGATTTTAAAGCTTGGGAAAAAAAAAAAAACAAACAAACATGTCATACTTACTTGCTCTGTGCAGTAGTTTTGCACAAAGTGACCTGGATCTTCCTCTCCTTGGGTCCCACACCAGCGCTTCTGGCTCCTTCCCCCACCAAGTGCCCCCATAGGAAGTTGCTTCCCATGGGCGCACTCGTATGTGCTTGATTCTGAGCTGTGCTGTTTGTGTCTATTCAGACACACAGTAGGGCTCAGTCCTGCCACTCTACTCTCTTCTGACAGCAGCAGGACCCAATGGTTCACACTGCTCTCAGGCAAGCCTGTCAGAGGCGGGAGAGGGAAGAAGAGCTGCTGCAGACGTGCACAGCACTAGACCAAGATTGGGTTAAGGGGAGTATTTAGGAGGAGCCAGGGAGGAAGCCACTATTAAAAGCTTTTTAATACCTTAATGCAGAGAATGCAATCATAATATGAAGTGAAAAAATGCTGCGCTATATGAAACAATGGCACTATCCATTATATAACCAAAAAACAAAGTGAAAACATATATGTATATATATACAGTGGGGATCGAAAGTTTGGGCACCCCAGCTAAAAATTTGTATTAATGTGCATAAAGAAGCCAAGGAAAGATGGAAAAATCTCCAAAAGGCATCAAATTACAGATTAGACATTCTTATAATATGTCAACAAAAGTTAGATTTTATTTCCATCATTTACACTTTCAAAATAACAGAAAACAAAAAAATGGCGTCTGCAAAAGTTTGGGCACCCTGCAGAGTTAATATGTTGTACTGCCCCCTTTGGCAAGTATCACAGCTTGTAAACGCTTTTTGTAGCCAGCCAAGAGTCTTTCAATTCTTGTTTGAGGTATCTTTGCCCATTCTTCCTTACAAAAGTCTTCCATTTCTTTGAGATTTCTGGGCTGTCTGTCACACACTGCTCTTTTAAGGTCTATCCATAGATTTTCAATTATGTTGAGGTCAGGAGATTGTGAAGGCCATGGCAAAACCTTCAGTTTACGCCTCTTGATGTAATCCCCCGTGGATTTCGAGGTGTGTTTAGGATCATTATCCATTTGTAGAAGCCATCCTCTCTTTAACTTCAGCTTTTTCATTGATGGCTTCAAGTTACCATCCAAAATTTGCTGAAATTTTATTGAATCCATTTTTCCTTCTACTCGTGAGATGTTCCCTGTGCCACTGGCTGCAACACAACGCCAAAGCATGATTGATCCAACCCCATGCTTAACAGTTGGACAGAGGTTCTTTTCATTAAATTCTGTGCCCCTTCTTCTCCAAACGTACCTTTGCTCATTCCGGCCAAAAAGTTCAATTTTAACCTCATCGGTCCACAGAACTTGTTTCCAAAATGCATCAGGTTTGTCTATATGTTCATTTGCAAAGTTCAAATGATGATTTTTGTGGTGAGGACGTAGAAGATGTTTTCTTCTGATGACTCTTCCATGAAGACCATATTGGTACAAGTATCTCTTTATAGTGGAATAGTGTACCACAACTCCAGTGTCTGCCAGATCTTTCTGGAGGGATCGTGCAGTCAAACGTGGGTTTTGAATTGTTTT
Source organism: Staurois parvus (assembly GCF_062004578.1). Lineage (NCBI taxonomy): Eukaryota > Metazoa > Chordata > Amphibia > Anura > Ranidae > Staurois > Staurois parvus. The sequence continues at coordinate 3,178,093 of NW_028318339.1, read as the reverse complement.
TCTCACAATCCTGCAAGCTGTTCTGTCTGATATTTTTCTTGGTCTTCCAGATCTTGCTTTAATTTCCACTGTTCCTGATGACTGCCATTTCTTAATTACATTCCGAACAGAGGATATTGACATCTGAAAACGCTTTGCTATCTTCTTATAGCCTTCTCCAGCTTTGTGAGCGTCAACTATTTTCAGTTTCAGTTTTCTAGACAACTGCTTAGAAGAACCCATGGTGCTGATTGTTGGGGCAAGGTCAGATGAGTCTGGGAATTTAAAACCTTTGAGATTGACATCACCTGGTCTTCCCAGACGATGATTGAGAACAATCCATGACAATGGCAGGTCTCAGCTTGGCAAAGGGGGTAGTGCATGCTATAAATTCTGCAGGGTGCCCAAACTTTTGCAGATGCCATTTTTTTGTTTTCTGTTATTTTGAAAGTGTAAATGATGGAAATAAAATCTAACTTTTGTTGACATATTATAAGAATGTCTAATCTGTAATTTGATGCCTTTTGGAGATTTTTCCATCTTTCCTTGGCTTCTTTATGCACATTAATACAAATTTTTAGCTGGGGTGCCCAAACTTTCGATCCCCACTGTATATGTAGAAAAAATATTAATATTGAAATAAACATATAAATATATATATAAACAATATATATATAAAAAACAAAAACCACACAAAAAAATATATTTAAGTATGAATCAAACAAAAGTCATTCATAAAATCTGGTTCAATCAATAAACTGTTCATTCAGTGAACCCTCCTTTTGGATAATGAAAAATATGTGCATCTGTCATCAATTCCTGTGCAAAGACATCCTCCACCATATATATGCTCACCTCACGCAGTGTGACCTCACATTATACAATGTTACAGTCTAACTGCACTTTTGGTCCCATATGGACTCAGAAGATCAGCTTACTGCATGAAGACTCCACAGTAAGCTCCCTCCTGATATGCATCTTTGTATCAGCCGTATTCTTCATTAAAAAGAACTCACCATAGTGCTTTATACTTTTAAACTTTTATTCATCAATTAAACATAAGCAATTCACTCACGTTCCTAAGGTGTATTTTGCACCAGGTATGATGAAGATCCAGTGATGTACTGATTAAACACAAGATGGCAGTATCATCTCAGCAGCAGAGTCCTGTACAAGCTCAAATCTGACACCATCCATAATAGATTGCAAGGCAAAGTACGGGCCCACTTAATGAATGCTATTGCCTGCTGTAATGTCATTTAAAGAGCCGTTTGTAGAGTACTACAAGCTGCTATCCCCATGAATGGCAACATCATGATGTCATCTGCACACTCCTACCCGACGCGTTTCGTCACTAGTCACGTGACTTTATCCCCTTGATAAAAGCAGAATGTATTCGCTTACAGGGATGAGACAAACCATTTTACACTGGCAGGGGTGTATTAAATGATCAGCTTTTTTGATTGATGTAAAACCTTTATCCCAAAAGGAAAAAATGCTGTTTGCTGCAACTTATTATAAAGTGTGAGCTGGAGTTTGGCCTCAGTTTGTTAGTATATCCAAATCTGCTAGTACTTCCAACACTCCCCTCGCTCCAGACTGACAATGCTGCTGTCTGCAGAGTGGTGTCTCACTAATGCTGGAGGTGTGTTACTGGCCAGATCACCAGGTGAAAACAGAGGGGAAAAAGAAAACTAATGCAACCATCACATCTAAGATTGGTAAGCTGCAATAGAATAATTTTTTCATTTTGTGTTTAATATTGCATCAAATTTACCAATAGAATAGTTTAGTCTAGCAGTGAAGTATTCCATGTTACAAACCTTGTGAATGCATTTATAGAAATCTTCTATGGATGGTGAGGGGGTAATTTTCCATTTTAGGGCTATATAGCATCTAGCTACAGATAAAATGTGTGGCACATGGAAAATAAGGAAACCTGTCCTGGTGCTCATGCTGTCAATCAAAAGGAATGCCTATTGCTTAAAACATGTTTCCACTTTTGCAGTCAAATTTGAGAAAACCCCATTATATTTTTGTTATGTCTTTCCATTCACACAGCATGCTTAAAACAATTGAACAAAAAGTATTTCCTACCTTTTAGATGGTTTCATACATACAATGAAGGTATGTATTAAACGTCTTTTTCCCCAGGAACTGTTTCTTTTCATTCCTTTTAGGTGGCAACAGGTCCACTATAAAAACGTACAGGCACATTCCAGATAAAACTGATAATTAAACTTTGAGAGGTATATGGAAAGCACAGCCCACCTGCTCTTAGTTATTTTTTCATCCAGCCTTTGCTGTAGCACTTCAATTGACACTAAACTCTGGTTTAAAAAGAAAAAAATTCTATTCAAGTGTATTCTTATCTAAAAAAAAAAGTAACTTCTATTGCTCCCAACCTCGTCCAAATCACCGAAATCATTTTTTTGCTGTTGTGATCCAACGTAGAGCTTACATGGAATATTTTGTGGAAGCTGCAATGGGTCAGGGGTGGGTTTTAAAAAGACACTATGGAGTTGATTTACTAAAACTGGAGAGTGCAAAATATGGTGCACCTCTGCATAGAAACCAATCAGATTCCAGGTTTTATTGCCAAAGCTTAACTATTTGTCCTCCAGAGGATCTACCCCCCCATCCTGACCAGGCCATTTTTTGCGATATGGCACTGCGTTACTTTAACTGACAATTGCACGGTCATGCAGCACTGTACATAAATGAAATTTGTCATTTTTTTTCCCACAAATAGAGCTTTCTTTCTGTGGTATTTGATCACCTCTGCGGTTTTTATTTTTTGTGCTATAAACAAAAAAAGACCAACAATTTTGAAAAAAAAAAATTTTTGACTTTTTTCTATAAAACATATCCAATACAAAATGTTTTAAAATCGAATTTCTTCTTAAATTGCTTCTAATTTCTTCATAAATTTAGGCCAAATGCATTCTGCTACATGTCTTTGCTAAAAAAAAATCCTAATAATTGTATATTAATTGCTTTATGTGAAAGTTACAGCATCTGCAAATGGCGGTATATATTATTATTGTTATTTTTATTTTTTCTTATACTAGTAATGGCGGCAATCAGCAACTTATAGCAGGACTGCAGCGGGCATTCTGACACTGGGTGGGAACTGACTAGCTGCCACTGATATCCCCAATGACACCAATACAGTGGGCAGGAAGGGGTTAACATCTGGGGTGATCAAAGGGTTAACTGTGTGCCGTGTGCGGTTTACTTGGGAGATATGCTGCTTTGTATCTCTATGGTGTGCAGAGATATACAAAGCAGCATGTCCATGTTGACAGGCGAGAGACCTGTGTTGTTTACACACAGGTTTCTCCCTTGTCAGCTTTGCTGACGATCACCGAGCAGCGGCTGGGAATCGCCAGTCGGGACCCAGTGATTGACATCCCCAGCCATCCAATAGGAGTGCTGGTTGTGCAGCGTTGTTTTTTTTTGCCGCGAGCCCCTTACCTGGAAGTGCAAATCATGTATATATACGTGATATTGCGCAGTTGTGCCACCCTGTAGCACCCACAGAGCTGTATAAGGAGGAAGATAGAGGTACTGCTGTCCACTGATGATTCAGAGAGGGAACTCCAGACCAGGCTGTGCATACCTTTAAGAGGATCTCTGGCTGACCTTTTGAGAGTTTATGTTCTCTAATGCGCGATTATATTGCGCATCTGGTGAGTGCGCAATTCTTCTATTACCTGACACATCACCATATGATTGGATATAGAAAGTCGATCACCATACTCTGAGATCATATTATTGGATCTTCACCTTCCTTTTGGACATTGTCACCATATTTAGCACCATTATTCACCTTGAGTGACAGTATATATATTCATCACTTTGTCACTTTATGAATTCATATATGTTTTTGATTTATGGTCACTTTATATGCACTTCTATCATTTTATGAATTACAGTGATATGTTTTATTACCAATAATTTTTTGCTGGTTGATATGCTATTTTAATCACTCCTGCAGTTTTTGACTCATTGCACTTTATTTGACATTTGATACTTTGTTCTCAGCGCTGCACCTGTTTTTTTTTATCATTGATCTGGAAGGTTTTTTGGTACCTTTTTTGGTGTCATGGCAGCTTACCTATAGCTCTCATCATTTACCATTTTGTGCTTTTGGATGTTAGAAGCAGATTGGCTATCATGCACAACTGCACCAGATTCTGAGTGCACAAGTTTTAGTAGATCTTCCCCTTAAAGTCTGAGTCATACCAATCTGCTTTTTCTAGATCATCTCCCTATGTCTCAGCAGCCTTCTGCTGGTGCTACAGTTGGTTGATGGGGGAACTAGGAATACTTGAAACTTGTATTGTTCACACAGCTGTATTTAGCAGAAACATCTTGGCAGATTTGACAGGTTTTTTTTTGGCATTTTGGATGTTGACAGTTAAAAAATTGGCACTGATTGATGTGATAGTTCAGTTAGTTGAACATTTGTGTTTCTCCACTTATACAAGGGACTATGGTTAGGTTCAGGCTTAGTATTAGGGGATAGGTTCAGTTTTAGGGTTAGGTATAGTATTTTGGCATTAAAGTGACACTAAACTCTGGTTAAAAAAAATCTAATCTAATAAAAGTGTGTACTCTTAATTCAAAAAGTCCCTTCTATTGCTATAGACAGGACTTTTCCAGTGACCGTGAGAGGTGCTCTCCGGATTCTGGCTGCTATGAACTACACAAGATATTTTGAATCAAATTTCTGGATTTAGCACAATTGTGGTATTTGCTGAACATCATTGGTAGGGCACCAGTTACATGGAATTACCCTTTAACCCATGGCCAAGCCCAGTATGCTATTTTAACACAAGCAATCAAGGTTAGTAAAAGAGCTCAAGCCATATGATGCTGTAGATGGAGATCAGGGTCCTCCTTCTCCTCCAGCACCTTGCTACTGTCCAGGTCACTTGTACTTTTAGCGCAAAGGCCACAAATCAGAATGAAAACAAACTGAGGGCTGAATGAGACAAGCTGTATGGTACCTATGCTTGGCAGTAAAAGAGTTAATGACAACGATATTCAAAACTTAAAGATGATCTTCACACAGATATAACAGACAATGAATGCATCTCTGAATTCATGAATACATCAATAAATGGGTTTCTATGTTTTCTTTGTGTTTTTTTTTTGTTACTATGCAAGCAATGTAAGTGCCTGATTTTGAGCTTTTTGTAGTCCCTGTATAGCAGAGCTCAGACGGGAGGAGGGAGAAGCAACACTAGGAGCCAATCAGGTGTGCTGCAGTGCAAAGAGCATACCGATACAGGAGAGAGCAGAGTGGCAGAGAGATGAGCTCATCAGTGTGCTGATTCTCCATTCTCTGTCCAGTCACAAAGTGAGAGTGGGGAGGAGACCTCTAAGGGAAAGTAAAACTGCAGTAGAGTAGGATTAGATTCCTCCCCTGTCAGGCAGGTACTGGGCTGTGTCAGAGCTTTGTAAGTCTTGGAAATGGATGGACAGAAATGTCAAGTCTTTAACTGTAAAACCAGTTCTTATATGTGTATTTCATATGTATAGTTAGTTGTTTTCCTGTGTTCAGCTTCAAGCTAGCTGGATTTCCAAATCTGATATCTAGCTGTTGTCTTCAAAGCCTTTCTGACAACCTAATTGTAGTGCTACCCCTGCAGGAGCTGCTTGTGTCTTGCCCAGGCTTTCCCCTAGACTTCCTCCCGCAGCCAAGCACACTGCATTTCCTTAGTCAGGTGCACACAACTTCTGCTCGTTACTCCAATGATCAGTCTAGGGGTTGCAGTTTTTTGTTATTTTGTTTTTTGGAACTGGGATAGGGAATGGATATAGCAGGATACTCCGAATCAAACTATGCACAACTGAGGACAGCTTTCCCAAAGTGGAACTGTGTAGCAGACTGTACAAGAATGAAGCAAAGTCCCCCTGTAGATATGCAGACTTTATGGACAATTGCTTTTCTGGATATCATCAGGTGTCCCCTTCTAGCTTACACCCAGCAGCTGACTATATAGATCCCGAGGGGGGGTTAACCACATCCCTGCCGACCTATAACAGATATACTGCTACAGAGTGGCAGGGGTGTGCAAAATCATGTGTATATATACGTGATTTTGTATTTCCAGGTAGGGGGCGCGCACGCGTCCTACCCGCACTGCCATTCGCAGCCGCAGCTGTCAATCACCAGGTCCCGGCCAGTGATTACCTGCTTTCGCTCAGTGATTACTGAGCATGTCTGACGGGGAGGAGGCTGCTTTGTTTAGAAACAGTCCTTCTCCCTGTCGGCTCGGGCACACTTCTCTGGATGGCTGTGCACAATACACTGTGCACTGTGCTTACAGTGAATCGCCAACACACAGCTCCCCAGTAAAACACTCCCAACACACAGTTAATCCTTTGATCACCCCTCATGTTAACCCCTTCCTGCCCAGTGTCATTAGTACAGTGTCAGTGTTTTTTTTAAGCACTGATCACTGTATTGGTGTCACTGGGATGTCAGTGACACCAAGTCAGTTCCCCCCAGAGTCAGAATGCCAACTGCAGTTCCGCTATAAGTCGCTGATCGCCGCCATTACTAGTAAAAAAAATCCAGTATGTATACACTGCCATTTGTAAATGCTATAATCTTCACATAAACCAATTAATGTGTTGGGATTTTTTTTTTAAGCAAAGACATGTTGTAGAATACATTTTGGGCTAAATTTATGATGAAATTTGATTTTTAAATTTTTTTTACTGGACATGTTTTGTTTATATAGTGAAAAAAAATTAAAAAATGCACAGGCGATCAAATACCACCAAAAGAAAACTCAATTTGTGGGGAAAAAAAGGACTTAATTTCATTTGGTTGCAGCGTTGCATGACCGCACAATTGTCAGTTAAAGTAAAGCAGCACTGTAACGCAAAAAATGGCCTAGTCAGGAAGGGGGTAAATCCTCAGGAGAGCAAGTGGTTAAAAAGCACAAGTCCCAGCATCCATGTAGAACTGTCTGCACTCACAATGCCCTTGCTGCTGGTCACCTTCCTCTGTGATACCAGGCAGGATCTGTAGACATCCCCCTCAGTCAGCTCTCAGAAGCACCCTGGGTGTCAGTATTCTGGCCTTCGGGTCGCCCACCCAAGGCCTCCTGGCAGCATGAGACAGAGATGCAGGCGCTCCCCTGGCTGGATCTCTCTTCTCACAGGAAGAGGAAGAAGAACCCAGATCACATGTGCTCACTCAATATAAATACTAGTACCCAGCATGCTCAGGGGCACCGCTTCCTGTAATTGGCTGGAACTGCAATCATATTCATGCTGCTGATCTGCATGAGTCACTCCAGGATTCAGAGGAGCCAATCACAGCAGCAGCATTGTGAGTCACACAGGACCTTCTTAAAAAAATAAAACTTTACCTAACCTATAGTTCTAATTCACTCCCCCTAGCACACAGCCTCTTTCCCCTCAAAATTCCCGCCCTCGCACAAATCCCCCCCAACCCCACCTTCTAGCACAACCCCCCCCCCCCGAATTGCCCTTCCCAGCACAAATCCTTCCTCCCCACCCAAATCCCCTATCCTAGCACAAATTCCCCCCCCCCCCTCTAGCACATCCGTTCCTGCCTCTTAGCACAATTATCCCCCCCCCCATTCCCTCTCCTAACACAAGTCCCCCCCCATCCCCCTCTCAGCACAAATTTCCTCCCAATCCCCTCTCATAGCACAAATCCCCTCCCCCAAATCCCTCCTCCTAGCACACCCACCCAATCCCCCCTCTTGGCACAAATCCCCCCCAATCCTCCCTTTTAGCACAACCCCCAATCCTCTCTCCTAGCACAAATCCCCCCCTCTAGCACAACCCCTCAATCCCCTCTCCTAGCACAAATCCGCCCTCCTAACACAAATCCCCCCAGTCCTCTCTCCTAACATGAATCCCCCCCCCCAATCTTCTTTCCTAACACAAATCCCTCCAATCCTCTTTCCTAGCACAATTCCCCCATTCCTCCCTCCTAACACAAATCCCCCCAGTCCTCTCTCCTACCATAAATCCCCCCCATCCTCTGCATCCTGATGCAGCTGCGGCTGGGTGGTGCATCTAGCGGTACTAACATGTAGAGCAGTACTGTATGTGCCCAGTTTTCTTTTTTTTCAGCCTATTTTCACCTGATAAATGAGATCCAATGCTCTGCGGCAGGTATCAATCCCCAAACCACCACTGATGACAGGAGTTGGTTCACAGTAGTCATCAGCCACTCATTAATCCTCTACACAAACTACAGGAAGAGAAGAGGGGAAAATCTCTCTCATTAAAAGCCTCAAATGCAGTTTATTGATCTCTCCAGAACAAAGACAATTCCATCTGATACATACGGAGAGATATGTGCCAGAGTGTTCTGTCTGTTGGAAAGATCAATAAACTGTATCTGAGGTTTTAAAACGGTGAGCGGTTCCCCTTTTCTAATCTTGGACATTTTTTCACCTGGAAATCCTGGGAATAGCACGCTTCCTGTCCCTTGATGTCTACATATATTTCTCCATCGTATCAATGGAGGGAACCATGGTTGTCACACAGGCTGTACAACTATCATGTCTGCCCTTGTTTATCTCCATTACATTAGAGTTGGGCTTTCTTTAACCACTTGCCTACCGGGCACTTTTACCCCCTTCCTGCCTAGGCCAATTTTCAGCTTTTAGTGCAGTTGCACTTCGACAATTGTCATGCAACATTGTACCCATATGAAATTTGTTGCTTTTTTCATACAAATCGAGCTTTCTTTTGCTGGCATTTAATCACCACTGGGTGTTTTATTTTTTTCTAAACAAATGAAAAATGACAAAAATGTTATTTGTTTCTATGATAACATTTTGCAAACAAGTAATTTTTCTTCTTCAATGATGTGTTTTGATGAGGTTGCACTGATAGGCAGTACTGATGGGCCATAATAGACAGTACTGGTGGGCACTGATGAGGCTGCATAGATAGCCAGCAATGATAGGCGGCAATGATGGTCACTGATAGGCAGCACTGATGGGCACTAATAGGCAGCACTGATAGGTGGTACTGACTGGCAGCACTGATGGGCACAGATTGGCAGCATTGGTGGGCACAGGTTAGCAGCACTGCTGGGCACAGCTTAAAAGCAGTGCTGGGCACAGATTGGCAGCACTTCTGGGCACTTTTGGGGCTGCACTGCCAGAAAAATCCTTCCAAAACGCAGTGTAGATGTCTCCTTTCAGACTTGCTGGTTATCATCATTCGGCTATAGTGTGGTCAGGAAGAAGTTAAGGGTCCATGCACACTAGGATTAAAAAAAAGACCCACCAGTTTATTTGGTAGAAAAAAATGCTCATATAGAGTGTTTTTGTACAGGCATGTAGGAGCATTTAGCATTTTTTTTCTGCCAGAAAACTCTAAAAAAAAAAACGCAAACCCTGATTATTAGTGTAGATGTCTCCTTTCAGACATGCCGATTATTGGCAGTACTTTCCTCATGCTTTGACAGCGTGAGGAAAGTATTACCAATAATTGGCAAGTGTATTTACATGATGATCAGCTTTGATTGGACACAGCTGATCATGTGGTAAAAGGCCGTTGTGATTGGTCCTGTACCTTGTCATGTGATCAGCTGAGTCCAAAGGACACAGAGAGTGCCAGGTGTGCGCCGCTGGGGGTTGCTCTTTGGGAGGACATCATATGACGCAGAACTGGACGACTGCGCTGTAGCCATCATTCAGCTATAGCGTGGTCAGGAAGAGGTCCATGCACACTGGGCTTAAAAAAAACCTACTAGTTTATTTAGCAGAAAAAAATTATCATGTAGAATGTTTTTGTACAGGCATTTAGGAGCGTTTAGGAGGATTTAGCATTTTTTCCTGCCAGAAAACTCCTTCAAAAACGCTAAATGTCCTAATGTGCATTGACACATACAGTAGGATAACATTGAGCTGCCTCCACAGGCACAACACAAAACTCCTGTAGAAGCAGCGATTTTTAAGCCCAGTGTGCATGGACCCTGCAGCTCACAGGGAGTGACACAGACACTGCATTTCTGGCACGATCTGTAGGTATTTTCTGTACTCGTTGAAAATTTTTTTTAGCCTGAAAAATGAAAACTAGAGAAGCCACCACATCTGAGAACTGGCAAGCTGCAATACATAGGTTTTGATATGCTTAAAAAATTGCCAAGTATGCTAAAGTGATTGCCATGATGTGATTAATTATGGGAAAAAAATGTGTTTTTTCCTTTTTGCAGCACCTGGAATATTGAATGTAAAGCTCATATGTAGTGAGTGGAAATACTGCTAATTCTGAGCACGAGCATTTCTCATTAAACGCTGTTTTCATCAGCAGCTCATATTTACAAGTTAATTGCTTTTTCTTTCCTCAAACACAATAGAAATCATTTTCTTTTCTCTTTAGTTCATCGGTTGTTTATGTTTTCCAATTGTGAAGTATCTGCTCATTAAAATCTGCATGACCAAATTGGCACTTAGTGTATCTGTGAACGGGTTTTCAAAATTTCACATTATTTCTTTATCCAGAATTCATATATATTTGTTTTAATTTAGAAGATTACTACAATGGTTTTTTCACTATGAGTGGATTGGGGTGGGTTTGACCCCTAAGACATTCTATTGTCCTACTATGACAGTCAGAGCTCTGAAACTCCTAGTTATACTCTCTACAGCAGGGGCAACCTTAAATAGGCGGAGATCTACCTGAACAACATGGGAGAAGTCAAAGATCACCGGGCACAGTGTCATCTCCACACACCTGAATTAAATTTCTAATTGCAGTATTACCGCGTCACAATCACATACATTGCACGGCAATCATGGGTTTAAATCAGGTGGTGAGGAGGCAACATATCACCAAAACATATCCAAACACATACCGTCAAACACACGCAGATCACTTTGCAAAGGAGCAGCAGTGCCTTCTGCATTATGAATGAACCCTTCGTTGCATCCGGCAATGGCACTCTGTAAAAATGTAAATTTGAGGGGGGGTATAAAACCATGCGGTTGAGTCAGGGTTTACCGCCACCAACCCCTACTCCCCAGGGGCTGACTGACCATTTGGAAACTCGGGCACTGCCCGAGGGCCCGGGGTCAGTAGGGGGCCCCATGAGATGCCCCTGGTACCTTTTTCATAGGCTTTTTTGAGTTTGGGCAAGGACACAGGGGCCCCATGATCCCCTATTGCCCGGGGGCCCCATGAGTTGTCAGTCCGCCCCTGCTACCCCCTTAAGCTGCTGGGGTACCAGCCAAAGGTGTACACATGCTGCAGCAGGAATTTCACCCCCTGTTGCTTTTGGTGGGTGCTACCAGCTGTCAATTGAGACCCATTCAAGTAAATGGGGCCACTCTGCGAGTGCCATGTCACCTCATACTTCTGTGAGGTTCAAGGGGTTAAAAGAAGTGGTGAGAAAGCAAAACACCGCTGCCTGTTTACCCTTTGTTTGCTGTACTGCACAAGGTTGCAGAGTGGCCTCATTCACTTGAATGGATCATGCTTGGCAGGTGCTACACCCACTAATCAGGACAGAGCGTAGGAGCCAGCACTACAGGGGAGACATCGGCTTATGCGGCTCTTGCTCCCTACTACAGCTCTAACTTTATAAGTAGTCCCTCTGCATTGCACTCTGATGCTCTGGGATGGCAGGCCAGAAAGCCCTGACCGTGATCTACCAGTCACCTGGCCAAGATCTACTGCTTGCTGACCCCCGCTCTAGAGAGCATCCTCTATAATGCCAATATTGCCATGAGGGTCACAGACAGTTTTAATTACCCTGTGGAGATCAACCCCATTTGTTTTGCATTTAAAACTTGAAATTGTGTGAAGCTCTACTTTCCTTCTTCTTCCTGCAAACATAATCAACCTTTTTAGCCCAGATTTGTAATACATGAGGCTTCTGCAGACTTCCTTAGTGTTCAGAACAGAGTACAGGTGCTCTGCAGTATCCACTGGCATCCATACTGGAGTGGGACTCCTCAATACCTATAGATATGCCCCTCCAATCCCTGTTTCCAGAGCCTACCTCCGTTTTCTTCTTTTCCAGAAGCCTTGCCTTCCCATATTCCTTATCCAGCAAACCTGCTCACCCACCTACCTTTCAGTGCATCATTGGCCCACCTCATCCTCCTCTCCCAGCAGTCCTACCCCCTCATCTTCTCAACCTGCAGATCTGCCTCATTTGCTTCTCCCAGCAGGCATGTCCCATCTTTTTTGTCTAACAGCTTTGCCCCTTGTCTTCTTCACCAGTAGCCCTGCCCCCAGTTTTTTGTACCCAACAGCTCTACCCCCCCATCTTCCTCATCCATCAGCCCTTCCTCCTATTTTCCTCTGCCAGCAGTTTTGCCCCCTGTCTTCCTCCCCAGTAACCCTGCCCCCAAATGTCTGTACCCAACAGCTCTTCCTCCCATCTTCCTCATCCATCAGCCCTACCTCCTATTTTCCTCTGCCAACAGCTTTGCCTCCCCCCATCTTCATCAACAGCAGCCCTGCACCCCAGTTTTTCTTGCCCAATAGCTCTATAGCTCTACCCCTGATTTTCTGTGACCAACAGCTCTGGCCCCCTATCTTCTTTACCTAACAGTCCTGCCGCTTATGTTTCTCTCCCACAGCCCTTATCCATGTTACTCTAACCAGCAGCCCTGACCACCGACCCCCATCCTCATCTCCCGGCAGTCATAACCTCCCTATGGATTCTTACAGGAGCTGGAACTGCCATACTGCCATAAGCACTGTGCTGGCTTTGTGCATGTAGGCACTATGAAGCAGCACCCTTGGGCAAGAAAGAACCTGCATTAGGTTGGCCATACACATGAGCTGAATGAGAAAAATCACTAGATTCCCCCTTCTACACTAAACAGTTTGGATAGATGAATTTACAGTGTCGGCTATTATATGCAGGCAGACAGCACCCATGGCTACTGAATACCCAAACAGTGCCTGCATCTGATTCAATGTAAGCGGAATTTTTGGCCGCGAGTATTCCACCTGGCTCCTTTGGCAAAAGCCAATTGAAAAATCAAGTTGGGTGGTAGGGCCACCCATGGAATGAATTTCATCTGATCCTTGCTAAATCTGATTGTGTATGGCCAGCCTCACATTGACAGTTTAGCTGTGCAGGTGTGTCCCCTGAATGTTCTCTCATCCTTTAATAGAACTGTAATGGGAAAGTAGAAATAAACAAATTATGTTTGTGTCAGTATATTTACCTTGATATTGTCATGCGTTTATCATCTCTGCTGCAAAAAGTACGATACCGCATATTAAATCGGTACACGCCATGAATGAATGTGGCAAAATTAGTGCAGTGATATTTATAATTGCCATAGTTATACAATATTATGACTTCTACTAAAACACTGCATTTAGCAATCAATTCTGTCAGGGTGTCTGCACATTTTACAGACTATAGCATTTTCTTTTGCTGCTAGGAATTCTGGGTATTGAATACAAATGAACTTCCCTTGAGTGATTGCCTGTTCTTCACTTCATCCTTTGAATATAAATAACTGCAGCCTGACCTATGCACAGTTTTAAATTGAGCCAGGTTAATAGATCAAGCCTATAAATCTTCACTTTGAATAGTCATGAATGACTCACTTACCTGGATGATGTATATAACTCAGTAGCTCTGAGCTGTGTGCATAATCTCTCATTTCAAATCTGTAAAATGATACAAGCACATTTACATGTACTTGAAACAAAGGCTAAATTACATTGAAGACTATGAGCTTGAAGATAAAACCTAATACTTAAAAGATGGTTATGCATATATGCCATTGATTTAACTATTTAATCCAACAGTACAGAAAAAGAGAAGCCATGTCAATGAGAAACTGGAAGACCAAAGTACACTGAGATGTGTGAAAAATGTAATGGGGAACAAGAGAGGATCAGTGTTCACCTACAAAGGATCTTAACAGGACATGGTCCTTTTGGGATGCTTTGTGGTATGTTCAATTAAATAGCCAAAAACACATAGACACAATGGGATCACTGCTAGAGTTCAATAAAGAACATAAATAGCAGGTGGGGAACTTCTCCAGTTGTGCTAAGAATAGTCTGATTCAGTGCATGACTGTTAAAAGTAAAACCATGGCCAGGCCATTTCCATGTTATGTAAAAGAAGTAAATACAATTAATATCAATCCCTCACTAACCTCTATAGTTAGAAACACTGTGGAGCAATTCATCCTCAAAAATCACAATAGCAACAGTGAAGTAATTTAAGTCAGATCTCAGCACATTTCTCTCTCTCTGTGAACCTGCTGAGCTAGATTGACAAGTAAAATTGAGAAATGTCTGCTCCAAGCTTTGAGGATAAATTGCTCCACAATGGCTGCAGGTCAAATAGGGCTTGTTTTAATTGGGGTTTTTTTTAATACTTGAATATCCATGGCCATGGTCTAAAGTCTGACAAAAAAATTATAGGAGGTAGATTTTGTATGCCTTTTGTGCCAAAAATGTCTTATGCTTTGTCCTAGCTATTTTTTTTGTGCACACATTGCCTGTGGTGTGATCTCCTTTCACTTCTAGCACCTAAAGATTTCAAGCATGGAGCTGGGTGCCAGGATAATGAAACTACAATGTTCTTGCACAGGAATTACATCCTCACTGGTTGTCCATAGCAAGCTGAAGAAGTGGTAGAGAAGATGTCGGCAATAGGCAGTAAGGACCAGCATCAGAGGAGGGTATACTGAGAGGGATAATAAAACATACACAGATCACAAAACATATCTTCCTCCACAGCAGCTGCTCTAAAATACACCGTGCTGGAGCATGTGATGTCTTCCCATGATGCAGTGCTCAGGCCAAGCGGCCAATCACCAGTCTCGAATACTATCATCAACCCTGTGTTTGCTTGACTTCTAATGTAGATCTTACATTGAGTATTTTGTGGCAGCAGCAGTGGGTCAGGGGAGGGTTTTAAAGAGACAAGTGTGAAACACCTAGTCTGAGTCACACCAATCTACATTTTTTTAAATCAACACCTCACATCTCAGCAACCTTCTGCTGGTTTTACAGTTGATTGATAGAGCAACTCAGAGTACCTGAGAATGTTGTATTGTTCAAACAGCAGTATTTAGCAGAAACATTTTGGCACGTTTGATAATTTTTTTTTTTGGCAGTTTGTATGTTGGCAGTTAAAAATTGGCACCAATTGATGGGATGATTCAGCTAGTTGATCGTTTGTATTTCTGTGCTCATACAAGGATTATGGTTAGCTTTAGGTTTGTATTAGGGGTTTAGGTTCAGTTTTAGGGTTAGATATAGTATTTTTGCATTAAAGTGACATTAAACTCTGACTGAAGAAAAAAATCTGATCAAGTATGTATTTTTAAAGTGATTCTAAAGGATGATTGTTTTTTTACCTACATGCATCCTATGCATGAAGATAAAAACCTTCAGTACGCAGCTTCCCCTCAGCCCCCCCTCCCCGAAAATTTACCTGAGCCTAATTGCAATTTAGCAATGTGCATGAGAGCAGCTGCTCTCCTGGGTTTCTGCCTCTTCATTGGCTCAAACACAGCAGTAGGAGCCATTGGCTTCCTCTGCTGTCAATTACAGCGAGTTTGGAGGGAGCAAGGGACAGGGTAAAGCCCTGTTTTGTGTTTCTTTTGGACACACAGAGTGGTGCTCGGGAGTGTGATGGTGCGTGGCGTCAGACTCCAGCCCTTCTCACCAACTTGTGACCTATGGACCAGCCAATCTCACACCGCACTGTCACTTGCATAACAATGCCACTCTCAGCTGTGCCCTGCACAAAGATTTTCCAGCTCATGGGATCACAATCTATGTGCCAGCAGCCTGAGAGCGATTGTTACTGATTCAGGTTAATTACCAATTAACCCTTCACACTGCCACCACCACCTTTTTACAGAGAAGGAGGAAACTCACAAATCTTAGCAGTAACACTATGATAATAGTATAAGCGTCTGTAACACACACTGTCACCACAGACAGATGTATTCAGAGGATTATCACATACAGTAGCACTCTTCAGAGACAGGGATTCTTTAGTTTGCATTAAAAGCTTTAGAGACAGTTTTAACACTTTTCAGAAAATAGGATTTATTACTAAAAAAGGTCAAAACGGTGCGTTTAAAATATTTACAGAAAAAGATGTAACAAAGATATAAAGAGAGCAATAAAACAACAGAGAAATAAAAGAAAGAAAATCAGAAGGCAGAATACTTGCAAAAGTCCGTGGTTTGAGCAGAGTCCAATCGTCCAAACAAAAGGCTGCTTTGGCTCTCAAGTCTTAGGTACTTCCTGATCGATGTTAAAAGGAGAACTCATTTTTCTCCAGGCTATCAGTCTTTTCTATCTTCTCAAGTGGGTGTCTCCTGAGAACAAATGACCAATCGTCCAGTTTGGGGATGGGTGTTAGGTGGTAACCAAGGGCATGACCAAATCCCTTACAATTTCATACTAAGGTCAATAACCTTCAATAGGTACAGGTAGCATCCTAGCAACTGGCATATTAATTTTTAGAATTATATTCTAAATGCACAGATACCAAACTTTAGCATATCTTTGCCACTCCGGATAAAAGAGACTACTTATTTTCTTTTGTAGGTGCTAGCCTAGGGATGTAAGGTGTCATGTGACTCATATTAAAATGACCTATCCAAATATGTACTTCATATTAAGGTGCCCAGTTCCTGCTGAAGTTTATGAATTTGTATGAAAAATGACTCATGTAGAATGTACGTTTTATGACACACTCTAGCTCTAATGGCCTAACAAGTCATGACTGACTGAGTTACTGTTTTACGATCGAGCAGAGGAAAGTGGTTTTTCAAAGAAGATCCCCTAGGACCAGATGGATTAGTGGTTTACAGCCATGGAGCTCATCCAGCTCATCTAGGATAAGTGGCCTTTTGACCTCCGTTCACTTACAGCCTCACATTCCATTCAAAAGGGAGGAGGGAGGACAGGAAAGACAACATGGCCATGACCTAAGAAGATGGCTGTCAGTGTCCATGTCTCCATGCGCACAATTGTCACAGGGAGAGAGCATGCATGAGTGCCCCCAGAGCAAGTGCCTTCGTCCAGGGGCACTCAGCAGAAGGGAGGAGCCAGGAGCGCGAGAGCAAGGAGGACTGGGGCTCCTCTGTGCAAAACCATTGTACAGAGCAGATAAATATAACATATTTGTTATTTTTTAAAATTTACCTATAATATCACTTTAACTCAAAAAGTACCTTTTATTGTTCTCAGCTCTTCCAAATTTCCAAATAATTTTTAATTTTTTCTGCTGTGATCCAAATTCCTGCTAGAGGGTGGCTATGTTTATTCTCCATGGTCCCACTGTGTGTAGGAATGTAGACACCCTCTCTTGCTTGCTGCTAAGATGGACTATGTACTATGGGATGTGTAGTGTGCATAGAGCAGTACACATGACCAGAGCTAATGTGCACTCTCGTTCCAAACAAATAGAAGTGAGGGAGGGAAAGGATTCAGGAGCTTGTGGAGAACATTAGAAGGATGCCGAAAAACACAGTAAGAAAAAATGTCATGAAAAATAGCTTTGCAGTCAAATTGGGATATCACATTATGATATACAGTATGTGTTCCGTGCTTCCGTTAACATAGCATTATTTAAAAATGTATAAATTGTTGGTTATCTTTTAAGTGTTTTTTTATTTGCTTAAAATCCTTACATCTTGTTCCTGCTTTGTGATGTTTAGAAGGAGGCTGTGGGGTAATGTTTAATATAATTAACCCTGTCAGTACTGCGTTCACAGATCTTTATGTACAGGTGTAAGCGAGATTTGAACACTGCCTGTCCTAATAAAAGGTTAAAAATGTAGAAACCACCCTCCTGCATTGTATGATAATAGAGTATAGCTTATTCTCTGTGGGGATAAAGACACTGTAAGACAGCCAGTCTTAAGCTGGCCATAGATGGATTGAAATTCAGCTGGTTCAGCATTAACTAGTTTAATATTGATCCATGTGTGGCCGCCCCCACTTGACAGAAGTTCTGTTGAACAGGATCATTGGAAAATTTTTCTTGATCAGTCGGCTGATCCTGCTGCCAGAATACAATATCAAAGCAGGGAGGATTTCTTCATGCTTCACTAAACAAAAAAGAAAGAAAAAAATTCTTTATGGCCAGTTGTAGCCATGACACCTTCTCCTTATGGTGTCCATTCACCATTCATGGTTCAATAAATGATCAATTTCTTTTCTGATCAATCACTTTCAGTAGGAATAATCCATATTTGATATCTAATTCAAGTGATATACGACACAAGGGCAGGTTGATTCAGATTAATAGTTAAGATATGATGGTGAGTTACAATCATAAGCAGGGGCGGACTGACAACTCATGGGGCCCCCGGGCAATAGGGGATCATGGGGCCCCTGTGTCCTTGCCCACACTTAAAGCACACCCAAAAAAGCCTATAAAAGGTACCAGCGGCATTTCATGGGGCCCCCTACTGACCCCGGGCCCTCAGGCAGTGCCCGAGTGCTTGAATGGTCAGTCCGCCCCGATCATAAGTTATCGTTCGCATCTCTGTTTCCACTAGGTAGTTTTATGATCTGATCAATTGAAATACAATCATATTAATGAACAGAGTATCTCAATGCATCAATGCAAAGTGATTGATAATTTTCCACCCTGGCAAATCAACTTCTTTTGACCCAAATCTAAGTTTGTCAATCAGAAGAGAAGTTATGGTTATTTAGTTGTTTATTATTTTGATTGATTCGCACATCAATTGGATGAATAAATTGAAGCATGTATGGCCATCATTAGATACCGTATTTTTTGCTCCATAAGACGCACTTTTTTCCCCCCAAAAAAGGGGGGGAAATGTCAGTGCGTCTTATGGAGCGAATGTAAAGCGGCCGGTCCGGTATTTCTGCCGCCACCGTGTCAGAATATCAGGCCGGCCGCTTAGCTCTTCTCTCCTGCAGGACCTGTTCCTCGCTCCAGTCTTCCCGCAGCGGCTTCTGTGACAGCCGGGTGCCCACTGCGCATGCGCGAGAAGCGCCGCGCTTTGTGAATGGTCCGGTGTCTTCTGGGACACATGGCAGGTCCCAGAAGGCTCCGGGCCATTCACAAAGCGCGGCATTTCTCGCGCATGCGCAGTGGGCACCCGACTGTCACAGAAGCCGCCGCGGGAAGAAGAAGGAAGGACAACTCCGCGGAAGTGGGAGCAAGTACCTGTCAAATTCAGGTACCCGCTCCCCCTTCCTCCCTAAAGGTCCGCAGTCTCTGATAATCTCCTTTACTGTCAGCAATCTCTGGTCATTCCCTGTACTATGTCCGCAGTCTCTAGTCATTCCCTGTACTGTGTCCGCAGTCTCTGGTCATTCCCTGCACTGTGTCCGCAGTCTCTGGTCATCCCCTGTACTGTGTCCGCAGTCTCTGGGCATCCCCTGTACTGTGTCCGCAGTCTCTGGTCATCTCCTGTACTGTGTCTGCAGTATCTGGTCATTCCCTGTACTGTGTCCGCAGTCTCTGGTCATTCCCTGTACTGTGTCCGCAGTCTCTGGTCATCCCCTGTACTGTGTCCGCAGTCTCTGGTCATCCCCTGTACTGTGTCCGCAGTCTCTGGTCATTCCCTGTACTGTGTCCGCAGTCTCTGGTCATTCCCTGTACTGTGTCCGCAGTCTCTGGTCATTCCCTGTACTGTGTCCGCAGTCTCTGGTCATTCCCTGTACTGTGTCCGCAGTCTCTGGTCATCCCCTGTACTGTGTCCGCAGTCTCTGGTCATCAACCGTACTGTGTCCGCAGTCTCTGGTCATCAACCGTACTGTGTCCGCAGTCTCTGGTCATCCCCTGTACTGTGTCTGCAGTCTCTGGTCATCCCCTGTACTGTGTCCGCAGTCTCTGGTCATCCCCTGTACTGTGTCTGCAGTCCATTGGTTCAGAATATTTTTTTTCCTGTTTTTCTCCTCTAAAACCTAGGTGCGTCTTATGGTCAGGTGCATCTTATGGAGCAAAAAATACGGTATATCTGAAAGGTAGGAAATGCTTTTTTTTATGTATTTTTTTTTTTTAGGTATACTGTAAGAATTGGAACACATAACAAACCTATAGTGGGGTTTTCTCAAATTTGACTACAAAAATGGAAATACCCTTTACATAGGGACATTAAAAGAGAAGTTTAGGTATTTTTTTTTTTTATTCTGAAATCATACTTACCTAGGCTGATGTGGCATTGGTCCAATGTTCCACCTGTTCCCCATTGGCTCGAAGACTGAGAACTAAGTGATCAAAGACCACTGACAGCTCAGTTCTCAGTGCTCCATGAGCAGAGAGCTGATGACTGTTAGATATACTGTAAGAATTAGAACACATAACAAACCTATAGTGAGGTTTTCTCAAATTTGACTACAAAAATGAAAATACCCTTTACAAAGGGCCATTAAAAGAGAAGTTTAGGGTTTTTTTTTTTTAAATCATACTTACCTAGGTGGAGACTGAGAACTGAGCGATCAAAGACCGCTGATTGCTCGGTTCTCAGTGCTCTGTGAGCAGAGAGCTGGTGAATGTCAGTCACCACTCTCTGCACCCCCCCCCCCCTCTGCGAGCGCTGGGCTGTGGAGGGGGTAGCAGCAGCTGACTCAGACTCTCAGCAACTTGCTGAGAGCCTGAGCCAGGTGCTGGTCCAGACATCTGGGTAGATCCTGACATTGAAGTAAGGATATTTACCCATCCTGGCCGTCTGTGTGACGTCAGCCAACAGTAGACTTTAGCCGGCTGAAACCAGGTCACAGGAGAGCAGAACAAACTGTCCTCCTGTGATCCACAGGAGAAGTATAGCCAAATGAACGCTGGCTGTACTTCTCCTTTAAGTGGTAGAGATATCACTTAAGTTCAATTTAAAATGTAAAACAAAGTACGGGTTTGCTTTCCATCCACATTTTGTTGGGATGGTCCTGGTCCTGGTCCTGGTCCCAAGGGACAGAATAAGTGCTTTTGAGCTCCTTGTGTAATGTGCAGGGATAAAGCAATGTATAGTGGATGATCTACAATGTAGGTTGTGTTCTTAAATGTTCTAGCTTTGTCTAATAATAGAAAGAAAGTGGATATCTGACTTACATTTTCATATATGAATAGCAACTAAGTTGTTAGGGAAAATGGTAACTTGTGTAGTATAATAAGGGTTAAAATCCTTGTCTAGAACTGAATTTTAAGACGCAAAGTGCTCCTGTGGTAGACATGCTGCCTTTTCAGAACAAGTTTAATGTGTTTGATTATTCTTTTTCCTGTAAAGCAGAATAATAAACTAATTAAAATATGAAAATGTGCAGGCAGTATTAGATGTAGCAAGCAGTACTCCAGAGATAAATCATTAGGGAAGTAACATGTTTTATATTTTCACTGAAAGCAAATGCTTTGAAGTCAGTAAGTTGTCTCTCTTTCAATGCAGTTCATTTTATCTCCGCTAAAACTGTCAGAGCTCAGTTTTCACATCTTTTTAATCATGCAGGGGTAATATTATGTAACGCAAGGCTTTCACGGGGAAAATACAGAATGTATACACAGATGTTGTTGAATATGAACTTTTAGAATGACACATTATGAAACAAAATAACGGCACACTGTCTATATTACTGGAAATGAAAAGATACAGAGGGACATTTAATAAAAAATGAATCAAAGAAAGCTTTTGCTTTGCTGAGTAGTTTTTCTATTTATGCACATTTTATTTTTCAATAGCTGGCATTAGGTTTAAAGCATATCTAAACCTGAAAACAGATATTGAATTTATTGCAGCTTACCAGTCCTTGGAGGTAGGGGCTGCCTTAGTTTTATTCTTTCAGGCTTGTTCCTTTTATTTTCACCTGGCAAGCAAACACAGCAGAGTGCACAGACTAAGTGTAGTGGGTATTATACAATTTATTAAACTGAAGACAAGTGGCAACTCACATGGAGATGAATATAAAATCGCTTATCGTCAGGGTCAAGAGGGAGCCTCATCCAGGTGGGGCATCGATAAGTCATCAAGGTAGAGTACAGGTATTTGCAGGAGAGACACCTGTAATGACTGAGAAGACAGCTAGAGGGCACCACTAAAAGTGCAGTAGGGAAGGACAGTAGAATAGCACAAGGTAATTGGCAACTCACTCAGGTAACATAAGGATCGCATGTTATGATAATAGTTATGATCACCAGACAGTCGTTCTGCTGCAGTATTTCCGGATCCAAGAGCTGAAATTCTGCTGTTTGGTTGTGCCCAGGGAGTCCCAACAGCTACAAAGGAATAAGCAGCATGCTGAAGCTGGTGGAGGGCAGAAGAAATCAAAAGTCACAAAAATTGGAAGCCCTTCAGACTCCCAGAGGTGGTGTGTGAAGTGTGCTGAATTTTTCTTATACTGTGGACTATATAGTCTGAAGACTCTGCACAGAGGACTTGTTAACCATTGACTTTCTGCCCCATATCACTAAGTCCTCTTCCTATATTGCAAATCCTGCAGCCTTTTACACACACTGACCTTTATTTTCACATGGTAATTCTTAAAAGTAACTTCCCGTCCCTGGGTCGCTACGTTCACTTCTGCACGGTATCTATGGAGGGAGCCATGGTTGCTGCCAATTTGAATTTCAGACATGGCTGTCTTTGCTCATTTAGTTACATGAGAGGTGGTGGGATTAGAAGTTTACACATAAAAGATAATATTGCTTTTGCTCCCTGCATTTTGGCAAGATCTATGTTTTCTTTACTTGCTAAATGTTCTTGGTCTATAAACAGAAAACTAATGCAGCTACCACATTTAGTGATTGAATAACTGCAATAGATTTAATTTATGTTTAAAAATGCAGTTATTCTTTAAAGCTCTCAAGAGTGCCTGACTATGCCTTTCCTTTCTGCCCAGATGCGCCATTCATAGAAGCCGTACCACATCTCCTTTCATAGATCCTGTTTCATTCATAGAAGCTATAGTACGTCTTCTATGAATGGTGGAGCTAGGCAGAAAGGGCAAGTATAGTTGAGCTCTCTTGATGAGAGCCTGTGACAGCCCCTTAGTTGTATGAACCCCAATGCTTCGGAAGACTACAGCGATGGGGGTGGAGGGCCGTGCACGGAGGAGGATTTCAACTAAAAGAAAAGGAGGCATCAGTACAGGGGACAGATCCTACTGTAAGAAAAGCTCAGTATGTGTTGTATCCCTGGGCATGAGTCAGGTCCACCGGCACCTACAGTAGCCAAGAGCAACAAGGAATATGAAGTCAAAACAGTTTCATGCCAAAAGAAAGCCAATCTTGATGCCAAAAGACTGATACTGAATAATATCATGGTTACCACACCCAGATGATAAATAATGTTTTTCTTTCCCCTGGATGTTGTCATTCTCCTTAGTTAATGCTATTCTCAGAACATTCGATAATTCTTATAGTTCGGCCCTTCTCCCCTCCCTCTCTCCATTGTCCTGCATGATGTCCCTGATGAGGACTAATGAGTTCCAAAAATTTTGTTTTTATGACAGTTTTTATTTATTACACATACATCACACATAGATGTTTTTCTATTCTTACCTATTTTTACCTTTTTCAGAATAAAGCTTAATTTTAGAGACTGATCTTTTTTTTTTCTTATACTATTGTTTCTCAATCTTTCTTTCTTTCTTTCTTTCTTTCTTTCTTTCTTTCTTTCTTTCTTTCTTTCTTTCTTTCTTTCTTTCTTTCTTTCTTTCTTTCTTTCTTTCTCTTGTATTCAGTTTCTCTTGTCTTCTTCCTGTTTTCCAATCACTCTATCAACACATATACACACCTGATTCTTTTTTCATGGCCAATGATGCATATATATTTCCTGGCTTTTCACATCCTTACTACCTCTGTGACCAAGCCCCGTTGGGCGGGGTGAAATGTGGGTGTTGCCAGTACAATGGCTGAGGCCATTCTTTAACACTGGACTTCTGGGGTCGGTTGAGCAGGGTCCATCCCCCATTGCTTCCTGCAAACAACAGCTGGCGCTGACTGTTACACTGGCCCTCGTGCCATTCTGTGTCCTCACATCTCCTGTGAGGACAAGAGGTTCAAGAGAAGCCTCCACTCCAGCTCAATCTCTACCAGGTACATGACATCTACTGAAAATAAGTTATGTCCCTTGTAATGATAGCTCTCTACTTAGCATGGACTATGATCATTGATATGTAAACAGGGTTGTAATCATTATGTAATGCAGATGCAGAAGGAGAAAAGTGATCCATTTCTGTGGTCTGATCTCTGCCTTGTCACTGACCTCAGCTTTGCTCCACACTCCAGGGTCTGTAATCCTGGAAATCCACCTTGTTCTAAATTCATGGTAGAGTTTCAATGGTTACAAAAGGCAGTGTTGGATTAATTGTACTTTGGACTCTCAGATGTATTCAATGCATGTTCCTCCTCCCACGCTAGTTTAATTGGATCATATATAAGGGTCAGTGTATATATACATATGTGTTTTACTTCTGACATTGTGAAGTATTTCTGAAGGATCTGGAACACAGTGTTTGACCTGGATCTTATGCAGCAGTTTACTCTTACATTACATATGCAATAGTGACAGATAATAAAGAAACAATGCTTCTATGTATAGGAAGACTTCATCATTATTATGTATGATTGTTTGATTATCTTGAAACCTTTCTTGAAAGAACGAGAAGGCTACCATCTCTGACCTCATTCTGGAAAATTTCTAAGGACGTGCAAAGTTGACTTACTAAAAACAGCACTGAAGAGCAGAATATTTTTTAGCCTCACCATGAGCCTCCCTGGAATCTGGGGTCACCACCCATTCTGCCCTTAATATTTTAATTTATTATCTGAATTCCATGTTAACACACACATGACCCAAAAGAGAATAGGAGATTTATGTTAATTCAGAATAAATTAGTTTATATCTCTGGTTGTCACTTAAAGCCTAAACTTTAAGTGAAATAAAAAACAGAAAAATCATTTCAGAAATCTAAAAAGGTACTATGAGCTTTACAAAGGGTCAGTTATTTTTATTTTGATATTTCCAAAAAAAGAGCTATTGTAGAATTTTGAAACATAAGTCCCTTGTACTAGTTACTTTTCTAAGAGAATAGGTAGTCAAATGATCAGACAGAAAGTAACTGCAACATTTTGTTTACTCAACAGCAGGGGCGGACTGACCATTTGTAAACTAGGGCATTGCCAGAGGGCCCGGGGTCAGTAGGGGGCCCCATGAGATGCCCCTGGTACCTTTTTCATAGACTTTTTTGAGTTTGGGCAAGGACACAGGGGCCCCATGATCCCCTATTGCCCGGGGGCCCCATGAGTTGTCAGTCTGCCCCTGCTCAACAGCTGCAAAAGTAGAATTAATAATGCAAAACAGGATGGCAAAGACCATGCATACGTTGGGGAATAATACAAAACAGATTATGAAAGCTGCACAAACATGGACTCACAGCAATGTCTCTGTGGCTCAATCAGGTTAACATGTGGCTGCATAGTCTCTGTAAGATTCTATAAGAACAGAGTCTGGATCAGAAGCACTACTTCAGTAAAACAGTACAGAACACAAACAGTTCCTTGTGATTATCTTTATAAATAGTCACCCTCTAAGTGGAGTCCAGAAATACCTCTAGTTACACAGGTGGACAGTTGGAGGGGTCCAAGGCCAGAGAAAAAAGGGCCTCCTCATTGGTGCTGTAGCAATTGGGAAGGGGCTCCCCAGAGTAGTCTTCCAGAAAGTTGATTGATACTAAGCTCTGGCCCAAATGCCCTTTTTGACAGTGGAGGGCTAGAGAGTACATGCCAGGTGCAGGGTCTCTTTAACTCCTCATTGACCAATCAGCACACCCTGAGTCGATGACATGAGGGTGGCCACGTTAGGTACTGCCGGCTTGCTGACTAACACCAGACTGATATCTTGGCATAATACGCTAGAAAGGACATAGGACTATAAGCTAAACTGCTTTAAAAAATACTTTCAACGTTAGGGAAACATAAGCACAGTTTTAGATCTCGGTGAAAGTTGTTTTCATGGGAATTCATTATCTGTTTTATCTTGCACCAGCATTTTTTGTGCCATCTCAGTCTTCCAGCTTTCCCCACCACCTCCCCTTACCAAAAAGTCAATAGCTGACAGAGAAGAAAAAAATATCCAATCTGTAACTTTGCTGTTTTGTAAATCAGAACTGGTATATGCTGGATGATGTTCAGTTAATATGAGATTTTCAAGGACTCTAAACAAAACAAAATACAGAAGTACAGTTTTAGATGAGTGCAGTAGAAAGCTACTTGCAGCTCTCTGCTATTGTTTTTACTGGGAAGAAAATGTTCTATAAAATCATGGGCTCATAACAGAAAATAATGATTGTCTCTGACAGCGTTCTGCTATAAGCTGTGTACCGGGGTGGGCTCCCCAGGATACAGTGAAGTCACGAACGAGGAAAGCAACCCCAACAGCAGCTTTTGCCACAACAGAGTTTTACTTAGATGTGGCAAATAAACACAACCACAAATGCTGGAAACATACAATAAATTTACATACACCCAACCCAAAGGCTGAGACCCTTGTGCTGCACAGCACGGCGCCTTCTGATGGATGAAGGTAGAAAGCGTAGTAATTAACCTACTGGTGGGCACAACTAAGCTGCCACACCTTACCCATTATTACCCTAAAAAAGCAGGAATCAGTGTCTGGGTGTATGGTATGGGCTAGCCTGCGGTGCAGCACAACAGCTTACAATCTTGCACAAATCTACAGTATTCCCCCTCCCATAACTGGTCCTGTAGCACGTGCCTAAGTATTCCTTCTGAGTAGAGATGAGCGAAGTATTCAAAAATTCGATTCGACTGATTCGGCGAATTCGTGGAAAAATTTTGATTCGAGTCGAATATATTCGCTGCGAATTTAACTTATAAAAGGGTGTTTCTAGGCTTCAGAGAGCCTTTATATTAGTGCAGAACACTGTACCTTTAATTTAAATGCCCTTGGAGTCTGCTGGGGAAGAGAAATAATACTGTCAGTCAGTATGACATGCAGATGAGTGCCGTCGATCTTAGAATCACCGCACACTTCACTCATTTGGGCAGTCACGGGGCCAAAACCAGAGTGTGGAGCCACAGTGTGGCGGTGGAGGCAGCAGCAATGGGAGGCCATACAGCACCCTATGACAAAAATGGAAACCACCAGCAGTGTGAGGAGACCTGAAAGTGGCACATGGCAGAGTGTGGCGATGGAGACAGCAGCAATGGGAGGCCGTACAGGGACCCATGACACACTCTGGACCTGGCAGCAGCATGAGGAGGCGGTACAGGGGCCCATGACAGATTACGGGCCTGGCAGCAGCATGAGGAGTCGGTACGGGGGCCCATGGCAGATTAGGGGCCTGGCAGCAGCTATAGGAGGCCCGTAATCCGCCAGCACCCTATGACAAAAAATGGAACACACCAGCAGTGTGAGGAGACCTGAACGTGGCACATGGCAGAGTGTGGCGATGGAGACAGCAGCAATGGGAGGCCGTACAGGGACCCATGAGAGACTCTGGACCTGGCAGCAGCATGAGGAGGCGGTACAGGGGCCCATGGCAGATTAGGGGCCTGGCAGCAGCTATAGGAGGCCCGTAATCTGCCAGCACCCTATGACAAAAAATGGAACACACCAGCAGTGTGAGGAGACCTGAAAGTGGCACATGGCAGAGTGTGGCGATGGAGACAGCAGCAATGGGAGGCCGTACAGGGACCCATGACAGACTCTGGACCTGGCAGCAGCATGAGGAGGCGGTATAGGGGCCCATGGCAGATTAGGGGCCTGGCAGCAGCTATAGGAGGCCCGTAATCTGCCAGCACCCTATGACAAAAAATGGAACACACCAGCAGTGTGAGGAGACCTGAAAGTGGCACATGGCATGAGACACTGTGGACCTGGCAGCAGCATGAGGAGGCGGTATAGGGGCCCATGGCAGATTAGGGGCCTGGCAGCAGCTATAGGAGGCCCGTAATCTGCCAGCACCCTATGACAAAAAATGGAACACACCAGCAGTGTGAGGAGACCTGAAAGTGGCACATGGCATGAGACACTGTGGACCTGGCAGCAGCATGAGGAGGCGGTACAGGGGCCCATGGCAGATTAGGGGCCTGGCAGCAGCTATGGGAGGCCCGTAATCTGCCAGCACCCTATGTCAAAAAATTCAACACACCAGCAGTGTGTGAGGAGACCTGAAAGTGGCACATGGCAGAGTGTGGCGATGGAGACAGCAGCAATGGGAGGCCGTACAGGGACCCATGAGAGACTCTGGACCTGGCAGCAGCATGAGGAGACGGTATAGGGGCCCATGGCAGATTAGGGGCCTGGCAGCAGCTATAGGAGGCCCGTAATCTGCCAGCACCCTATGACAAAAAATGGAACACACCAGCAGTGTGAGGAGACCTGAAAGTGGCACATGGCAGAGTGTGGCGATGGAGACAGCAGCAATGGGAGGCCGTACAGGCACCCATGAGAGACTCTGGACCTGGCAGCAGCATGAGGAGGTGGTATAGGGGCCCATGGCAGATTAGGGGCCTGGCAGAAGCTTTGGGAGGCCTGTAATCTGCCAGCACCCTATGTCAAAAAATTCAACACACCAGCAGTGTGTGAGGAGACCTGAAAGTGGCACATGGCAGAGTGTGGCGATGGAGACAGCAGCAATGGGAGGCCGTACAGGGACCCATGAGAGACTCTGGACCTGGCAGCAGCATGAGGAAGCGGTATAGGGGCCCATGGCAGATTAGGGGCCTGGCAGCAGCTATGGGAGGCCCGTAATCTGCCAGCACCCTATGTCAAAAAATGGAACACACCAGCAGTGTGAGGAGACCTGAAAGTGGCACATGGCATGAGACACTGTGGACCTGGCAGCAGCATGAGGAGGCGGTACAGGGGCCCATGGCAGATTAGGGGCCTGGCAGCAGCTATGGGAGGCCCGTAATCTGCCAGCACCCTATGACAAAAAATGGAACACACCAGCAGTGTGAGTAGACCTGAAAGTGGCACATGGCAGGGGCATGATTCATGGCGGATTTAGTCAGTTGTGTCAGGAACTGGTGGTTTGAAATCCAGACTAATCCACGCCTGATTCATTTTCACAAACGTGAGTCTCTCCACACTTTGGGTGGACAGTCGTGTCCTCCGCGGAGTTACAATACCTCCTGCCGCACTAAACACGCGCTCCGATGCCACGCTACTGGCCGGGCATGACAGCCTTTCAAGGGCAAATTCAGCTAGTTGGGGCCAAAGGTCAAGTTTCGTTGCCCAGTTGTCAAGGGGATTGTCTACCTCGGTTGGCAGGGTGCTGTCCAAGTAGGCCCAAGCCTGTTGTTTGAGGTCCTGCTCCAGGTCCACCTGATGCTGCTGCTGCTGCGGCTGGTTAGTAGTTTCCTCACTGCGCTGGTGAAGAAAGCTACTCATCATCGACTGCAGACTGAGGCAGCCGCTGCTGGTGGAGCTACCACTGCTCCTACCACCCCACCCCTCCCCTGCTGCCATGGCAGCGGAACGCGAGCGCACAGGGCCCACAGTGTCTGAGGATGGACGTTGGCGCACAAAGGCAGAGACCAACTGACTACATAGGTGGTTTTTATAGTACGTTATTTTGGCCTCCCTCTCAGCAGGTGTGAAAAAGGCCACCATTTTTGAACGGTAGCGAGGGTCCAACAAGGTGGACAGCCAAAAGTCATCCCTCTGTCTGATGGTTATTATTCGGCTGTCGCTACGCAAGCAAGCGAGCATGCTATGGGCCATTTGTGCCAAGGAATGCGAGGGACTCCCTGCCTCCATCTCCACAGCATACTGCCACGGTGCGTCTGGGTCCTCTGTCTCCTCCTCCTCCTCCTCTACCACATGCTCCTGCTCCTCCACTCCTGTCCGCTGAGTGGAAAAACCACCCATTTCACTCAATAATTCCTGAGCACAAATGTCCTCCTCTACCTCCTCCTCTTCTTCCTGTCCTGCCCCCACAGGGGTCATGTGGCGTTGAGATCTGTGCGCCACGTCTACCGCACCCTGACCAGCCATTGTTAACAGCATTTGTTCCAGGACGTGCAACAGAGGAATGACGTCGTTCATCCCATAGACCTGCCGACTCACGAATAGCGTGGCCTCCTCAAAGGGCCTGAGCAAGCGGCAGGTGTCACGCATGAGCTGCCAATGGCTGACATCTAAGTTACACAGGGGAGTACCTTTATCCGCTTGTAACATCAGGAAATCGGTGATGGCCTTTCGCTGTTCGTAAAGGCGGTCTAACATGTGTAGGGTTGAATTCCACCTTGTTGCAACGTCGCAGATCAGGCGATGCTGTGGAATTCCGTTCTGCCGCTGCAGCTCAAGGAGGGTGTGCTTTGCGGTGTAGGAATGGCTGAAATGCATGCAAAGTTTACGTGACATTTTAAGGATGTCTTGCAGTGGGATGGTGGATTTTAGGAACCGCTTGACAACCAGATTGAACACGTGAGCCATGCATGGCGCATGGCACAACCTTCCTTGACGCAGAGCAGACACCATGTTCTTTCCGTTGTCGGTCAACATGGTTCCGATTTTGAGTTTGCGCGGAGACAGCCATCTGTCGATTTCTCTGTTCATTACACTGAGACGTTCCTCCCCTGTGTGACTACGTTCGCCAAGGCATACCAGGTGCAGCACAGCGTGACACCGTTGCGCCCTGCACATGTGATATGCCGGTCGGGTAATGGGACTTGGCACGGGGGTGGCGGCTGAGGACACGAAGGAAGAAGAGGTGGTAGAGGCGGACATCTTTTGTGGACCAAGGATGTGCAAACGTGGAGGCAAAAGCGGCGTGACCTGTCCAAGTTGCTGGTGCGGCTGTGACGGCACCACGTTCACCCAGTGGGCCGTAAATTACATGTACTGTCCCTGACCGTAGTTACAGCTCCACACGTCGGCGCTGCCGTGCACTTTGGCAGAGACCGACATGCTCAAAGACTGGCCCACCATCTCTTCTACATGTGAATGCAGGGCTGGCACTGCCTTTTTGGCGAAGAAATGACGGCTTGGCACTCTCCACCGCGGCGCGGCACAAGCCATCATTTCTCGGAAAGGTGCTGAGTCCACCACTTGGAAAGGGAGGGACTGCAGCACCAGCAACTTGGACAGGAGGACGTTCAGCTTTTGCACCGTCGGGTGCGTGCTCGCAAACTGTTGTCTCTTGGAAACGGATTCCAAGAAAGACTGCTGACAGAATCCGTGAAGAGGAGTAGCAGGAGAAGGAGCATCTGAACGAGCGGAAGATGGCAATGAGCGACAACTCCCCTCAGCAGAGGTGTTGGAGCCTTGACTGGCTGATAGAGGGCGATTGACGTCGGGTGACGGAGCAAGTAACGGAGCGGGTGATGGAGCGGGGGCTGGGGCGGGCAGAACCGCCGTATCTTTATCACGGTTTTCCCAGGCCACCAAATGGCGACGCTGCATATGCTGCCGCAACACTGTAGTCCCAACATGGGCCCCCTGGCCACGCTTGACTTTCTGGCCACATAGTCGACATACGGCTACGCTTACTTCCTCGGGCGGCTTGACAAAAAATTGCCACGCCGCCGAGTAGGAAACTTTGCCCCCGCTACTCCTCACTGGCTGACTGCTACTTCCTCCGTGCACACCGGCACCACTACTGGCCGTGGTGGTAGGCTGCAGTGGAGCTGGTGCTGTACTCCGTGGCCGTTTGCCTCCACTGACACTGCTGCGACCCTGCTGCCTCCTGGGCAACCCACCGACTGTTTTGCTCGCTGCCAAGCTGCCACCCTCTTCTCCTGATGATGCGGAAGCAATAGCCTGATGACGACGAGGCTGCCAAGTGCGATCAGCCTCATCATCATCAATTAGGGTCTCCGCCTCACTACTAGCCCCCTCGGCTGCGTGTGGGTCAGGAGACAGACCTGTCTCTAGACCGGCTACCGAGCCACTCTCCTCGCCACTACTTCTTCGCCTGGCTGCTGAAGAGGCGGATGTCTCCCCCCGTTCCTGACCGCCCTCTGTTTGCTCTGCCTCACTGTACAGTGGGGCTGAGCCCACAGCATGCGATACTTCGCTTGGTGAGGGAACACCAAAGGACAGGGGCAGGTAGAGGACACGTGATTTCAGTGGGCTTGGTCCCGGGCCATGCCAACTAACGGTTGTGTCTGACGTACCCACCGACCGTTGGCTGTAGGTGTCAGAGGTGACCTGGGAAGAGGAAGACGACCGAGCCAACCAATCGATGACGGCAGGGTTGTCGGTGGAGACACGACCGCTGGATGACACCGGGAGCACTGGCCTCTGGCTGCGAATAGTGCTGCCTCGACCCCTTCCTCTGCTGCCACGTCTGCTCGCTCCTAAAACATTGCCTCCTCTGCCACTCCTCTGCATGTTGTCTGACATACTCTTTAATTAAACGATTATGTGTCCCTGAGTAACAATTCTGTGTCTGTCCCTGAGTAACAATTCTGTGTCCCTGAGTAACGTTTCTGTGGCCCTAAGTAACAGTTCTGTGGCCCTAAGTAACAGTTCTGTGGCCCTCAGTAACAATTCTGTGTCCCTCAGTAACAATTCTGTGTCCCTCAGTAACAATTCTGTGTCTGTCCCTGAGTAACAATTCTGTGTCCCTGAGTAACAATTCTGTGTCCCTGAGTAACAATTCTGTGTCCCTCAGTAACAATTCTGTGTCCCTCAGTAACAATTCTGTGTCTGTCCCTGAGTAACAATTCTGTGTCCCTAAGTAACGTTTCTGTGGCCCTAAGTAACGGTTCTGTGTCCCTCAGTAACAAATCTGTGTCCCTCAGTAACAATTCTGTGTCCCTCAGTAACAATTCTGTGTCTGTCCCTGAGTAACAATTCTGTGTCCCTGAGTAACAATTCTGTGTCCCTGAGTAACAATTCTGTGTCCCTCAGTAACAATTCTGTGTCCCTCAGTAACAATTCTGTGTCCCTGAGTAACAATTCTGTGTCTGTCCCTGAGTAACAATTCTGTGGCCCTAAGTAACGTTTCTGTGGCCCTAAGTAACGTTTCTGTGGCCCTAAGTAACAGTTCTGTGGCCCTCAGTAACAGTTCTGTGGCCCTCAGTAACAGTTCTGTGGCCCTCAGTAACAATTCTGTGTCCCTCAGTAACAATTCTGTGTCTGTCCCTGAGTAACAATTCTGTGTCCCTAAGTAACGTTTCTGTGGCCCTAAGTAACGGTTCTGTGGCCCTCAGTAACAATTCTGTGTCCCTCAGTAGCAATTCTGTGTCTGTCCCTAAGTAACAATTCTGTGTCCCTAAGTAACGTTTCTGTGGCCCTAAGTAACGTTTCTGTGGCCCTAAGTAACGTTTCTGTGGCCCTCAGTAACAATTCTGTATCCCTCAGTAACAATTCTGTGTCTGTCCCTGAGTAACAATTCTGTGTCCCTAAGTAACAATTCTGTGGCCCTAAGTAACGTTTCTGTGGCCCTAAGTAACGATTCTGTGGCCCTAAGTAACAAATCTGTGTCCCTCAGTAACAATTCTGTGTCTGTCCCTAAGTAACAATTCTGTGGCCCTAAGTAACGTTTCTGTGGCCCTAAGTAACGGTTCTGTGTCCCTCAGTAACAATTCTGTATCCCTCAGTAACAATTCTGTGTCTGTCCCTGAGTAACAATTCTGTGGCCCTAAGTAACGTTTCTGTGGCCCTAAGTAACGTTTCTGTGGCCCTAAGTAACGTTTTCTGTGGCCCTAAGTAACGATTCTGTGGCCCTCAGTAACAATTCTGTATCCCTCAGTAACAATTCTGTGTCTGTCCCTGAGTAACAATTCTGTGGCCCTAAGTAACGATTCTGTGGCCCTAAGTAACGTTTCTGTGGCCCTCAGTAACAAATCTGTGTCCCTCAGTAACAATTCTGTGTCTGTCGCTAAGTAACAATTCTGTGGCCCTAAGTAACATTTCTGTGGCCCTAAGTAACGTTTCTGTGGCCCTAAGTAACGATTCTGTGGCCCTCAGTAACAATTCTGTATCCCTCAGTAACAATTCTGTGTCTGTCCCTAAGTAACAATTCTGTGGCCCTAAGTAACGTTTCTGTGGCCCTCAGTAACGTTTCTGTGGCCCTAAGTAACGATTCTGTGGCCCTCAGTAACAAATCTGTGTCCCTCACTAACAATTCTGTGTCTGTCCCTAAGTAACAATTCTGTGGCCCTAACTAACAATTCTGTGGCCCTATGTAACGTTTCTATGGCCCTAAGTAACGATTCTGTGGCCCTAACTAACGTTTCTGTGTCCCTAAGTAACGTTTCTCTGTCCCTAACTCTCTCCCTGCATACAGCCAGGTCTGCCTCTGTTGAATGACTGGAGGCAAATGGAGAATTCTAAAATGGCCGCCATTTATAGCTCGACCATTACACTGTGCTGGCTGGCTGGCTGCTGATTGGCTAATGCGATCACATGTCGCCGCACATGTCGCCGCCATTTTAGGAAAAATTTCGATTCGCGCATCCGAAGTCTGCTTATTTTTGGATTCGACGCGAATCAAAATTTTCCTAATATTCGAAACGAATTCCACTTCGCCTACTTCAATTCGCTCATCTCTACTTCTGAGCAAAATGCCAGTCTGGCTTGAGTTTGTGGGATTCTATCAGCTCTCCAATGTGAAATGTCACTTTAAGTTGTGGAGTCCTTCCAATGATCAGTAACAACACTTGTGGCCTGACACAAACAGAGACCCTAACTAACTAACTATAGGCCTGGTCTCAGTCTATAGGCGCCAACACTGAAATGAGGTGCGTGCACGATCTTACTGACCCGGGTCTGCTTTGCATCCGCTGGTGCCTCTGAACAGAACAAATGTCTCTCCAACAAGCATGCGACATCGCAGTATATGTTGCTTTGTTCTTTTGCTCTCATCAGCATTCCTGGCAGCAATCTTCCTTTCTCTGAACAGGATCAGGGTCTTGGACACGATCAGCTTCACTTAGTTGCAGCTCTGGTTACTGAGGGATGCACTCACACCTGGATGTCATCGGATTCTCAGCTCACACGGCCCCTTCATTCAGCATCGTTTAAAACATGGCTGCAGTCTCCTCTTCCTATTCACTAAAACTCTGTGTGAAAACCCCACCTCTTATATGAATATAGAAATATCTATGCAGTCTGAGGCTGTGTTAGAAAAACAGTGACATCTTGTGGCTAAACTGCAGAATGTCACTCCAGAATGTTTAATTTACTCCACACAATCAGTGTTCAAACAATGAGAGCTGTTTCCCCATCTCACACTGCCATCTCTGTATTGTGGACACAAAACTAGCTATTACATCATATTACTGCCCACAAACAGAATGCATTAATAGGAAGCTTGCTCTTAGAGTTGCTACTTATTCTATATTGTAATCTCTAGTACATGTACTGCTGCAGCTGAATAGGTGACTTATGTGTGTAAATAAAATCAAAATTTGTTCTTTTTTTCCCTAATTTTTACAACAGCAGGAGGCTCACCTGATCTCCGCTCAAAGGTTAGAGATGATATAAACATACTGTCAGGGCTCCCGGGTATGACCAGAGGTGTGTGACTGATGCAGGGAAACGCAGACTTTAGATATGTTATAAACAATACGATTTATTAACACTAACAATACAAACATAAACGCAGTGCAATACTAAACATAATACAGTGCAAACAAACCCAACCAACCACCCACAGATAACAGTACAAACAATGCGAGCGTCGTCAGGCAGGCCGGGTCAATATCAATCGGGCAGGTAGGTACAGGGGGAGCAAGCGGAGAATGGTCGGGGTCACAAGCCAGGGTCAGCAGGTAGCGGGCAGCGTGGTACAGAGGGTCAGGCAGAGGGATGGTCAGGAACGAGCCGGGGTCAGAGCAGGAGAAGTCAGCAGAGGTATAGATCAGGCCGGGTCAGCAACAAAACAGGAATAGGAACAGGAACAGAAACAGGAAGCAGGAACAGGATACAGGGCCCAGGAAAAACATACACCAAGGCAGAGTCTGCAGGTCTGGCCATCCCTTAAATACACCAGCATAAGCAGTTTCAGGTGTTTTGCTGGCTGCAAGGTTGAGTCTCTGATTGCTGGGAGCACCCGCTGGCCAGCCCTGGTACTGCAGCTCATAAGGCAGGTGAGTCCCACCATTGCTGGCCAGTCCATTCCTGACAGTACCCCCCCCTCAAGGAGCGGCCTCAGGACGCTCCAAACAGTCCTAGCTGGGCAAAATGTTCCACCGCCCGGGTCTGGTAACTGGCGGGATATCAAAGACTGGCCCACCGGGCAGGACTCTGGGCAGCGGCACATCGGGCAGCGGCACACCGGGCAGAGGCACACTGGGCAGGACTTCGGGCAGCGGCACATCGGGCAGGACTCCGGGCAGAGGCACATCGGGCTGGACTCCGGGCAGAGGCACATCGGGCTGGACTCTGGGCAGAGGCACATCGGGCAGGACTCCGGGCAGAGGCACATCGGGCAGGACTCCGGGCAGAGGCACATCGGGCTGGACTCCGGGCAGAGGCACATCGGATCACCAGGCGACGCAGCAGGCAGCGGGCCACCAGGCGACGCAGCAGGCACCGGGCCACCAGGCGGAGCAGCAGGCACCGGGCCACCAGGCGGAGCAGCAGGCAGCGGGCCACCAGGCGGAGCAGCAGGCAGCGGGCGGGGCAACAGGCATCGGCCCCCCGGCGGGGTGACAGGCATCAGGCCCCCAGGCGGGGCGACAGGCATCGGGCCCCCCGGCGGAGGACCCCCAGGCGGAGTGACAGGTCTCGGGCCCCCAGGCGGAGCGGCGGGCGCCGGACCCCCAGGCGGAGCGACAGGTCTCGGGCCCTCAGGCGGAGCGGCGGGCGCCGGACCCCCAGGCGGAGCGACAGGTCTCGGGCCCTCAGGCGGAGCGGCGGGCGCCGGACCCCCAGGTGGAGCGACAGGTCTCGGGCCCTCAGGCGGAGCGGCGGGTGCCGGACCCCCAGGAGGAGCAACAGGTCTCGGGCCCTCAGGCGGAGCGGCGGGCGCCGGACCCCCAGGCAGAGCGACAGGTCTCGGGTCCCCAGGCGGAGCGGCGGGCACCGAGTCACCAGGCACGACAGTGGGCTCCGAGTCAACTGGCAAGACTGCGGGCACCGAGTAAACTGGCAAGACTGCGGGCACCGAGCCAACTGGCAGAACAGCGGGCTTCGAGTCGTCTGGCAAGACTGCGGGCACCGAGTCGTCTGGCAGGACTGCGGGCACCGAGTCGTCTGGCAGGACTGCGGGCACCGAGTCGTCTGGCAAGACGGCGGGCACCGAGTCGTCTGGCAAGACGGCGGGCACCGAGTCGTCTGGCAAGACGGCGGGCACCGAATCATCTGGCAAGACTGTGGGCACCGAGTCGTCTGGCGGAACAGCGGGCATTGAGTCAACTGGCGGAACAGCGGGCACCGAGTCGTCTGGCAAGACTGCGGGCACCGAGTCGTCTGGCAAGACTGCGGGCACCGAGTCGTCTGGCAAGACTGCGGGCACCGAGTCAACTGGCGGAACAACGGGCACCGAGTCGTCTGGCAAGACTGCGGGCACCGAGTCGTCTGGCAAGACTGCGGGCACCGAGTCGTCTGGCAAGACTGCGGGCATCGAGTCAACTGGCGGAACAGCGGGCAGCGGGCCACCAGGCGGAGCAGCAGGCAGCGGGCGGGGCAACAGGCATCGGGCCCCCCGGCGGGGCGACAGGCATCAGGCCCCCAGGCGGGGCGACAGGCATCGGGCCCCCCGGCGGAGGACCCCCAGGTGGAGCGACAGGTCTCGGGCCCCCAGGCGGAGCGGCGGGCGCCGGACCCCCAGGCGGAGCGACAGGTCTCGGGCCCTCAGGCGGAGCGGCGGGCGCCGGACCCCCAGGCGGAGTGACAGGTCTCGGGCCCTCAGGCGGAGCGGCGGGCGCCGGACCCCCAGGTGGAGCGACAGGTCTCGGGCCCTCAGGCGGAGCGGTGGGTGCCGGACCCCCAGGAGGAGCAACAGGTCTCGGGCCCTCAGGCGGAGCGGCGGGCGCCGGACCCCCAGGCGGAGCGACAGGTCTCGGGTCCCCAGGCGGAGCGGCGGGCACCGAGTCACCAGGCACGACAGTGGGCTCCGAGTCAACTGGCAAGACTGCGGGCACCGAGTCAACTGGCAAGACTGCGGGCACCGAGCCAACTGGCGGAACAGCGGGCTTCGAGTCGTCTGGCAAGACTGCGGGCACCGAGTCGTCTGGCAGGACTGCGGGCACCGAGTCGTCTGGCAGGACTGCGGGCACCGAGTCGTCTGGCAAGACGGCGGGCACCGAGTCGTCTGGCAAGACGGCGGGCACCGAGTCGTCTGGCAAGACTGTGGGCACCGAGTCGTCTGGCGGAACAGCGGGCATTGAGTCAACTGGCGGAACAGCGGGCACCGAGTCGTCTGGCAAGACTGCGGGCACCGAGTCGTCTGGCAAGACTGCGGGCACCGAGTCAACTGGCGGAACAACGGGCACCGAGTCGTCTGGCAAGACTGCGGGCACCGAGTCGTCTGGCAAGACTGCGGGCACCGAGTCGTCTGGCAAGACTGCGGGCATCGAGTCAACTGGCGGAACAGCGGGCACCGAGTCGTCTGGCAAGACTGCGGGCACCGAGTCGCCTGGCAAGACTGCCGGCACCGAGTCGTCTGGCAAGACTGGCGGCACCGAGTCAACTGGCGGAACAGCGGGCACCGAGTCGTCTGGCAAGACTGCGGGCACCGAGTCGTCTGGCAAGACTGCGGGCACCGAGTCAACTGGCGGAACAGCGGGCACCGAGTCGTCTGGCAAGACTGCGGGCACCGAGTTGTCTGGCAAGACTGCGGGCACCGAGTCGTCTGGCAAGACTGCGGGCACCGAGTCGTCTGGCATTGGATTGTCTGGCTCGACAGCGGGCATCGGGTCACCAGGTATGACAGCGGGCACTGGGTCACCAGGCATCAGGTCATTTGGCTCGCCAGCGGGCACCGCGTCATCTGGCAAGGCAGTGGGCACCGAGTCACCAGGTACGACAGCGGGCTCTGAGTCAATTGGCACGACAGCGGGCACCGGATCAGGTACCGGATCATCTGGATCAACAGCGGGCATCGAGTCAACTGGCCTAATAGGATCATCAGGCTGGATCAGTTCATTATGCTGGGTAGAAGCATCCGGCTGAGTAGAGGCACCCGGCTGAGTAGAGGCTTCAGGCTGAGTAGAGGCTTCAGGCTGAGTAGAGGCTTCAGGCTGAGTGGAGGCATCAGGCTGAGTGGAGGCATCAGGCTGAGTAGAGGCATCAGGCTGAGTAGAGGCATCAGGCTGAGTAGAGGCATCCGGCTGAGTAGAGGCTTCAGGCTGAGTAGAGGCTTCAGGCTGAGTAGAGGCTTCAGGCTGAAGAGAGGCTTCAGGCTGAAGAGAGGCTTCAGGCTGAAGAGAGGCATCAGGCTGAAGAGAGGCATCAGGCTGAACCACGGAAGGCAGGTTCTCAGACGGCAGGCTCACCGGTTTGGATACTGGCAGGATGGTATTGGTTGGAAAGAATTTTCGCTTTTTTCTGGTTTTAACTACTGGAGCACTGCAAGTAAACGCAGGTCTGCAAATGAATGGAGCAGCTGGAGACAGAGAAGAGCTGGAGGATGGAACAGGGGAAGGAACAGTTGCTACAGATGGCTTCTTTACAGGGTTAAAGGCAGGATAGGTGCAGCGAGTGGGAACAGGGTACTGACATGCGGTAGATAGCCAAGTATACTGGGCTGTAACTGGAGGAGCTGTTGGGAATACAGGAATAGAGCTTTGAGGAAATAGATTAGAAGCAGGACTGGGTTTTTGTAAGCTGACTGAGGCTGGGTGTAACAAATCTGTCCATGTCTGCAGTATGGGTTGAACAAAGCTGAGCTTACACAAAGCCTGTCTGACCAAAGACTGCACTGCGTTTATACAATCTCTTAGTACCTGTGGTGAACATGTGGAATAACGCTCCAGAAAGTAACCCACATCATCCTCTAATAACCACACCAGGGACTCTACCTGGTCTGCACTAAATGGTGGCAAAAATTCATCCCTGCATTCGGGGGTACCAGATGAAACCAACTCAGCACAAACCTCAATCAATGGCTGCACCTCAGAGAACTCTGTGCCCTGATCTACTAGAACATGAGCGAGCCGTATACATTCTAGCAGTTCATCCCGGGGATACTCCCTCAGAGTTTGATAAGCATACTCCCTGTCATCAAACACTAGCAGATATAAATACGCAACCTCATCCAGATCCATCCTTCCCATCAACAAACCAAGATGGCTTCCCTGTGCAGCCACTTCTGGTCAGGATTGTCCTTGGTGTAATGTCAGGGCTCCCGGGTATGACCAGAGGTGTGTGACTGACGCAGGGAAACGCAGACTTCAGATATGTTATAAACAATACGATTTATTAACACTAACAATACAAACATAAACGCAGTGCAATACTAAACATAATACAGTGCAAACAAACCCAACCAACCACCCACAGATAACAGTACAAACAATGCGAGCGTCGTCAGGCAGGCCGGGTCAATATCAATCGGGCAGGTAGGTACAGGGGGAGCAAGCGGAGAATGGTCGGGGTCACAAGCCAGGGTCAGCAGGTAGCGGGCAGCGTGGTACAGAGGGTCAGGCAGAGGGATGGTCAGGAACGAGCCGGGGTCAGAGCAGGAGAAGTCAGCAGAGGTATAGATCAGGCCGGGTCAGCAACAAGACAGGAACAGGAATAGGAACAGGAACAGGAAGCAGGAACAGGATACAGGGCCCAGGAAAAACATACACCAAGGCAGAGTCTGCAGGTCTGGCCATCCCTTAAATACACCAGCATAAGCAGTTTCAGGTGTTTTGCTGGCTGCAAGGTTGAGTCTCTGATTGCTGGGAGCACCCGCTGGCCAGCCCTGGTACTGCAGCTCATAAGGCAGGTGAGTCCCACCATTGCTGGCCAGTCCATTCCTGACACATACTGTTCCACCAGCCACACTTTCAATTATACGCAAATGTCCATCAGAATAAACATTCACTGGAAATGTCAGAGCCACATTTCTGAAGGTCTAGAAATGTAAGTATTACAGCCTCCGAGCTGTAACATTGTCCGTCCCATGCTGGTCCTCCACCTTCTAGCTCTTTGGCCAATCTCAAACTCCACAACAGCACAGATAAATAGGGTTACAGCTTCATATCACTGCAGGGGTGGACTGACAACTCATGGGGCCCCCGGGCAATAGGGGATCATGGGGCCCGTGTCCTTGCCCACACTCAAAGCACACCCAAAAAAGCCTATAAAAGGTACTAGGGGCATTTCATGGGGCCCCCTACTGACCCCGGGCCCTCGGACATTGCCCGAGTGCTCGAATGGTCAGTCTGCCCCTGTATCACTGTTTTTTCCTGACGAAACCACGTGGTTGGTGGCGTAACACATGGGGGTGGAGCCTAGTGATGTCATTGCCGGCTTTAATGGAGCTGGAGTTTTGAATTGCAAATCGCTATGTTACTGCTTCTATCATGTGAGTGACAGTCTGGAATTATTTTATGTTGAATTAAAACAGTATTACTCTATGGGAGATGTCCTCTGTTCTTTCTATATGTGGAGCTAAACTGAGAAGAGTCCCATTTATACTGTCATTGAAGGGGTGCATATCATCAGCTCTCTGCTGCCATCCAGAGCATCTTTTTTGGAATTACCATGCTCGGTTGACCTGTAGTAATTTATGGATCCACGGTAGGAGGTGAGCGGCCATCCATATCATATATATTTTTAGGTGGAGGAACACTAAGTCAAGGTGGAGCACTATGTTTTTCAAATAGACTTTATTTATCCGGAGTATATCGTAGCGATTCTTCACCATTCAATCACCTTATTTGATTTTCACCATTCAAGCACTTTATATTTATATTTCATATTTTGATTGAACTATAACATTTGAATCTGTTTATGGACTATTATGTTTATATGAGTTAATGCAACACTATTTATGTATGTTTTAAGTGTGGGATCACCTTTTAAGTGTTATTGCAGCGGCTTTATTTTATTAGCTTATTCACTAGTTTGATAGCGCACATTTTTTATTTATTTATTTATATATTCATATCACTTGGGGCTTGAAAAATCCATCACTTTGCACTGGGTCCCCCCACACTGCAAGGGCTAATTGCTCGTTTTGTTTAGGGTAACGCTTCTCAACCAGGGTGTTCTCTGGGTTCCCCTAGGGTGCCACAAGCAGGGGACCTAGTTGTGTCATGGGGAGCCTCTGACATGAAGTGGTCACTCTGAAGTGAAGGGGGTCCTCTGATGTGATGTGGACTCTCATGTAAAAGGGGGATCTAATGTAATGTAATGGGGGGGCACTAATGTTAAGGGGGCTTCTGATGAAGGTAATTTCATCAAGGTGGTTGTTCCAGGTTCAAGTTCCCCATTGATAACATTTACATTGAGCAGAGAGCTGGAGACTGACAGTCCCAGCTTTCTGCTTAGAGTGGAGGGAGAGAACTGAGTGATCAGCAGTGTCTGATCACTCAGTTCTCACACTTAGAACTGGCGGGGGACAGATGCAGCATAGGATTGATACTGCATCCACCTAAATAAGTATACATTAAAAAAATCCTAAAATTCACTGTAAAGGAAGTTGTTTGTAGCCAGCACTATGCCTCTGATAAAGTTAATGGACGATACATGTTAGGCAAGCCAGATTTGGCATTTGTTTTTTCTTTGTTTTAAATAAATTGGAGTTATACTATGCTGGTTTTATTTTTTTCAACTTCATGATTGTGCAACAAACTTCTGCCTGCTATACTGGAGTACTGGAGGAGAGGTGAAAAATCTTGGGTGATTTAAAGCTGTAAGCCAATTGCTCTGTCATTGTGACTTGACTAAAGAACTAGGAGGAGACAGAACAACAGAGGGTGATTACCTGGAGAACTGTTGATCGATGAGTGCTCAATCTAATGACATTTTGTGTGTAATGGAA
This sequence comes from Staurois parvus, assembly GCF_062004578.1. Taxonomy (NCBI): domain Eukaryota; kingdom Metazoa; phylum Chordata; class Amphibia; order Anura; family Ranidae; genus Staurois; species Staurois parvus. Next base: position 3,135,271 of record NW_028318339.1, on the reverse strand, counting down.
AGTGCGCCTATTATTAGTGCTAGTACTATTGCTGTTATCTGGAAGCCCAGGAGTGGATGGGTGAGCTGCTTTTACTAAGTGATTGTGTGTTGTTGTTTTTTCCCCTTTGCAGGGAATAAAAAACAGCAAGATCGCCTGTCAGTGTACAACGTTCTGTGCTGTTTACCAACACGGAGCTCTCTTGCGTGAATCTCAATCACGGAGCAGATCCTGGTGATCAATCATTGGCCCGGACCTCCTGATTGGCTTGTGTTGTAACAAATCACAACACAGCCGGGACAAGGGGCACATGTGCATGCCCCCTCCCCAGAAGTGCTGATTACATTCCAGGTACATCTTCACAGAAAACAGTGGACAGTGCACCTTCAAGTCAGTCTGTTAGCTGTTAGAAGGAAAGGGGGAGGAAATGGGAAGAACAGGGGAGTTCCCTGCCATCCTAGGCTATGGGGATGTGTGTTTCTAATCATGCACACTGTGTGGGGAGACACACCTCTAATCCCTGCTAGCAAGGATGGCTCCATAGGATGCTGCAAGAGAAAGGAGCCACCCTGAAGCAGGAAACCTGGAACAGAAGTCATGGTACCAGCCTAAACTGGAAAATAGACAAGGATTCAAAAATAAAGAAGCTGCATATTTAGTAAGTGATTAAATCATTGCTGAAAGCAGGGGCAGACTGACAACTCATGGGGCCCCCGGGCAATAGGGGATCATGGGGCCCCTGTGTTCTTGCCCAAACTCAAAAAAGCCTATGAAAAAGGTACCAGGGGCATCTCATGGGGCCCCCTACTGACCCCGGGCCCTCGGGCAGTGCCCAAGTTTCCAAATGGTCAGTCCACTCCTGGCTGAAAGTACTTAAAACTGAGGGTTAATACAATTTACATGTATTACAAATATTACAGGTATTTATGATTTCTGCGAGAATGCTAGGACATTAGCAATGTGAAATTTTTATATTTAGACCCCCCCAAATGAAAAACTAAATCACCCTAAATACACCATCACAATATAAAAAAAGGAAATAAACACACTCTCTAAATCAAGGTAGAACTTATTTTTCAAGCAATGTTTGTATAAGTAGGTCAATGAGCTAAATTAGGATTTTCCACTTGTATGAATTATTGCTGATGGTGAAATCGGTAATTTTGCAACAAAATCAGTTCTGCCAAAACAACTGCTCATCTCTAATCAGTGGCTCAGTAGGTGCAGGTTGATCTTGTTGTCACTGTACACACATCTTCACGGCATTTGGACCTTGTCAATGGACAGGGTGCCCCTGTTTGAGTTAGAATGCTGTCTAAACCCTTCTGCTCAGCTCATTTTTATATTTTACATGTCCACTCAATGTCAATTTTTTTTTGTTCAGCATGTTTAATAAAAAATAAAAGTAAGCATAGTGCATACAAAGTTTGTCACAACAATCATACGGAATAGTAATGCCATAGAAATAACACTTACATTACACAAGAGGTTGTACTTACAGCATACTGAAATAAGAACATAAGTAATGCCTTACAAACAAATCCACAGAAGAAAAAGAGGACAATGAATACAATGAAAATGGCTATCCAGTAGGTTGCTGCAACTCGCAGGATACTGAGTAACAACTGTGACATGACCAGAGCTATGGAGTGGGATGGCTTTATGAACTTAGAGGTAATACAATGCAAATGTTGGATATTGAGAAAGGATGCACAGACCGGTATACACTGCTGATTGGCAAGTATAATGATGGTAAAGAGAGGGAAAAGAAAAAGAAAGAAGCAGAAGAAAAAGAAAGAGTGGGGTGGGGAAAAGAGGAAAAAGGCATGATCCTGGGAGGTGGCATGGTTCTGGAGTGGGGAAAAAAGTGGTAGTCAAAGACTATCATGGTAGTAGTAAAGTTCATTGAAATTTGGAGGCAAAAAAAGGTATAACTGAGCAGCACCTGCTGTCAAGTTGTTACTCCATGTCGAGTGTTCAATACTGAATCTAATATAGATATGTGAAGTTACTTTTTTCTAATTCAAGTCACTTTTCAATCCAAGTTTTATCCTGTGTAGAGCCTTGATGATAGAGGAGTAGTGTTGCCCCCAAAATGCATTGGATTTTTTTACATGACGTTTTTACCAACAATTAAAATTATCTTGGTCTCTTTCATCCAGCTTTGGTCCACCATTCCTTTCCATATTTCTTTGGTTTGAGCTGTTGTTGGGTGTCCATCGAGGGAAGTCTTGTGGTGTGGGATCCACCTCGCTAAAGCTATTGAGCTTGTTTGATGTTTTCCTTCATTTGCAAGTTTAAAAGTTCTCAGAGCCTCTTTGAGTAGTTTTTTCTGGAGGTCTTTTTTGCTAACTGTGTCCACGTTGGGGAGATTCACCCTCATTTTTTTGTCCTCTTTACCACTATCATTAAATATGACAGAACATCCCAAATTTTGGGTTTCAATCAAAAGAACTTTGATTCTTTTGATGCTGATGCTTCTCCAGGCTCTATATCCAATTCTGGTGATGCACACTGAGGGTGCTGGCTTGGGAAGAGTGCATCCTGGCTCAATATATTCAGTAGAATGGAAAAAAAATCCCTGCTCGCCTCACACCAACAACACCAGACAGTCATTAAAATAAAAGGATGCTTTTACTCCAATGACTGTCAGGTCTTGTTTGTGTGTGGCCATTGGGGATTTTTTCCTTTCTACCAAATTTTGGGTTACGAGCACAAGAGCTGAAATGGTCAGAGCTCAATGGCACCACATCCCATGGAATATATAGAAAACTAGAAAAAAGGGGGACCTTCCCAGAATAAAAGGAGGAGACTGGATTTTTAAGGTGCCATTATTGCTAATCATAACACAAAACCTAAAATTGACAATTTTGTATTAATCCATAAAAAAATAGATATCAAATGAGCTGGAGACCATTCAAAGATTAAGAAAAGATTTTTTGCTGGTGTAAATTACAATTAATCAGACAAGGCGAACAGCAGGTGATCCCCTATGCAGGCATAACAAGGCAATGTATATATTTGCCGCAGGAGGCGTACACAAGCTGGGCTGAACTATAAAATAAAAATAAGTATCTATATCAAATTTGTTAATTAAATCATCTTTACCAAAATAAATATGTATATACATCACCAGTAAGCAAATATTCACATAAGCAGTATAATACCTTTAAGGGATTTGGCCATAATCACAAGATAGCCCATACACCATACAAGACCATTGTATCTACCAACACAAATTAGACTCAAATAACAGAGCCAAAATAGTTTTTCCAAATTAGGTTCTAAAGCAAAATACAAAATGCAAAAGGTAGTAATAACTGCTGTAGGTATAATATAATATTTAGGCAAAACTCCTTTGAAAAAATGTAAATACCATCAACCTAACTCCTGTAAAAACTTTTGACCAAAATACATGGGGATACTTCCAAAGGAAGTGTTCAAGTCAAGTAAACACAGATGACCGCAAAAACGGAGTTAACCAGGAAAAGAGGAAACAACACCATTGCCAAACAAAAAACATCACTAGATCAAAAACACTGGGAGACCTGAATGAAGCCAGCCTAAAGCCAACCAAAAAGCTCAAGTTAATCAATGTCTACTATGTCTCACCAAATACGCACCAATACCATGAACACCACCTCCCCACCATCCAAGAAAGCATACACCCCACACCAGCTACTTATATATGTGCCCCTTCTGCCACGCCCGATGTGATGACGTCATGACGTGACGCGGCCAGAACGTCGGACATCACTTCTGTCCATCAACTCAACAGACATGGCCACATTACACAAGTGCTTACATCAACAAGTGAGTCAATCACCTCCCCACAACAATAGAGGAAGCAAGGGGTAGGCACACACACATTCCATCTAGTTGATTTGAAACATATTGTTAAATTACAATATAAGTTTAAAATATCACCTAAGGGGTAAAAAAAACTCTACAACTAGAGTAATTACTCAATTTACAGGTCAGGAAAAAATGGTATGGGAATTTCCGGGTAAATATTGGTACCTCCTACAGGAAGATGATACGGTTTTCCAAATGTATCAGTTCACGTCCAGAGATCACATTCAGGAGATCAAAATAACTAAAAGATCAATCAATTGGTACAGAGCCACTAAATCAGTAAAGTTACTCCTGAATCTTAAAAAATAGGCACATCCCCAATACAATGGTCTTGTACGATGTATGGGCTATCTTGTGATGATGGCCATATCCCAAAAGCTAAGCAGATATTATCCACTTGCCTACTGGGCACTTATACCCCCTTCTTTACCAGGCCAATTTTCAGCTTTCAGCGCTGTCGCATTTTGATTGACAATTGCGCGGTCATGCAAGATTGTACCCATAAGAAATTTTTATCATTTTTTTCTCACAAATAGAGCTTTCTTTTGGTGGTATTTAATTGCCACTGGGTGCTTTACTTTTTGCGCTATAAACAAAAAAATTGCAAAAAAATTGAAAAAAAGTTTCTTTGTTTCTATTATAAAATTTTTCAAACAGGTAATTTTTCTCCTTCACTGATGTGCGTTGATGAGGCAGCACTGATGGGCACTTATAGGCGGCACTGATGGGCACTGATAGGCAGCACTGAAGGGCACTGATAGGCAGCACTAATGATGTGGCACGGATAGGCGGCACTGATAGGCGGCACTAATGAGGTGTCACGGATAGGCGGCACTGATAGGCGGCACTAATGAGGTGTCACGGATAGGCGGCACTGATAGGCGACACTGATGATGGGTACTGATAGACAGCTTTGATAGGTAGCACTGACTGGCATCACTGCTGGGCACTGACTGGCGCCACTGACTGGCAGCACTGCTGGGCTGCACTGATGGCCACTGGTGGGTGGCACTGGTGGGCACAGGTGGGTGGGCACAGGTGGGTGGGCACAGGTGGGTGGCACTGCTGGGTGGACACAGTTGGGTGCACTGCTGGGCACAGGTGGTGCACTGCTGGGCACAGGTGGGCGGAGTTAGTGAGCGCACTGCTGGGCACAGGTGGGCGGAGTTAGTGGGCGCACTGCTGGGCACAGGTGGGCGAAACTTGTGGGTGGCACTGCTAGGCACCGATCATCAGGGCACTGATCATCAGTGCCCTGATGATCGGTGCCGATCCCTGCTCTAACAACTGCCGGTTCTCGGCAGTACTTTCCTCACGATCTGACAGCATGAGGAAAGTGCAGCCGAGAACCGGCAATTGCATTTCCCAGTGATCAGCGTGTCATTGGACACGGCTGATCATGTGCTAAAAGGCCGCTGTGATTGGCCTTTTACCACATCACGTGATCAGCTGTGGCCGTAGGACACAGCGATCACGGAGATCGCCGGGTGCGCGCCCCCAGGGGCGCGCAGGAGAGCGCGTTCTGGGAGGACGTCATATGACGCCCACCCAGAACTGGCCGGCCTCAGTGCAGCCGTCATTTGACTATCTGCGGTCGGCAAGTAGTTAAACTGCTTATGTGAATATTTGTTTACTGGTGATGTTTATAAATGTTTATTTTGGTAAAGATAATTTCATTAACATAATTGAAATACATTCTTCTTTTTCTTTTTATTTTATAGTTCAACCCAGCTTTTGTACCCCTCTTGAGGCCAATATATTGCCTTGTTCTGGCTACATAGGGGATCGCCTGCTGTTTGTCTGATTATTTGTAATTTACACCAGCAAAAAATCTTTTCTGAATCTTTGAATGATCTCCAGCTCATTTGATATCTTTATTGGTAAGATGCCCTCCATCAACCTTCAGAATATATTTATATACAGTGGGGATTGAAAGTTTGGGCACCCCAGCTAAAAATTTGTATTAATGTGCATAAAGAAGCCAAGGAAAGATGGAAAAATCTCCAAAAGGCATCAAATTACAGATTAGACATTCTTATAATATGTCAACAAAAGTTAGATTTTATTTCCATCATTTACACTTTCAAAATAACAGAAAACAAAAAAATGGCGTCTGCAAAAGTTTGGGCACCCTGCAGAATTTATAGCATGCACTGCCCCCTTTGCAAAGCTGAGACCTGCCAGTGTCATGGATTGTTCTCAATCATCATCTGGGAAGACCAGGTGATGTCAATCTCAAAAGCCCAGACTCATCTGACCTTGCCCCAACAATCAGCACCATGGGTTCTTCTAAGCAGTTGTCTAGAAAACTGAAACTGAAAATAGTTGACGCTCACAAAGCTGGAGAAGGCTATAAGAAGATAGCAAAGCGTTTTCAGATGTCAATATCCTCTGTTCGGAATGTAATTAAGAAATGGCAGTCATCAGGAACAGTGGAAGTTAAAGCAAGATCTGAAAGACCAAGAAAAATATCAGACAGAACAGCTCGCAAGATTGTGAGAAAAACAATTCAAAACCCACGTTTGACTGCACGATTCCTCCAGAAAGATCTGGCAGACACTGGAGTTGTGGTACACTATTCCACTATAAAGAGATACTTGTACAAATATGGTCTTCATGGAAGAGTCATCAGAAGAAAACCTCTTCTACATCCTCACCACAAAAATCATCGTTTGAACTTTGCAAATGAACATATAGACAAGCCTGATGCATTTTGGAAACAAGTTCTGTGGACCGACGAGGTTAAAATTTAACTTTTTGGCAAAGGTACGTTTGGAGAAGAAGGGGCACAGAATTTAATGAAAAGAACCTCTGTCCAACTGTTAAGCATGGGATTGGATCAATCATGCTTTGGGGTTGTGTTGCAGCCAGTGGCACAGGGAACATCTCACGAGTAGAAGGAAAAATGGATTCAATAAAATTTCAGCAAATTTTGGATGGTACCTTGATGCCATCTGTGAAAAAGCTGAAGTTAAAGAGAGGATGGCTTCTACAAATGGATAATGATCCTAAACACACCTCGAAATCCATGGGGGATTACATCAAGAGGCGTAAACTGAAGGTTTTGCCATGGCCTTCACAATCTCCTGACCTCAACATAATTGAAAATCTATGGATAGACCTTAAAAGAGCAGTGTGTGACAGACAGCCCAGAAATCTCAAAGAACTAGAAGACTTTTGTAAGGAGGAATGGGCAAAGATACCTCAAACAAGAACTGAAAGACTCTTGGCTGGCTACAAAAAGCGTTTACAAGCTGTGATACTTGCCAAAGGGGGCAGTACAAGATATTAACTCTGCAGGGTGCCCAAACTTTTGCAGACGCCATTTTTTTGTTTTCTGTTATTTTGAAAGTGTAAATGATGGAAATAAAATCTAACTTTTGTTGACATATTATAAGAATGTCTAATCTGTAATTTGATGCCTTTTGGGGATTTTTCCATCTTTCCTTGGCTTCTTTATGCACATTAATACAAATTTTTAGCTGGGGTGCCCAAACTTACAATCCCCACTGTATGTGTGTTTACCGTATTTTCCGGCGTATAAGGCAACTGGGTGTATAAGACGACCCCCTAATTTTCCAATTAAAACATATTTTTTATACTCGTCGTATAAGACTACCCCCCTTCTGAGGCAACGCCATTTAACCCCTAGCCTACAGGGCACTTATACCCACTTCCCCCCCAGGCCAATTTTCATCTTTCAGCACTGTCACACTTTGAATGACAATTGCACGGTCATGCAACACTGTACCCATATGAAATAGGTGGCACTGATGAGGAGGCACTGGTAGGTGGCACTGATGGGCATTGACAGGCATCACTGCTGGGCACTGAAAGACAGCACTGATACATGGCACTGATAGGCAGCACTGATAGGCAGCACTGACTGGCACCGATAGGTGGCACTGATAGGCAGCACTGATGCGCACTGATAGACAGCACTGACTGGCACTGATAGGCGGCACTGATGCGCACTGATAGGCGGCACTGACTGGCACTGATAGGTAACACTGATGGGCATTGACAGGCATCACTGATGGCCACTGAAAGGCAGCACTGATACATGGCACTGATAGGCGGCACTGATGCGCACGAATAGGTGGCACTGATGCGCACGAATAGGTGGCACTGATTGGCAGCACTGATAGGTGGCACTGATTGGCATTGATAGGTGGCACTGACTGGCACTGATGGGTGGCACTGAAAGTCAGCTCAGATGGGCACTGATATGTGGCATTGATGTGCACGTGTAGGCACTGATATGTGGCACTGATGGACACTGACAGCTGGCACTGCTGGGGCTACACTGATCATCAGGGCACACTGATCATCAGTGCCCTGATGATCAGTGTACATGTCCCCTCCGCGGAAAGCCGATTACCGGCTCTCCTCTCCTCTTGAGCTATCAGCGTGACAGCTCGAGAAGAGAGAAATGCCGATAACCGGCATTTCCCTGTTTACATGCAATCAGCTGTGATTGGACACAGCTGATCACATGACCGAGCCGACATCTTCGGCTCTTTCCGTGATCGGTGATCCGCTGTGTCCGAGGGACACAGCGCATCGCTGCGCATGCACAGAGAATGGGAGGATGTCATATGAGCCAATCACAGCAAGTGATGTATTCTATTAATGAATACAGAGCCTGCTCGGATTGCCTGCGTCAGAGAGGCGAGCTGATGATGTCACAACTTCAGCCAATCTGAGCAGGCTCTGTATTCATTAATAGAATACATCGCTCGCCGTGATTGGCTCAGCGCGGTACACTGTATGTAGCTGAAGCTACTGTACAGTATTACCGCACATCCAGCGGTTCTATACCCGGCGTATAAGACGACCCCCAATTGTTGGGGTATGTTTTTAAGTAAAAAAAGTCATCTTATACGCCGGAAAATACGGTACTTGTTTTTCCGGAATGAACATATGATGTAGTACATTTGTTCAATATTAGTTTTAAAGTGAATATGCACTTGTTTACCTCAAGTGTTGATGTAGATTATCTCTTGAAGAAGCCTGAAATGGGTGAAACATGTTGAGATTAATGACACGTGGACAATGACCGATTGACTAACAACTACTATATAGATGTTTCGATTCAGAAATGTTCTTTATGTTCAATGATTTTATGAATTTTAAGTTTTCTATGGATTAATAAAAAAATATAAATTTTAGGTTTTGTGTTGTGATTATCAATAAAGGCACCTTAAAAATCCCCTCCCCTTAATTTGTTTTCCAAATTTTGGGTTGTCACCAGCACAGGAATAGAGGGGATATGGGGACAACAAGGGATTCCATCATTTTGAAGGGATTTCCTCTCACTTCCTGTTTTGGCTATGGGACAGGTGTAGCAATCATGCACACAGAGATGGATGCGGTCATCCATTTTGCTCCAAACCCCTCCATCTTGTATCTTTCTCTCCCAAATCAGATTCCTCCGATATCCCCCTTCCCGCTCTGTTGAGTGACGCGGTCTGGATGATGACAGAGATCACAGGCATCAAACTCATTGGGAGGGCGTCATGGCTATAAACCCCACTAGCTGGAGCCCCTATGTCTGCGAGACTCTTGCTGGAATAGGGATCATAAAACCAAGTCCTCACTGAGCTTCAAAGACATTCCAGGTAGTCGTAAAGACACACTTACATTTTAAACCTCACTTTTCCATATAATTTTATATCTTCAGCTAGGACAAAATTACATAAACAGGGAGCACATATTCAGACGGCTCACTTTAATACAAGTTGCCTAATATATTACACCCCCTAGCTGGCATAGAGCAGAAAATTATATCTCCTTAACCATCCAAGTAGGTATGTCATATTTCATATCTAACCATTCAGCAGATGCGTCTGCATATTACTCTACTAGTGGCCAGGCTGCTAAATGCACCGAAAATAAGTTATGAACCATGACATCAACTGGGAGAGTTTTTGGTTCTAGCTTGGGTCTCTGCCCCAACAACCCTCCCCAAATGAGGCGATTGGTTCTCTGCTTTAAGGAGACACCCTGCTGAGTTCCTAGAAAAAGCTGAGCTAAGCTGAGTTAAGTAAAGTTGAAGAAGCTCCCTTTTAACATCGGAACTAACTTTGGGAGATAAGGCATCCTTTTGGCTCTGAAACTTGATCTGCCTAAACCAGGATGTTTGGCAAGTACTTTACCTCCCTAAATTCCTTTCTGTTATCTCTTTGCTGTGTTATTGCTCTTTGTATTTTATATATATATATACAGTTGCAAGAAAAAGTATGTGAACCCCCTGGGATTACGTGGAGTTTTGCATGAATTGGGCATAAAATGTGCTCTGAACGTCATCTAAGTCACAACAATAGAAGAACACAGTCTGCTGAACATAATACTACACAAACATTAGATGTTGCCATGGTTTAATTGCACATAACATGTAAACATTCACAGTGCAGGGAGGAAAAAGTATGTGAGGCCCTAGCTTAATGACTTCTCCCAGAGCTAATTGGAAACAGGAGTGAGCCAACCTTGACTCCAATCAGTGTGATGATATTGGATGTGTTGCTGACAGCTGTCCTGCCCTTAAAAAACACATACCTGTTTTGGGTTTACTGGTTTCAAGAAGCACTGTCTGATGTGAACCATGCCTCGCAGAAAAGAGCTCTCAGAAGACCTACGATCAAGAATTGTTGACTTGCATGAAGCTGGAAAGGGTTACAAAAGTATCTCCAAAAGCCTTGATGTTCATGTGTCCACAGTAAGACAGACTGTCTACAAATGGAGAAAGTTTAGCACTGTTACTACTCTCCCTAGGCGTGGTCGTCCTGTAAAAATGACTGCAAGAGCACAGTGCAGAATGCTGCATGAGGTAAAGAAGAATCCCAGAGTGTCAGCTAAAGACCTACAGAAATCTCTGGCACATGCTAACATTTTTGTTGACACATCTACAATAAGGAAAACATTAAACAAGAATGGAGTACATGGGAGGACACCACGAAGGAAGCCATTGCTGTCCAAAAAGAAGATTGCAGCACGTTTGAAGTTTGCAAAAGAGCACCTGGATGTTCCACAGCACTACTGGCAAAATATACTGTGGACAGATGAAACCAAGATTGAGTTGTTTGGGAAGAACACACAACACTATGTGTGGAGAAAAAAAGGCACAGCACGCCAACATCAAAACCTCATCCCCACTGTGAAACATGGCGGAGGGAGCATCATGGTTTGGGGCTGCTTTGCTGCCTCAGGGCCTGGACGGATTGTTGTCATTGATGGGAAAATGAATTCCAGAGTTTATCAAGACATTTTGCAGGAAAACATACGACCATCTGTCCGCCAACTGAAGCTCCGCAGAGGATGGGTGATGCAACAGGACAATGACCCAAAGCATACAAGTCATTCAACAAAACAATGGCTGCAACAGCACAGAATACGCCTTCTGGAGTGGCCCAGTCAGAGTCCTGACCTCAACCCGATTGAAATGCTGTGGCATGACCTTAAGAGAGCGATTCACACCAGACATCCCAAGAATATTGCTACACTGAAACAGTTTTGTGAAGAGGAGTGGTCCAAAATGACTCCAGATCGTTGTGCAGGTCTGATCTGCAACTACAGGAAACGTTTGGTTGAGGTTATTGCTGCCAAAGGAGGGTCAACCAGTTATTAAGTCCAAAGGTTCACATACTTTTTCCTCCCTGCACTGTGAATGTTTACATGTTATGTGCAATTAAACCATGGCAACATCTAATGTTTGTGTAGTATTATGTTCAGCAGACTGTGTTCTTCTATTGTTGTGACTTAGATGACGTTCAGAGCACATTTTTATGCCCAATTCATGCAAAACTCCACGTAATCCCAAGGGGTTCACATACTTTTTCTTGCAACTGTATATATATATATATATATATATATATATATAGGCTACATCTTTTTCTGTAAATATTTTTATTGCACCCTTTTGACCTTTTAGTGATGAATCTTACTTTCTGAAAGTGTTGAACTTTCTAAAGCTCTTTAATGCAAACTAAGAATCCCTGCCTCTGAAGAGCACTACTGTGTGTGAGCTTTAAACTTCAGTATATCTATGCCTGCGGTGACAGTGGTATACCGACGCTTATGCAAACATCATAGTGTTATTGCTGATATTGCCGAGTTTCCTCTTTCTCTTGACAAAAAGGAGGTGGTGGCAGTGTGAAGGGATAATTGCGTAGTTAACCTGACCCAGCATCAATCGCTCCCAGGCTGCAGATACATGGATTGTGGTCCATTAGCTGGAAAATCTTTGTGCAGAGTGCAGCTGGGCGTGGCATTGTTACACAGGTGACAGCACGGTTTTAGATCGGCTAGTCCTTCGGTCACGAGTTTGGTGAGAAGGGCTGGAGTCTGACGCTGCGATCGTCACAACAGGAAGTGAAGGGGAATCTCCCCCAGAGATGGCAAAAAATCTGACAAGGATATAACCCCCTTTACTCTCTCCAAAGTGTAAAAAAAAGTTTTGCTTTAGTTCTACCTTAATGAAAAGATTTCTAACGCTCCCTATAATGAACTAGGTCATGGTTTCTGCTAGATTTTCAAGTGGCCATCTGCTTTTTCACGCTGAAGAAAATGGCATGCGCTTATGATTCTGAAAATAGAGGTTTCCATAAGCCCAGGAAGCTGTAAAGCATAATTGGTGCGATTTTGTAAATTGCTCACAAAACAACTAGGGAATGCGTGGTGTAAAGTCAGTTGGCAGGGATGTTTTCTAAACAAGCGTGCAGACACTTAGTGCAGTTATTGAAGAGACTTCCCAGATGAAATTGGAAAAGTTTCCAGGCACAGAACATTTTTCACGCTTACCACTCAAACAATTATCTAGTCAAAAGAGTCAATGCCATCTTTAAATATATGTTACAGAACAAGCGGATGCCTCTACGCTCACACAATCAGTGAATGAAGTGTTCTAGTACCTGTCGGATAGTTTTTGTAAAAAGTACCGGAATCTGAAAATGATTTTTATTCTCTGTATAATACAATAAACCATTAACTGCAGCAGGAAATTGCCATGGCTCAGCTATGTATCTGTTACTTAAATACTAGAACAGTTTGTCATAACAGAATATGTCTTTATTCACATCGAGTTATTGTGTTTGTATTTTTTTGTCTGTCAATATTCAGTTCATGATTTATGCAATTTGTGACATTTTTCTGCATCGAATAGAACAGCATTTTCTCTTGCTGCTTGTGCCTTGTTACAGAACAAATAACATCATTATACTAACTGGCCCTAAAATAATTGAGGATTGGAGCAAGTATGGAACAAACATTTTTGCAGAGCACAATATCAGCATTGTATTTGTTTACTTATTAATTTTCGCACGGCCGTTCTGTTAAAGAAATATGGACATTGTGATAAATGAAGTCCAGTCATTACTCATTAATGATATCTTCCTTTCACAAACAAGCAGTAAATAGGATGTATTTTCAGTATTTTGGATACAAAAGCTGGATATTGTTAAAGTGGATCCAGCATCACATATATATGCTAATATTTGTTTTATTTATATACATTACATTGCCAAACATATTGGGACACCCGTCCAAATCATTGGATTCAGGTGTTCCAATCACCTCCATGGCCAAAGGTGTATAAAATCAAGCACCTAGGCATGCAGACTGCTTCTACAAACATTTGGGAAAGAATGGGTCACTCTCAGGAGCTCAGCTAATTCAAGCGTGGTACCATGATAGGTTGCCACCTGTGCAATAAGTACATCCATGAAATTTCCTTGCTACTAAATATTCCACGGTCAACTGTTAGTGGTATTATAACAAAGTGGAAGCAACTGGGAACAACAGCAACTCAGCCACAAAGTCGTAGGCTATGTAAAATGACAGAACGGGGTCAGCACATGCTGAAGCGCACAGTGTGCAGCAGTTGCCAACTGCCTGCAGAGTCAATAGCTAAAGACTGCTTAACTTCATGTGACCTTCAGATTAGCACAACAACAGTGTGTAGAGAGCCTCATGGAATGGGTTTCCATGACCGAGCAGCTGCATCCAAGCCTTACATCACCAACTGCAATGCAAAGCGTCGGATGCAGTGGTGTAAAGCATAGCGCACTGGACTAGAGCAGTGGAGACATGTTCTCTGGAGTGATGCTTCACAGTTCTCTGTCTGGCAATCCGATGGACGTGTCTGGGTTTGGTGGTTGTCAGGAGAACGGTACTTGTCTGACTGCATTGTGCCAAATGTAAAGTTTGATGGGGGGGGGATTATGGTGTGGGGTTATTTTTCATCAGCATACCAAGACATTTTGGACAAATTTCATGCTCCCAACTTTGTGAGAACAGTTTGGGGATGGCCCCTTCCTGTTCCAGCATGACTGAGCACCAGTGCACAAAGCAAGGTCCATAAAGACATGGATGAGCAAGTCTGGGGTGGAGGAACTTGACTGGCCTGCCCTCAACATGAACATCTTTGGGATGAATTAGAGATAACAGTGAATTCAGATGTGGTACTGTGATAGGTTGCCAACTGTGCAATAAGTCCATCCATGAAATTTCCTTGCTACTAAATATTCCACAGTCAACTGTTAGTGGTATTATAACAAAGTGGAAGCAACTGGGAACAACAGCAACTCAGCCACAAAGTGGTAGACCACGTAAAATGACAGAGCGGGGTCAGTGCATGCTGAAGTGCACAGTGCGCAGAAGTCATCAACTGTCTGCAGAGTCAATAGCTAGTCAATCACCTGCAAGTGGAGGTCTTGACTGGCCTGCACCTCAACCTGATAGAACACCTTTGGGATGAATTAGAGCAGAGACTGCGAGTCAGGTCTTTATATTTCTAATATACACTATACTGCTAAAAGTATTAGGATGCCTTTACACACATGAACTTTATTGGCATCCCAGTCTTCATCTGTAGGGTTCAATATTGAGTCGGCCCACCCTTTGCAGCTATAACAGCTTCCACTTTTCTGGGAAGCCTGTCCACAAGGTTTAGAAGTGTGTCTATGGGATTGTTTGAGCATTCTACCAGAAGCTCATTTGTAAGGTCAGGCACTGATGGCGGATAAGAAGGCCTGGCTCACAGTCTCCGCTCTAATTCATCCCAAAGATGTTCAGATTGAGGGCAGACTAGTCAAGTTCCTCCACCCCAGTCTTGCTCATCCATGTCTTTATGGACCTTGCTTTGTGTACTGATGCTCAGTCATGTTGGAACAGGAAGGGGACATCCCCAAACTGTTCTCACAAAGTTGGGAGCATGAAATTGTCCAAAATGTCTTGGTATGCTGATGACTTAGGAGTTCCCTTCACTGAAAAATAACCCCACACCATAATCCCCCCTCCACCAAACTTTACACTTGACACAATGCAGTCAGACAAGTACCATTCTCCTGACAACCACCAAACCCAGACACGTCCATCGGATTGCCAGACAGAGAACTGTGAAGCATCAAACCAGAGAACACATCTCCACTGCTCTAGTCCAGTGCGCTATGCTTTACACCACTGCATCCGACGCTTTGCATTGCACTTGGTGATGTAAGGCTTGGATGCAGCTGCTCGGTCATGGAAACCCATTCCATGAAGCTCTCTACACACTGTTGTTGTGCTAATCTGAAGGCCACACGAAGTTAGGCAGTCTTTAGTTATTGACTCTGCAGGCAGTTGGCAACTTCTGCACACTGTGCACTTCAGCATGTGCTGACCCCGTTCTGTCATATTATGTAGCCTACCACTTTGTGGCTGAGTTGCTGTTGTTCCTAGTTGCTTCCACTTTGTTATAATACCACTAACAGTTGACCGTGGAATATTTAGTAGCAAGGAAATTTCATGGATGTACTTATTGCACAGGTGGCAACCTATCATGGTACCACGCTTGAATTAGCTGAGCTCCTGAGAGTGACCCATTCTTTCCCAAATGTTTGTAGAAACAGTCTGCATGCCTAGGTGCTTGATTTTATACATCTGTGGCCATGGAGGTGATTGGAACACCTGAATCCAATGATTTCGAGGGGTGTCCCAATACTTTTGGCAATATAATGTATTTTTTAGTTTTTTATTATTTATATTTTTCTAATGTGTAAGTGTAAGACCAAAGCTAGGTTTACACTTGCTCTTGGGGGGTAGTAACAACAAGCAGTTCAGATGTATTTTTTTAGCACCCCCCCCGTATAGGCAGTGTATGGGGGTGTATGTTGTGACTGTGATGCTTTGCATCATGGTGCGGTATAGATGATCCCCCCAGTCGTGTTTGAGAGGTGTACTGCCCATTAAACACAACCTATTTAAAGAAGATCTATGGTAGCAGCATAAAATTTTATTTTAGAACATCAGGCTTGTAATGACAATGCAACTTCCTGAATTCCCTACATGCTTTAAATCTTCTCCTTTGTTGTTTACTTTCTTTAAGGACTACATTTCCCATTGTACCTTGCTGCCTGCAAGCTATGATTTTTGTACTGACACCTCCTCTTGAAACACCTCCTCTCAGCACCTCTGTAGATGAGAAAGGCAGGCTCTGTGAAATGTGTAAAGGGGTATTTATGGCACAAAAATAGTTAAAACCATAGGGCTAAGCCTTTGTACAGCACTGCTTGAAAGTCCAATTAAGATCCAATGTGGAGTCCAAGGAAAACACTCCTATGGTCTGCTTCAAACTTGTGGCTGCCATCAAACTCTAGAAACAGAATGCAAGCAGAAAAAAGGAAGCGCCATCTAAGTGCAGCAAGCCAACAATTTTTATGAAACTCATAAATTGGCAACTCACATGTTAAGAACTGTAACTCGCTAATCAAAAGGGTAAACACTGCTGTCATCCTGGTCCCAGGATCCTGCTGTGCACCAGGCAGCCATCACTGTGTCTTTGTATGGAAGAGTACTGCAATCCAGCTTGGAGCACACCACCAGTACAGGGGCAGAAGTGATGACACCGTGTCCCTGGACTGATGTCACTTCTGCACCTGCGCTGGCAGTGCACTTCAAGCTGGATTGCAGTATTCTTCCATTTCCTGGCTCTAGTTGACGGCTCTGGCTGCTACAATATCCATACAGAGACACAGCAATGCCTGTCTGGTGCACAGAGGGATACTGGGATGAGGACAAAAGCGGTGTTTACCCTTTTGATAAGCAAGTTGCAGTTTTTAACATGTGAGTTGCCAATTTAGGAGCGAAATAAAAAATAGTTGGTTTTCTGCACTTAGATAGCGCTTCCCTTTTTCTGCTTGAATTCTGTGATATGAGTGTAGGTCAGTACACCTATTTTGGTACATTACAGGTGCACCACTTCACAGGCAGATTCAGGGCATCCTCCAAGCATGTTATTTGGAGAAATTGTGTATTTTTAATGTTGCCCTTTAGCTTTTTTAAAAATGCTGCTTTCTGCCAAACAGTATTTTTTAAAACAGTTTGGATTGGTACATGTACCCTTATGCCCTTTGTTTGACAATTCCTTTCCTTATTAGCCTTACAAATGGACAAATTTCATTTGCAGGTTTCATCCTCTATAGACTTCAGGATTCTGGGAACGTTTCAGAAAATGTTAACTGTTCAGCGAACATCACTCGAACTGAACCCAGGCTCATTCGACTCCTCGCTAGTTAAAATGTAGGTGGCAGTGCTGATGAAAATGACAAATGATCTCTGTAGAGAGCAACAAATATGTAGCAGCTACATATATATACTACATACTTTCTAGGTTATACAATTGTGCTTTATTGATGCATATAGACAATATACGGAAAATACAATGTATGTTTAAAAATTCTAGAACAGTGGTGATGACTTAATCACATGACTGAAGAAGAGAATAAAGATAATCATAAAGTTCTATACTCTGCAATCCAATGTCATTGTGTCTAATTATTTCTGAATTATAATCATAATGTCTGAGTTTTCACAGGAAATTAAGAACATTGGACCTGTTCCAGAAGAAGAGCCTAATGTGCGGAATGTAGTCCACAGCATATTGAGAAAAACAGCAGGAATAATTAGAGAAGATGAAGCAGGATAATCCCGTGGACCGTGCCATGATTTACACGGAATAACGTGCTTTCTCAATCAAAGGTGTAAATTCTGTCTCTTGCATGAACATATTTAACACCATATTTTTATTTAGCAGAGCCAGCCCAATTAAGCAATGCTCTCCATTTGTATTTTTTAATCATCATTTTGGCAGCTTTCATACAATTTCAGTATTATAGAAATTGCTGATAGACCTGAGGCAAGTCAGCTAAATAGTATGGCCTTTAACGCACAACTTTACTTTTAGTGTGGCCAGCATAATCAAAGAGTTACCTTAAAGTGTTACTAAACCCACAACAGTAAAATCAGTCTGTATATGCGGTAAGGTATGCTTATTATACTCACTGTGGAACCTAAGGAGTTAATTCTCTACATTGTGTAAAAAGGCCATTTGATCCAGTCTTCTCTGCCCCTCCTCTTGTTTAAATGTCCACCTGATAAGACAGACTGAACCCGTAGCCACATGCCCATGCTCAGTTTAGTGTGTATTGCTAGAGAGTTTTTTTTTTCCTTGGGAGAGTGCATGTGATCAGCACAGGGCAATACAGCACTGCCCTGACAGAGGTCAGGGGTTTTGCAACCTCCTAGAGCAGAAGGAAAACTCCTACAAGCTATAACCAGTGCTCTTCTGAAGTCACAAGACTGCTCTAACTGCTGATGAGAAAAGGTATTTAGCAGGTTATATTTACTGAAATAATTGCACTTCCATGTTCTGTGTACTGAGGGAGACCAGAAATAGGGAATGCAGGGTCCTGGGTTTAGTAACACTTTAATTATTGTTCCTGAGTTCTCCCACATCCTGATCCTACCCCTTGCCACAAATCCTTTGCATCCAAAACGTCTCAACTCGATCTAGTGTGCATGTGTGTTATTGCCATATTTATTCATATGTGTAGCACTACCTCCATAGGAGTTGCTGAAGATTTGGGTTGCCCTGTAGTACTGAACAACCAGGCAACATGCATTTTCCACAGACTTGCACTCAGAGTCAGTAAACAGTCCTTGAGCTTGGTTTTATGTTTAATTAGGGGTGTTGAACTTGGATCTGGTAAGTCATATACGGAATGCCCAACAGAACTGAAGACAAACTCCTTAGCAACTATGTACAAGTCTTTAAACAGCAGAAAGTTTTCTGAGACAGCTCTCCAGCCTCTCCTGGTGTACCACCCCAGACCCCAGATAATCCTCTTCTTCTCCAGCAGCCTGAGGGAATCCCTGGGAAAGGGAATCCAGTTCCTGCCACTTTAAATGAAACAGTCCTGTGTAAGGAGCTAATCAGGTTTCCCATCAGAGTGCTCTTTTTTCCCTTAACTTGTGAGCATATTTAGGTGGGTGGCTGCCTTCAGGCCTTCTGCTGGGCTGGCTCTATTCCTGGCTCTACAGGTGGTCCTCGCTTTGGAGGCTGGTGAGGCTGAGCAATCCTCCTTTCCAGTGCCCTGCCTGTAGGTAGGCCCATTCCCACTGGGCCCCTTCCTAGGTTCCTGCGTCTCAGCTTCCTCACATCTTCCACACAAACTCTCCTTGCCATTGGGCAGGCTCAATCACTTTTAAGGGCTGTCCTGACCCCATGCCATGCCTCCTGCTTGGGGATTGGTCAGGATCCCTTAAGAGTGCAGACTAGCCCCTCCTCACCCACTGCTTCTAGAATCTTCTCCGAGATTCTAGAGCAAGCTGAGGTATCAAAGAATTGATCTGCAGAGCCTCTCAGCCCTGATCAAAATTTGACCCAGCTGACTATTGCCCAGGCTGCTACTCAGCCTTTTTAACTGAAAAATAATCTGCTAGCTCCCCCTAGCTTACTAGGAGGGTGATACATATGGATGGTCTGTGCACCTTTGGTGAGTTAGAAGCCATCATGAGTTGAAATAAATGGGCACACATACATGCACTCTAGGCAGTGAACTTGGCCAAGATGGATACACAGTCTATGCAATGTCAGGCTGAGGGGTAACTTCATTTTTAATTAAGTGGTCCCTTAAATAAACGCTTCACCTTCCTAAGACTTTCTTCACACATATGGCTGTAATCTGAAAAGTGGTCAACTGTGGATTTCACAGTTGGCGCAGAGGGGATATGTTGCCTCCTAAATGCCTTTATTAATTATGAAAAGCCTCAACTGCCTGCACTATATACAGTTGCATAGCCATCACAGCATGGCCCTATGTATTTGAATTGGTTGTGTTTAGTAGTGGTGCTACCTGCTCTGCAACTGCAGACACTGGGCATGTTATTGTTGTGGTTGGGTGGTTGGGGTTGGAGAAACAACATCTCAACAATCTATTTTTACCACCCCTATAAAAGAGGTGTTAAAGTAGTTGTAAACCTTTACATATACCTAGTAAAGCGACTGGCCTCAGGTGATATACAGAGATTAAACAAAACCTCCTACATAAGTTGTACCTGTTTATCTGCAGTCTTCTCTTCTTTACATCCAAAGTGCAGCATTTACATACTATCTCTTCTGAAAAGCAGTGTGCAGGGGACTGAAGTTACACACAGCAAGGAGAGCTCTGAGAGCTGATTGGAGGGAAGGGTCAAACTCCTTCACACAGTACAGAGGAACAGAGCTGAGGCTGTCTATAACAGGCAGTGCCCTCCCCTGTCACCATTTTTCTCTTGGTGTCACGAAAACTCATCAGAAGTGACTCATGCTGATAAAAGAGGAATGAGGCAGCAGACAGAAATTACACTTAGGGGTAGATTTACTAAAATTGGTGCACTCAGAATCTGGTGCAGCTGTGCATGGTCACCAATCAGCTTCTAACTTCAGTTTGTTCAATTAAGCTTTGGCAATAAAGCCTGGAAGCTGATCAGTTTCTATGCATCAGATTTTGCACTCTCCAGTTTTAGTAAAAACCCCCTTAGTGCTCTGGACTGAGACAAAAGTACACACTATAAAGGCATATGCTTTGTTCATACAGTATATTAGAAATTTAAAGGCTTGGATCGCAGGCTCTGCTCTAATTCATCCCAAAGGTGTTCTATCGGGTTGAGTCCAGTCAAGACCTCCACTTGGAGGTCTTTAGCTATCGACTCTGCAGACAGTTGGCGACTTCTTCGTGAGCATGTGAGGTCTGATCTAAGGTTTACAACTATTTTTAAGATGTACAGTATAAGTTGATGCATGTTTTGCATTTTAACATCATGAATATGACCTGGTGATCCTGTCAGTGATAGCTGTGTGCATTTTACTTTCTAACTCCTAACGCTCACTTAGCTGCACTCAGTATGGCACCTTTCCCAGCACTGCTGTAATAGGACTGCAGCTGTACGTCCTGACACACACACAGTGCCAACTGTTGTCCGCATAGAAAACATTACTCAATAGAACTTTCTGTAAAGCCCCGTACTTCTGAAAATTCTGCCTGTCGATGTTTCCATGCCCTAAGCCCAGTACGGTTCTGCTTGACTGACAGTCCAAGACTGGATGATGACATCTGCGGAGGTGACCATCTACTGATGTCTCTCTCACCTCGTAACACTGCTGCTAATATAAGAAGAAATAAATGTATAAGCTTGCTAGTGCCTACATTTCTTTTGCACATTGTGTATGTAGTGATGACTTCTTTAGATTTGGTGTTCCCCTTGCTTTAACCCTTTGATAACAAATAAACAAGGAATCAGCACATACAAATTCCCTGATTCCTAATGACAGAGGGCACTGAACAGCGTTCATAATAAGGTCCAAAGACATATTAAATAAACACAAATGAGTCCATATAGCACTAGGGCAGTGGTTCTCAACCTTCCTAATACCGCGACCCTTTAATACAGTTCCTCATGTTGTGGTGACCCCCAACCATAAAATAATTTTTGTTGCTACTTCATAACTGTAATTTTGCAGTGAGAGGAGAAGTGCCACATCATTGGTGTCAGTGAGAGGAGTAGTGCCACATCACTGATGTCAGTGGGAGGAATAGTGTCCCATCGTTGGTGTCAGTGGGAGGAATAGTGTCCCATCATTGGTGTCAGTGTGGGAGGAATAGTGCCCCATCATTGGTGTCAGTGGGGGGGGGGGAAATAGTGCCCCATCATTGATACTAGTGTGGGGGGGAATTGTGCCCCATCATTGGTGTCAGTGGGGGGGGGGATAGTGCCCCATCGTTGGTGTCAGTGGGGGGAGGAATAGTGCCCCATCGTTGGTGTCAGTGGGGGGAGGAATAGTGCCCCATCGTTGGTGTCACTGGGGGGAGGAATAGTTCCCCATCCTTGGTGTCAGTGGGGGGGGGGGAATAGTGCCCCATCATTGGTGTCAGTGGGAGGAATAGTGCCCCATCATTGGTATTAGTGACACAAATGATGGGGCACTATTCCTCCCACTGATACCAATGATACTTACCTTGCTGACTCCTGCTCCAGCCTGGGCTCGCTCCCTCCCTCTCCCATCTACAGCCAGCATACCTGGCTGCAGCAGCACCATCTGCACGCTACAGACACTTACCTGTCAGCTGTCTTCCTTCTCCGGCTGCTCCCTCACTCGATCTTCTTTGATCTTTGCGCTGCTGCTCGGCTCCTCCTCTCCAAGCTCCACCTGCTCGCCGGTGATTGGCCGCCTGTGTGCCTCTCCTGAGCTACAGTTCCGGCAGCCATTCACTGGCGAGGAGGCGGAGCTGTTGAGTGATCCTGGGTATGTGGCCAGATGATAGGGGTGGCATGTCATCCAGCACACACATCGCGGTCCAGGGAAATGTGGACGTATCTGCATGTGGGCGGACCCGCCTGGAGACTGATAGAGGAGCGGTGTCTCGGTTCCTATGACCATCAGAAATATGTGTTTTCCGATGGTCTTAGGAGACCCCTGTGAAAGAGTTGTTCGACCCCCAGGTTGAGAACCGCTGCACTAGGGCAAGCTCTTGTAGCTGTAGCAGGCTCTGGGCAAAGATATAAAAAAAGAGAAAAAAAGCACCTCTAAGTGCAGTATGTAGAACATTTATTGAGAAACACAGTAAGAAACACTCACATGGTGGAAGAGAAAAAGAAGGCTTTGGCACATGTTATAAAGATGGAGGACATGACTGCGTCCTCAATGTGATAGCCGTAGTCAGCGCTGGGGGAGAGACTCTGGATGTTCACAAGGAGCAGACTGGCATGTGTGAATATCGGAAGATGGCGTCCAGAGTACACCCTGGAGCGCGACGTTGGCATCACGGTGATGATGTGGGGAAGTCCAGCATGCAATGCGAAGCGTTTCGGAGCATGCGCTAGGCTTATAGAAGGCAGAAGCGCATTCCCTTCTCAAGCATAAGCTTCCGATACTCACACATGCCGGTCGGCTCCTTGTGAACATCCAGAGTCTCTCCCCCAGCGCTGACTACGGCTATCACATCGAGGACGCAGTCATGTCCTCCATCTATTTAACATATGCCAAAGCCTTCTTTTTCTCATCCATCATGCGTGTTTCTTATTGTGTTCCTCAATAAATGTTCTACATACTGCACTTAGAGGCGCTTTTTTTCCTCTTTTTTTTTTATATCTTTAACCCTTTGATAACCAAAGTTTTTTGAAGCTTAGAAACAATTCAGTACTGTCCGTGATACTTTTTTTATTTATTTGCACTGACATACAATTTTGGAGGACAAGCTTTCGGGGAGTATCCCCTTCTTCAAGGTCCAAGCAGTACTGTTACAAAGTTTTAGCAGAATGTTAGAAGATATGTGGGGATTGAGAAAAAAAAAAAAAGGCAGAAAGAAACACAAGCCTAAGGTTAGCCTAGAGATAAGAACAGCAAAGCAAAAGCAAAGACTGGGGGGGGGGGGGGCAGCACTCACAGAGGGAGTTATAAATATGTTGGATAATGAATGAGGAATCCCATGTCCAAATTAAGGCCATTATCTCGTGTCAAAAAGAAGCTTAGACAAATGTTGATATGTGTCAGTAAACATATTTATTCATGAAAGGTATTTATATAGTGCCAACAATTTGTGTAGCTCTATTACGTCTAAGTCCAATTTTAGCTACTACAATCTAAAAACCCTAACTCACATTCATACATACACGTACTGGGCCCAGTTTAGACAGCAGCCAATTAACCTACCAGCACGCCTTTGAAGTGTGGTGTTGGGAACAGAGGGGTAAACAGGCTCTTGGCAGACAGGTCAAAAAACTTAAAATCGGCTTTATTTATCACCAAACAGAAAAATGACAGGCTTTGTCTTCAGATTCAGTTTAAACACAACAGATAAATCTCCCCATCAGTACAACACAGTCTACATGAATAACTTTCAGCGTCCCAGCCACAGCATACACAATATTTCAAAGTCTCTGTTAAAGGCATGCTCACCCAGCAGGTCAAATTCAGATTTCTAAGCAGAATCCTGGTCTTCTCACTACAGACAGCAAAACGTCCTTCAACTAATCTCTCTGACCAGCTACTTCACAAACAGGCCTGAAGGGGAAACACCTACCTTCTTCAGTTAATCCTCTCTTAATCCTGCCCCAGGCTGACTGTCTACAGTGGGAAAAAACCCAGAGGAAATTAATGCAAGCACAGGGAGAACATGTAAACTCCATGCAGGTAGTGTTGTGGTTGGGATTCAAACTAAACAGCGATGCCCTTGACAATAAGAGCTCATTCACACTTGCTCCAGCCCTTGCCACCCTTCTGAAAAGAGTGTGGGTGACAGGTGGCTGGGAGGTGATATGTTACCTTCTCCCTACCTGTTTTACCCAGAAAAGTCTGCGCCACAATGCATCACCCACAGTTCTGGAGTTGCCAGACTGCCCTATTAACTTAAATGGGCAGTACTGCCATTGAAAACAACATGGGGTATAAATTGTGTGACATGCGTATGACCCTGTTTAGCCACCATCAGCTTAAAAGGTGGGGTCTGAGTGGTAAAACCACAGCTCAACTGCCTATTTTTACCTCTGCCCAGCCACTCATGTAAATTAGCCTTTTTTGTGATTGTTTTTTCTGATTGACAATGGGTCTGGGAACTTGGAAAACACACATTTGCACATTCCTAGATCATTAACACCCAGGAGCATTTTACTTTTGGACTACATAAGATCATATTGTGGTTGCAAGATTCTGATTAAATAAATATATGAAAGTTTTAAAGGGTCAAATCAATAAAACTGAAAATTTTAGAGTGTGATTTTACTAAGAAAGAGATTTTTATGCTGACCCAAGGAACCTGTCCCTGGGGAAATTTAAAATATATTGGAGGGATTATCTCTTCCACTTGTCTTGGAAATGCCTTAAAATCCACCAGCATATATTGGTTGGCCTCCAAAAGTAAGCATAAGCATTGCACAGCCAAGGAGAGGGAAGTCTGCTTTCTCATAACTTCTTTGTGGACTGAAAATATATTATAGATGATGATTAGAGTAATAGGTAAAATAACAAGCAGCAGTTATTTTTGTGCTTACAGTGATATAGTAGATGTAAATCCTAAATTAATGACAGTCGGCATGCCAATGCACTGTGCATCCTAAGCAATATACATTTTTTTTTAAATAAATACTTATATTCAGCTTTTTCATCCTTTGTTGAATCCCCTGCAGGCACTTCCTGACTACAGTACATGCACTTCGATAATGATTACATGGGAATTCTTGGGGTGTGATTCCTGACGATGACAACAACGAACCATACCCACATAACAGGGTTAATTTATGAAAGATAAATAGGCTGTTCACTTTGCAAGGGAATTTTCCCTTAGCTTAGTGATTGTGGTGAAAATTCACTTTGCAAAGAATACCCAATCACAAGGAAAATAAAAAGAACTGTGTTTTTGCTTCCATGTGATTGAATGGTGGAAGTTTCATTCCACTGCAAAGTGCAGATTCTCTTGAAAAGTAAACAGGCTATTTGCCTTTAGTAAATCAACCGTCTTGAAATGGCCAAGTCATCTGCATTGAAAGTGCATGTGACAGAATGACAATATGGAAGCACAACTGGGACAAAAGGATAGAGCCTTGTCACCCTACAACAGGAAGTGCTTGAACAAGGAACTTGGTGGCAGGATCACCAGGTAATACTTTAATAAAAGCTGAAGATTTAAAAAGACTAAAAATTACTTTTTTTAAAATGTTATCTAAATTGCACAATATTTACCTCCCTTCAATGGTCCAACATCCCTCGCTTCTTCCGATACCTTCTACCCGGCTTCTACTGGGTGCCAGGTTGGGGAAATTCTGATTAGCTGGTACAGGATAATGTCACTCCTGTGCATGTGCAGTCATCCAAACACACAAATACTGTGCCTGAACATAAACTGAATTGTGCTTGCACAGCTCAGTATACATTCCAATGAAGACTGACAAGAAGACTGCAAGCAGGCAGTTAGGTTTCTTTTATTGCAGAAGAGACATTGCAAGTCTATTCTGCAATAGTCTGCCTGATCGCAGTTTTGAAAAGTCAGACTTTGCTTCCACTTTAATATTACATGTTATAACATATATGATATTTTATTGATTGAATTTGCCTAAGAAATTGCAATGTAAAATCATCACAGAAAGGGGTAGCATTGGCAACTATCATGTTGGCTAAAGTATTGATCGTGGCTTGAGTATTGAGCATTGCACTTTGGCTCTGCATCATCTGAATAATTCTTCTCTATCCCATCACAGGTAAATGTCTGCGAGCAATATCCATCTGTACTATCACCCATACCATGTATGAATGCTAATTCACCCTGCACTGCTATATGATAATCTATACTGCTTTTAAAATCCACCTCTAACTGAAGCTGATTCATAACTATCAGTGTTCTTCCAAAATCTCTAACTCTGTCCATATTACTGTGGTGTTTATTTTGCTCTTGTTGTCTAACCCAAATTTATGAGTTGATCCTAATCTTTACAACTCTGCCCTCCTGCTCACTTGTTGTCTCTTGTAGTCATTCTTTGGTGTGAGAAGTTCGCCCTGCTAGCCATGTGTCTCTACAATACCCCCACCCAACTCAGTATAACTTTAGGCCTTTCTTAGGGGAGGCACAGCCAGGGGTAGCATTGGCAATTATCATTTTGGCTAAAGTATTGATCGTGGCTTAAGTATTGAGCTTTGGCTCTGCACTTCAGCTAATGCACAAAGCAAGAAACCACAGCAGACAACGTCACATACTAATCAGACTACAGGTGACCTGTTTCCCTATCCAGATCTTTCATCTCTTACTCAGTCTGGTTCTTTATCCCACCACTCTGTAACATGCACTCCCTACTCCTCCTTCTCACAGTTGTATCCTCTCTCTTCAAACTCTCTCTCTCCTTCACCCCTCTTCTCCACCTATGGAATGTCCGCACTGTCTGCAACAATCTCACCTCTGTTCATGACCTTTTTATCACAAACTCCTTAAACCTGCTTGCAATTATGAAAACCTGACTTCATAAATTTGACTTTCCCTCTCCTGCTGCCCTCTCCCATGGTGGTCTCCTCTGTACTCGCTCTCCTAGTGGATGGAAAGGAGGTGGAGTTGGAATCCTCCTATCCCCACAAAGCACTTTTCAGGTCCTTCATTCACCTCCTTCTCTGTCCCTCTCCTCATTGAAGTTCACTGTATTCGTCTATTCTCTCCGGTTTCTTTAAGAATTGCTGTGATCTATCGGCCTCCTGGACTG
Source organism: Staurois parvus (assembly GCF_062004578.1). Classification (NCBI taxonomy): domain Eukaryota; kingdom Metazoa; phylum Chordata; class Amphibia; order Anura; family Ranidae; genus Staurois; species Staurois parvus. The sequence continues at coordinate 3,107,905 of NW_028318339.1, read as the reverse complement.
GTATCAAGCTTCCTTGATGACTCCTCTGCCTGGCTGCCTTACTTTCTCTCTACTGAATTTCCCACAATCATTCTTGGTGACTTCAACATCTCTGTTAATCTTAACACTCCTGCTACTTCTAAACTCCTAACCTAACCACTTCTTTTGACCTAAAACAATGGACACATGCTTCTACTCACTCCAATGGTAACTGCCTCAACTTTGTATTCTCCTACCTATGCACTCCTTGCAACCTCACCAACTTTCCTTTTCCTCTCTCTGATCACTCCCTTATTAGCTTCACTCTCTCCTTGGCTTCCTCCTCCTTGTCTTCCAACTACCAAACAGTTACGCATAGAAACCTTCGCTATCTTAACCCCTCTTTTCTTTTTTTGGCAACAGATTGTCTGTATGACAAAATCTCAGCTCTGTCCTGCCCCAACCTGGCCGTTTCTGTCTACAACAGTTCACTGTCATCCACCGTGGACACATTGGCCCTCCTCACTACACACAGAATTAGGCCCCAACCGCTACAGCCCTGGCAAACAGACAGTACCAGATGCCTCAAAAACGTAACCATGCTCTGGAATGTTTATGGCGTAAGACTAAGACCCAGCAAGACTTCGTCCAATATAAATCTGCCCTTCAAAAATACAACTCCTGTCTCCACACTGCCAAACATACCTATTTTATCACTCTCATTAACACCCTCTCATGCAATCCCAGTCAATTCTTTTCTACCTTTAACTCTCTACTTCGTCCTTCTTCACCTCCACCCACTAACTCATTCACTGCCCAGTAGATTGCTAATTACTTCAAAAAGAAGATTGATACAATTTGATACAGATCTCCACTGTAAAGATATCTCCCTCACCCTACACTTATTGTCCACCTGCACAATCTATACTTCCCTTGTTTACCCAGGTACTATAGGGGAGGTTGGTAAACTTTTTTCTAAAGCCCACCTAACTACCTGTCCCATGTTCCCTCGCAAATACTACGGCCACCCTCTGGCTCTATCCTTCACTCTTTAACTCATATCTTCAATCTCTACCTTTCTACTGGCATCTTCCCCAACTATCTAAAACATGCGCAAGTCACCCCCATACTTATAAAGGCCTCACTGGACCCCACCAATCTTAGCAACCTAAGAACCATCTCCTTACTCCCTTTTGCCTCCAAACTCCTTGAACGTCTAGTCTACAACCGTCTGAGCTGCCACCGTATTGGGAATAACTTTCTCGATCCCCTTCAGTCTGGATTTTGCCCACAACACTCCACAGAGACTGCTCTCCTAAAACTCACAAACGACTTGCTAACTAATAGTCACTATTCCGTACTCTTACTCTTGGACCCTCCACTGCCTTTGACACAGTTGACCACCCCCTCCTCCTCAAAAAAACTCTATTTACTTTGTCTCTCTGACTGTACTCTCCATTGGTTCAAATTTTACCTATCTCACTGCATCTTCAGTGTCACTTACAATGCTACCTTGGGTCAGCTGATAGCTTCCCATGGTTTCCAATACCATTTCTATGCTGATGACACACAAATCTATCTCTCTACTCCTCAACTCACCCCATCAGTTTCCTCACATATTACCGATTTACTAACAGACATATCAGGCTGGATGTCACACCACTTCCTAAAACTCAATCTATCCAAAACTGGGCTTATAATATTTCCTCCCCCATGTGCCTCTTCCCCTGATTTCTCGGTCAGGATAATTAGCACCACTATCAACCCATACCCGCATGCCAGATTGCTAGGGGTAACCTTGGATTCTGAACTATCCTTTCAGGCCCACATCCAATCCCTGTCCAAATCATGCTGCCTCAACCTCCGAAACATCTCCAGAATATGCCCTTTTTTAACCAATGATACCACAAAGCTCCTAATTCACTCCCTGGTTATCTCTCGCCTTGACTACTGCAATTCCCTTCTCATTGGCTTACATTTGCATAGGCTGTCCCCCCTCCAGTCCATCATGAATACTACTGCCAGGCTCATCCACCTTACCAACCATTCTGTGTCTGCTATCCCTCTCTGCCAATCCCTCCACTGGCTTCCACTCGCCCAACGAATAAAATTCAAAATACTAACAACAACTTGCAAAGCCATCCACAACTCCATCCACAATGTAGCCCCCAGCTACATCACTAACCTGGTCAAAATATCTACCTAACCGCTCTCTACGATCCTCCCAAGACCTTCTGCTCTCTAGTTCCCGTGTCTCCTCCTCCCATTCCCGCCTCCAGGACTTCTCCCAAGCTTCTCCATCCTATGGAAATCCCTACCCCAAACTGTCCGACTATCTCCTGATCTATCCACCTTTAGACGATCCCTGAAAACTGTGCTCTTTAACCGCCTCCCGCCTACCATATAAGGAAATGACGAGCTCATATGACATCCTCCCACTCTAACCGCGTGTGTGCGGCTGCGGGGGCGAGCAGCAATCGGTGGTGCGCTGTGTCCCTCGGACACAGTGGATCACCGATCAACGGAGAGAGCCAAAGACGTCGGCTCTGTCATGTGATCAGCTGTGTCCAATCACAGCTGATCGCATGTAAATAAGGAAATGCTGGTTATCTACATTTCTCTCCTCACGAGCTGTCAAGATGACAGCTCATGAGGAGAGGAGAGACGGTAATTGGCATTCTTCAGACGGGACATGTACACTGATCATCTGGGCACTGCTGATCAATGTGCCCTGATGATCAGTGTAGCCCCATCAGTGCCACCTGTCAGTGTCCATCAATGCCAGCTGTCATTGCTTATAAATGCCACATCAATGCCACATATCAGTGCCCATCTGAGCTGCCTTTCAGTGCCACCTATCAATGCCAGTCAGTGCCACCTATCAGTGCTGCCAATCAGTGCCACCTATCAGTGCCAGTCAGTGCCGCCTATCAGTGTGCATCAGTGCCTGTCAGTGCTGCCTGTCAGTGCTGCCTAACAGTGCCAGTCAGTGCCACCTAACAGTGCCAGTCAGGCCACCTATCAGTGCCAGTCAGTGCCACCTATCAGTACCATATATGAGTGCTGCCTTTCAGTGCCCATCAGTGATGCCTGCCAATGCCCATCAGTGCCACCTACCAGTGTCTCCTCATCAGTGTCCATCAGTTAGTGCCTCATTAGTGCACATCAGTGAAGGAGAAAAATCACTTATTTACAAAATTTTATAGCAGAAACTAAGAAAAACATTTTTTTTTCAAAATTTTCAGTTGTTTTTGGTTTGTTTAGCAAAAAATAAAAAAACCAAAGGTGATTAAATACCACCAAAAGAAAACTCTATCTGTCTCAAAAATGTTTTCAAAATTTCATATGGGTACAGTGTTGCATGACCACGCAATTGTCATTCAAAGTGTGACAGCGCTGAAAGCAGAAAATTGGCCTGGGCAGGAAGGGGGTGAAAGTGCCCTTCCTGAAAGTGGTTACGAAAGTGGTTAAAGAAGCCTATCCTGCTTCTGACTGGTAAACTGCCTTTTAATTCCTCTATCAGCTCATCCCTCACAGCTATTACTTTTTGTATCACTTAACCCGTCCTCCTAGATTCTAAGCTCTAATGAGCAGGGCCCTCTGTTTCCTCTTGTATCAAATTGTATTGTAACTGTTATGTCTACCTTCATTTTGTAAAGTGCTGTGCAAACTGTTGGCGCTATATAAATCCTATATAATAATAATATAATAATAATCTCCGAACTGATGTTGCTACAGTGAACTATTACTGAGTTGGTTATTGTTCAGTACTGCATTGTATTTGCCAATTTGCATGACCATATTTAATAAATCAGTTAGTGTACAATAACTTCCTTGTGCAAATAGGGAGCATGTAAGGGGTCTGTACAGGCATCAGGTAAGCACAGATAACCATCAAGCAGAATACTTGAACAGCCTACCAAGGAATCAATGGCAGTGGACCGATACCCTCCATAAATCCACTTGTGCCAACTGTCAGTATAACAACAAAGTGGATTGCTGCGGTGACAGTTCCCCTCTTGGTTCATGTAGTAAAAACCTTTATTGGTTTTTTTCAATGATTACTTTACATCAGAGTTGATGTTATCAGCATAATGATGTTTTCTATACATTATAATGTTAATAAAGAAAGAATGCCCTTCAAAATTTGCTTGTGAGTGATTAATCAAAGTTCTCTTTAAAGAAAGTTCTTTTTTCTTTCTATATATTTAAAGCAGCTCATCAACACTGGACATAATTTAGCTCATAAATCCCTATCTGCTCAATTATTTGGCGTAGCTGCTCTGCATTGTTCAGAACAGACTTCTGCATATTCACATATCATTTTAGCAAACTGTGCATTTTAGCAGGTAATGATATGCAGATTTGATGTATTGATATAGATGTATTTTTTTTAGTATGGATGACACTATTAAAGGAGTTAATTGTATATTGAATGTGATGTTTTATAGGCTTATTTCTAAATTATACAGAATTATATAATAAACAAAGTATGATGGAAAAAAGTGTAAGTGTAAAGTTTTAAAAGTAAGGGTGCTCATGCCTTTCAAGAATTATAATACACAACAACGACAGTTAAAAAGGACAAGAATTTTACTATAATATAGCAAATAACATCAGCGTCGGCCTTTATTAAGAGACAGGATGTAGTTACCATTTAAACTATACACTGTATAACAAGGCTTTCACATTACATAACATAAACCTTTTCTGCAATCCTCAAATTCTACCCCACAATTCCCCAGTATATTCAAAATATCCACAATGCAAAGTCCACGATGCAAATAACAAAAGTCCACCACGAGTCCACACTTATATAAAATCTTCAAGCGTTAAGCATTATCCCATTCCTCACTTCAAATCCAGGAAACCTCAAATAAAATAAACTAAATATAGTGCATTAACTTTATCAACAATCAAATACTGTGATACCATGCAAAAATTACTCGTGAAAGAGAGAAAGAAGAGGAAAAAAAAAAATGTTATTTTAAATTACTACTTTTAGTGAATCTCATGTGTAAAATTATATAAATAAAATTAGGGTGAATACACCTACACAACCCACTCGTGAGGTGAATCCACTACACAATAACCAAACTTGTGTAAAAAGTGCCAACACTTCAATAAAATACACAGCAAGTGCTCAACTTGTGAGTATATATAATCTGCAGTCCAAACTAAGTGCCACCACTCTAGTAGGATTAAAAACTATTACCCTCTTTCATCTCTTATAAGCATTTAAATACTCCAGGGTACAGCAGCTTTCTCCTTCCAAATCACTCAAAGCATTGTTCCGCTATCCTCACAGGGCAAGAAAGAGCAAGATTCAGCAGGATGTATAAGTAATACAATGACATTTTTATTACTGCTTACATAAGAGAAACGAAAGACCATCCTGTTCCAGCACAATCATCAAACCAGCCTCAAAGATGGCCGCGCTCCTCCTTCCGGTTTTGCGTCTGACGTCACGACGACCTTAAGGATTATATATACTCACAAGTTGAGCACTTGCTGTGTATTTTATTGAAGTGTTGGCACTTTTTACACAAGTTTGGTTATTGGGTAGTGGATTCACCTCACGAGTGGGTTGTGTAGGTGTATTCACCCTAATTTTATTTATATAATTTTACACATGAGATTCACTAAAAATAGTAATTTAACCATTAGCCGCCCGGCCAATGGCCGTTTGGCGGCTTCAAAACTGTCTCTGCACTCCGGGTGCACGCCATTTGGCGTGCTCCCGCACATGCGCAGTTTGCGCTAATGCAGAGCGGCGCAGCAGTGCGATCTGTCACCGGCCATGCACCCCGGACACGGCTGATGACAGATCCGAGTACCGGCTCCCGTTGCTGGTACCATGTGACCTGCTGTGACCAATCACAGCAGGTCACATGACAGTTGTATACAATGGATGGCTTCATTCAAGATTCCATCCATTGTATACTAGTGCCTAGCTGTGAATGGTCACAGCTAATCACATGCACATGTCATGTGATTAGCTGTGACCAAATCACAGCTAACCACAAAAAAAAAAAAAAAAAGCTGAATGAATCGATTTCATTCAGGTAAATGCTTGCTTATAGCAAAGTAATTCTTTGCTATAAGCAAATTGTGTAAAAAAAAAAAAAATACTGATCACTTCCCCAAAGTAGTACAATGTTACTATGGTAACATTGTACTACTTTGGTCATAGTAAAGTATGAAAAAAAAATCTTAGGGGCGTGTCCAAGATGGCGACCGGAGCGGCCGCATAATCCTGAGCTCCGGCGCCGAAGTGTTCAATCCGCTGTCATCCGTGCAGCAGCGGATCACGGAGAGGCAGCGGAGATCCCTGGGGACATCTCCTAGACCTGGGAGAGGGGCTCCGGGTAATATTTCTGCCCTCCGTGGCGGCGGATATCTGCGGCCTGGTGCGGCCGCGTGGGCCGGGGCTCCGACGTCTCACATCCACACCCGCTGCCATCCGGGTGGTGGGGGATCGTCCAGGGACATCCGAGGCGCCCTCTGCATCAGCTGGATCTGTGAGAGGGCGCCGCTCAGTGTTGCCACTCCCCACTGCGGCGGGCAGCTGTGGCCTGCACCATCTGACGGGGCCTTCCTCTCATCCGGTCACAGTGAGTAAGGGGGGACGGGCTGACAGTCCTCAGGTCCCCCCATTGTGATTTGGGGACTAGGTTTCACAGCTGCGGCCCCAGACGCCATCTGCCTCCGTTGCAGCGGCCCCTGTCAGGCTCCGTGGCCTACTGGAGCCCTGATACTGCTCCGAGGGGTGTTTTTTTGGATTTGCCCTGGAGGGCCCTGTGCTTGATATTGGGGGCCCTCTGCTCCACACTCTGCATCCCTCTCAGGCCCTGGGGTGGGACCTGGTGCTGTGACCCTGCTCCTGCAAGATATAAAGTGGTTACTGCGGCCTGTGTCCTCTCTGCCTTTTCACGGCCTGCTAAATATTTTTACAATATAACGTTTTCGCGGATGACCCCGACAGCATTCATGTAACTACAACCTTTAATCTATTTTGGGCGTTATAGGTCTCCTGGGGTTATTTTCTCCATTTCTTATTCAATTTTCAGCTGATCACCCCCAGGAGACTCCCTGTATGCCGTCCACCAAGAAAAAAAAGGGACAAGCTCAAAAGTCCCTCACGACATACCTACTTAAGGCACAAGAGCTTTGCAGCATGTCTCCAGTCACTACAGAACGAGCATCCCTGTCCGATCCCACACAGGATACCATAGCTCCTTCCTTAGCCCTCGTCAGTGAAAATACACAGCAACTCACAAAGGGGGATCTGGAGTCTTGTCTGGAATCTATGTACACCAAGTTGGCCACCAAATTCCAATCAGAATTGCATAAAAGCACTAATGTTCTCTCTCAGGAAATAGCCACATTGGGCTCCAGGACCGACCGCTTAGAAACCAAACACGATGAACTTAGCTTAGCCTATGGTGAACTATCCAGAGAGCATGACCATCTACAAACGGCTTTTTTACAATTGCGGGCGCAGGTAGAGGACCTAGATAATCGCAACCGCAGGAATAATTTGCGAATCAGGGGAATTCCGGAGTCTATATCTGACCTCTCATTAACCACAACCAAGTTATTCAAGTCACTCCTTCCGGATCGCGACCCTGGGTCTTTTGCCTGTGACCGCATCCATAGAGCCCTGCGCCCTAAACCTCCTAATGACAAGCCGCCTAGAGATATTGTCCTGTGTATGAAGGATTTCCTGACCAAAGAAGACATACTTAGAGCTGCTCGTAATACCCCAACAATCTCCTTCGATGGCTCGGTTCTACAAATCTTTCCAGATGTTTCCCCGGCCACGTTGGAGAAACGTAGAAAAATGAAGGAAGTTACCACTGCCCTGTTCTCAGCTCGTATCCGCTACAAGTGGGGCTTCCCTTTTAAGCTGATAGTTCCACATAATGGGAGCACATATATAGCCACATCCCTTCTTGAAGGTAGGGAAATTTTGGCCAAATTGGGCCTGGCGGATGCCCCATCGCCTCGGCGTCCACCCTCCACCCCTCGTGTTTCTCCCATTTGGCATACTCCATCTCCACGAAGGGATAGAAGGAGAGTCAGACAAGCACCGGGCTGACAGGACCATTTTCACATGCCTGATACCCATTGTTTTGACGGTCCTTGGTCCTGCCTATTGTATATTATGACTTTGACAGGAACTGGGACACAGGGATTTTGCTCTTTATCTCTTACACTGTCAGGATATGCATTTTTGTGGTCGCTGCTCTGATATCTTTGTGGTTCTGTGAACTATGTGTGCCTTGTATTAATAGCTGGACGAGTTAAGTTTTACAAGGGTCTGCGGGCCCTCTTAATTACGCCCATTAAACCATGGTCTCACAACTCTTGGACACGTTTCCCCACCCTGCCTCCTGACATGGCCGGAGGTGTTGCCGCCCGATTGAGGGGTGACGGCTCCGTTTTCCATGTTTTACGGAGACAGGGTCTGGGCCCATTTGGCCCGTTAATGTCTGAATTTTTTGTTTTATCGGGTATGGTAAATTTCCTGCCTGATCCATGTTCTTTAGTTACCCTCTCAACTGTAGGAGCTATTAAAGCTTCATTTCTATTGTTTTTTGCTCATTCTCTTCACAAAACTTTAGTGTATGACGTTGGTATTGTGCCGGTCTGTGGACGTCACGACCCCCATGTTGGGGTCTGGGGGTCCCCTAGGCTGGTACTGCTGCAGGTAGATCTGTCTGATGTGGACCTGTGGGTCATCATGTCTAGCCAAATAATTTTAGGAGATATCTCTCCAGTGTGTATTTCTGATAGTGTCAAACTTTGTTTACTATGGTAATTCAATGTATCTCGCATAATGTCCAGGGTTTCAATTCGCCAAATAAGCGCAAAACAGCCTTTCTTCAATATAAGCGTCTAGGAGCTAAAATTATACTATTACAGGAAACACATTTTGCAGCCGCAAAACACCCAACATATTTTCATAAATCCTATAGGCAGGGGTATTATACCCTACATTCCTCCAAGAGTAGGGGAGTAGCCATCTTTCTACATAACTCATTCCCCTTTGAGGTTCAACATGTGTATCGTGATCCGGACAGTAGGTTTATCATTCTTAAAGGCACCCTTTCCGGTCGAGAACTTACGATTGCTAATCTTTATGCACCGAACTCGGCACAATCTTCCTTCTTTTCTAAATTTTTTGGTGCTCTGGATAGGTTTTTATCCCCTCATCTATTGGTGGGTGGTGATTTTAATCTAGTGGCAAACCCTCTTTTGGATCGTAGCTCCTCCTCACAATCTTCCCAAGCTTTCCCAAAATCCCTTACCAAGAAACTAGATGCCCTCCAGTTGGTGGATGCCTGGAGAGCGCACAACATGGGAGCCAGGGATTACACATTTTATTCTCACCCACATGACTCTTATGCCAGATTAGACTATATCTATTGTACCCCGATTTTACTAGCTAATTCTAAGACAGCTTGTATTCACTTGAGCCCCTGGTCGGATCACAGTATCTTGGCTTTATCTATCACATTTATAGGATTGGCACCTACTCCCTTCTCTTGGAGACTTAATGACTCTATGCTAACTGATGTTGACTCTCGTCAAGAGGTGGTTACATCTATCCGGGAATATTTTCAATCTAATTCAACCCCTGATATATCCTCGTCCACACTATGGGTAGCCCATAAGGCGGTCCTACGAGGCCGACTTATCTCTATGGCTTCATCCAGAAATAGAAAACATTGGCAGCAAGTACTACTTCTTACCCGAGAATTAGAAGCACACTATAGAAGTCATGTTGCTAATCCATCTCTCCTCAATAAACAGTTATTGTCCCAAAAACGCTTAGAACTGAATACCCTGCTTTCTCAAAAGACTGAAAAGGCCCTCCGCTGGTCGAAGGCCTCGTTCCTATTACATAGCAACTCAGCATCTACCATGTTTGCAAGGAAATTGAACCACTCTCTGCGCCCCCCACACGTGTATAAACTACGCACTAATTCGGGTACTATCTCATCTCTACCTCAGGAAGTCTTAGGTATTTTTGAAAACTTTTATTCTAATCTACTAGCTTCTCCGCAGTCAGATTCTGTTCCTCCATCAGACTCATGGCTGGATTCTATATCCCTCCCTGCTCTTACACCTTCTCAGATTGCCTCCCTTAATGCCCCCTGCACTTTGGAGGAAATAACTTGTGCGATTAGTGCGCTAAATCGCTCTACTGCACCGGGTCCAGATGGATTTACCGCTAGTTATTATAAGCATTTTGCCCCCACGCTGGCTCCCTATTTGATAACTTTATTCAATGATGTTTTGCAGGGGGGTAGGTTCCCTGAGGAGATGCTATTGGCTAATATGTCCCTAATACCTAAACCGCAAAAAGACCACTGTTTGCCACAAAACTATAGACCAATTTCAGTAATGAATAACGATCTGAAGATATTTAGCCGTATTTTGGCGAACAGGTTGGCCCCTATCATCTCCTCTTTGGTTTCTCCAGACCAGTCGGGTTTTATTCCCGACAGATTTATTACTAATAACATTCGCCTCACTCTAAATGTTATTCAAGATGCTAATTTACATTCCAAAGAGGTTCTGTTGATGAGTTTAGATATAAACAAGGCCTTTGACAGTGTTCTTTGGCCATATTTATTCTCCCTGCTAGGGAAAATGGGCTTTAGTGACGGGTTTTTGGCAGGCGTGCACGCCCTATACGACTCTCCTAAAACAAGAATAAGGCTTCCTGGTTGTAACTCTGACTTTTTTACATTGGGTAGAGGCACCCGCCAGGGTTGTCCTCTTTCACCCCTTCTATTTGCGCTGGTGTTGGAACCTTTGGCATTGGCGATCAGATCACATTCGGATATTTCTGGTTACTCATTATTAGTTTCACATTTTAAAATGAGCATGTATGCCGATGATGTTATGCTTTTTTTTACTAACCCATTGACTTCATTGCCTAATTTATGTGCTGTATTGAACGATTTTGCCTTAGTGTCAGGTCTCACCGTTAATTTTACCAAATCGGTGATTATGCCGGTTAATGTTCCTGACTCCCTAAGTGCATCTCTCCGTAGCTCTTTCCCATTTCGTTGGGTCCAGGACAGGATCTCCTACAGTTGTGTCCAAAATTATTCAACCCCCACTGAAATTGAGTGTTTTGGCCAGTTTGACATTGCTTTTGATCATTCAGTCATCTTGCTTACATTTACATTAAAGAGGCACTTGTAGGTCAGACAAATATAACATAACAGTTATAATGAAATAACCACAAATGTCTTTTCTGTGCTCACAGCATTATCAGTTTTATTCAACCCCCAAGTGACATTCAATCTTAGTACTTAGTACAGCATCCTTTTACAGTTATAACAGCTTTTAAACGTGAAGCATAGCTTGACACAAGTGTCTTGCAGCGATCTACGGGTATCTTCGCCCATTCTTCATTGGCAAAGGCCTCCAGTTCAGTCACATTCTTAGGCTTGCGCACTGCAACTGCTTTCTTTAAGTCCCACCAGAGGTTCTCAATCGGATTTAAGTCTGGTGACTGCGATGGCCACTCCAAAATGTTCCAGCCTTTCCTCTGCAACCATGCTCTAGTGGACTTGGAGGTATGCTTGGGATCATTGTCCTGTTGAAAGGTCCAACGTCTCCCAAGCCTCAGGTGTGTGACGGACTGCATCACGTTTCCATCCAATATCTCCTGGTACTGAAGAGAATTCATGGTACCTTGCACACGCTGAAGCTTCCCTGTACCTGCAGAAGCAAAACAGCCCCAAAGCATGATTGACCCTCCACCATGCTTCACAGTAGGCAAGGTGTTCTTTTCATCATAGGCCTTGTTCTTCCTCCTCCAAACATAGCGTTGATCCATGGGCCCAAACAGTTCTAATTTTGTTTCATCAGTCCACAGAACACTATCCCACAACTTTTGTGGTTTGTCCACATGGCTTTTGGCATACTGCAGTCGACTCTTCTTATTCTTTGGAGACAGCAAGGGGGTACGCCTGGGAGTTCTGGCACGGAGGCCTTCATTACGCAGTGTGCGTCTTATTGTCTGGGCTGAAACTTCTGTACCCACATCTGACAAATCTTTTCTCAGTTCCTCAGCAGTCACACGGGGACTTCTCTCCACTCTACGCTTCAGGTAGCGCACAGCAGTCGAAGTCAGCATCTTCTTTCTGCCACGACCAGGTAGCGTTTCAACAGTGCCCTTTGCCTTGAATTTGCGAATGATGCTTCCTAAGGTGTCTCTTGGTATGTTTAACATCTTTGCAATCTTCTTATAGCCATTGCCCTTCCTGTGAAGAGAAATCACCTCTTCTCTTGTCTTCCTGGACCATTCTCTTGCCTTCACCATGTTTGTAACCACACCAGTAAATGTCTAGAAGGAGCTGAGTATCACAGTCATTTTAAAGCTGCCTAATTGGTGCTTATTATGCTTGATTGCTGCTCGGTGACATCCACAGGTGTTTTCAATACCTGATGGAAAGCACCTGTATGAACCTCTGTTCTTCAGAGTGGTAGTCTTTAAGGGGTTGAATAATTGTGGCAATGAAGAAACCACATAAGAACCATTTACTACTGTATTACATAAACAATTGATGTAATTTTAGTTGCATTTGGGTAGTTACAACGTCCTTGTAGGATTTGATTCTGAATACAATTCCAAATGTACACTATAGTCCCTAAACCCCTTTACAGCATTGGGGGTTGAATAATTTTGGACACAACTGTATCTGGGGATTAATCTCACCCCTAGATACTCGGATATGTTTACTGCTAATTATCCATCATGTGTATCACGTCTCTCTACTCTATTGAAGATTTGGCATGGTTATCATATTTCCTTTCTGGGTAGAGTCACGGCGGTTAAAATGAATATTTTGCCCAAACTGCTTTATCTTTTTAGATCACTGCCAGTTCCAGTTTCAAAAACGTTTTTGGATCACTTTCAGCGGACTGTTAATAATTTTATTTGGGGAAATAAGCATCCACGTTTTGCTTCATCCATTTTGTACCGCTCACAACGGACGGGAGGTCTTGGCCTCCCCAACTTTTGGCTATATTACCTCTCTGCTCGTTTTGCGCAATTATCACAATGGGCTACTATTAATTCTCAAATCCCATGGATCAAGTTTGAGTCTCAATCAATACGCCCATTTTATTTACCGGGAATTCTATGGTCTAAAATTTCCCCCCGATCGCTTACTTTTCATAACTGCATAGTGACTCATTCGCTGACTCTCTGGTCCAAATACAAATCTAAATTGAATCTAGTCTCTCTTACCCCCCCAGGTGTTTCATTTTTTGGTGACCCCACTTTTGTTGTAGCTTTTTCTTCCCCTCAACAGTTTCGTTGGTGGTATGATCGATCCTTTATCAGATTATCGGATTTTCAAAGAGGAGGATCGTATATTACCTTTGATATGCTACGTGTGTTGTTTGATGTTCCTCTTCGCGAGTACCTTCGCTACCGACAGATTAGACATTTTTTTAATTCACACTTTGGCCTTATGCCATCTTCCCCGATTTCTTTTTTTGAACGTATCAGCCGTGACTCTCCTAGGGGTAGGGGTCTTATCTCAGATCTTTATCACCAATTTTTGATCTGCCTTTTTCATACACCCCCCTCTTATCGACAAAAATGGGAGGAGGATTGTGGTATCACTTTTTCAGAGGAGGATTGGGATTCCATGGTGGATAATATATGCAAGAGTTCTAGATCTCTTTCGGTTCGTGAGACAGCCCTTAAGGTTTTAACCAGATGGTATTACACCCCATCGAGACTACATGTATTGTTCCCACAAACGTCCCCTTTATGTTTCCGGGGCTGTGGCCTCACAGGTACTTTGGTTCATATATTCTGGGATTGCCCGACCATATCTTTGATTTGGTGTAAGATATCTGAGGTGGCTACCTCACTGTTGGGTACCCCGACACGATTGTCCATACAGACCTGTTTATTGGGGGCCAATATCCCAGGGGTCTCTGATGCCAATCTGAGATTGATACATACATTATGTATTGCCACCTTATGGTCTATTGCCTTACACTGGAGGTCCAATGCTGTACCCTTGGACTCCGTTTTACACAGAATTGATACTGTAATGCTCATGGACCGCATTCATTATACCCTACTGGATAAGATGCACTTATATGATAAAAAATGGGAGTCATGGAGAGATTGTAGACACTTATTGCATGTTTAACAATATTCTCAGTAAAAGTTGCCTGACATGTACTGTTGACAGATGTATCTTTAACTTATCTTATTGTTCACGTATTTCATGCACTCGTAATTTACTCTTTTCCTTTTTTTTTTTTTTTTTTTCTCTCTCTTTCTTATGTTAATATACTTTTCTGTATTGTACATTTCAAAAGTGTCTTGTTTTCGTTGAAAATAACACTTGAAAGTGTGCTGTTGTTTTACAGTCTACTTATATTCAATAAAATCGTTTGTAAACAAAAATAAAAAAAAATCTTAAAAAAAATAAAAAAAAATGTAATAAAAAATTAAATATAATAAAAAAATAAACAAAAATTAAAAAAAATATATATATTTTTTTTTTCATACTGTCACCAGTCAGTGTCCCTGTTCACCGCCATGCCAGTTATATGATGACGCTGTACTGCACTGGTGACAGTATGTAAAAAAAAAATAGTGAAAATAATTTTTTTCATTTTTTCATTTTCCGAAAAATTATGACAAAAAAATACAACTTCAAAAAACTCGCCATGCCTCTTATGAAGTATGTCGGACTGTCTACTCTGCAAAAAGGGGTCATTTGGGGATATCTGTACTATTCTGACATTCTTGGACCTCAAGAAATTAGATTGGCTGTCAGTACTTCAGGATTGATCAATATTCAGACCTATACCATAGTTTGTGAACTCTATAACTTTCCTACAAACTAAAAAATACATCCTAATTTGGGTTATTTTCACCAAAGACATGTAGCAGAATACATCTCGGCCTAAATTTATGAAGAACAATTATTTATTTGTAAACTTTTATAACAGAAACAAAGAAAAATGTGTTTTTTTTCAAAATATTTCGTCGTTTTTTGTTAATTTAGCAAAAAATAAAAACCCCAGTGGTGATTAAATACCACCAAAAGAAAGCTCTAGTTGTGTGAAGAAAATGATAAAATTTTAGTTTGGGTACTGTGTTGTATGACCACGCAATTGTCATTCAAAGTGTGAGAGCGCTGAAACCTGAAAAATGGCCTGGGCAGGAAGGGGGTAAAAGTGCCCGGTATTGAAACGGTTAAAATAATTTTTTTTTTTTTCTCTTCTTTCTCTCTTTCACAAGTAATGTTTGCATGGTATCACAGTATTTGATTGTTGATAAAGTTAATGCACTATATTTAGTTTATTTTATTTGAGGTTTCCTGGATTTGAAGTGAGGAATGGGATAATGCTTAACGCTTGAAGATTTTATATAAGTGTGGACTCGTGGTGGACTTTTGTTATTTGCATCATGGACTTTGCATTGTGGATATTTTGTGGGGTAGAATTTGAGGATTGCAGAAAAGGTTTATGTTATGTTATTTGCACTTTCAAGGGTGAAAGTTTTACTTTTCTGTGGGGATTCACAGAGATTTTGATTTAAGGCTTTCACATTGCCAGTATGGTTCAGTATGAGACATCAAAGGACAACTTCCATGTTTAAATACTATTTTTAATTAAAAAATGTTATACATTTTTAAAAATAATTTCTACAAATTCTGCAACAATAAATCACTGTTCCTCATTTAGGTGGAAGACAATGCAGGTTAATATGATTAAATTAAATGTCATCTTATTGGAAATTATTTCTCACTTTACAGGCATTGTTGGATCTCACAAAATGCCTAGGATAGTCTGCAAAGCAATATAGGTCTTTACCACTAGCAATCTCATGGGGCTTCCTAGTTCTTCCTGAGCTTCAGAAGGCCTCTTGCTAGCAGTAATGACTAGAGATGAGCGAATCGAAGTATCCGAAGTGGAATTCGAGTCGAATATCGGAAAAATTTCGATTCGTGCCGAATCCGAAAAACAGCCTAATTCGGACGCGCGAATCGAAATTTTTCCGAAAATGGCGGCTGACATGTGCGGCGACGGAGCGGGGATGTCGGGGAAGGCGCGCAGACAAGGCGCGCTGCCCCATAATGCATTCCTCAACGACATGTGATCGCATCAGCCAATCAGCAGCCAGCCAGCCAGCACTGTGTAATGGTCGAGGTATATATAGCGGCCATTTTGGAAATCTTCATTTGCCTGCAGTCATTGAACAGAGGCAGACCGCTCTGTACTAGGGACAGGGACAGAGTTAGGGCCACAGAAACGAGAATTGGGGACAGAGAGAAGTTACTTAGGGACAGAGAACCATTACTCAGGGACACAGACTTGTTAATGAGGGCCACAGAATCGTTATTTAGGGACAAAGAAACGCTAGTTAGGGCCACAGAATTCATACTCAGGGACAGACAGAATTGTTACTCAGTGCCAGAGAATTGTTACTTAGGGCCACAGAAACGTTATTAGGGCCACAGAATTTTTACTCAGGGACAGACAGAATTGTTACTGAGTGCCAGAGAATTGTTACTCAGGGACAGACAGAATTGTTACTGAGTGCCAGAGAATTCTTACTCAGGGCCACAGAATTCATTCTCAGGGACAGACAGAATTGTTACTCAGGGACAGACAGAATTGTTACTGAGTGCCAGAGAATTGTTACTCAGGGACAGACAGAATTGTTACTGAGTGCCAGAGAATTGTTACTCAGGGACAGACAGAATTGTTACTGAGTGCCAGAGAATTGTTACTCAGGGACAGACAGAATTGTTACTGAGTGCCAGAGAATTGTTACTCTCACAGACACAAAATTGTTACTTGCACAGACACAGAATTGTTACTTGCACAGACACACAATTGTTACTCAGGGCCACAGAATTCATACTCAGGGACAGACAGAATTGTTACTGAGTGCCAGAGAATTCTTACTCAGGGCCACAGAATTCATACTCAGGGACAGACAGAATTGTTACTCAGGGACAGACAGAATTGTTACTGAGTGCCAGAGAATTGTTACTCAGGGACAGACAGAATTGTTACTGAGTGCCAGAGAATTCTTACTCAGGGACAGACAGAATTGTTACTGAGTGCCAGAGAATTGTTACTCTCACAGACACAAAATTGTTACTTGCACAGACACAGAATTGTTACTCGCACAGAGACAGAATTGTTACTCAGGGCCACAGAATTCATACTCAGGGACAGACAGAATTGTTACTGAGTGCCAGAGAATTGTTACTCAGGGACAGACAGAATTGTTACTGAGTGCCAGAGAATTGTTACTCTCACAGACACAAAATTGTTACTTGCACAGACACAGAATTGTTACTTGCACAGACACACAATTGTTACTCAGGGCCACAGAATTCATACTCAGGGACAGACAGAATTGTTACTGAGTGCCAGAGAATTCTTACTCAGGGCCACAGAATTCATACTCAGGGACAGACAGAATTGTTACTCAGGGACAGACAGAATTGTTACTGAGTGCCAGAGAATTGTTACTCAGGGACAGACAGAATTGTTACTGAGTGCCAGAGAATTGTTACTCTCACAGACACAAAATTGTTACTTGCACAGACACAGAATTGTTACTTGCACAGACACACAATTGTTACTCAGGGCCACAGAATTCATACTCAGGGACAGACAGAATTGTTACTGAGTGCCAGAGAATTGTTACTCAGGGACAGACAGAATTGTTACTGAGTGCCAGAGAATTCTTACTCAGGGCCACAGAATTCATTCTCAGGGACAGACAGAATTGTTACTCAGGGACAGACAGAATTGTTACTGAGTGCCAGAGAATTGTTACTCAGGGACAGACAGAATTGTTACTGAGTGCCAGAGAATTGTTACTCAGGGACAGACAGAATTGTTACTGAGTGCCAGAGAATTGTTACTCAGGGACAGACAGAATTGTTACTGAGTGCCAGAGAATTGTTACTCTCACAGACACAAAATTGTTACTTGCACAGACACAGAATTGTTACTTGCACAGACACACAATTGTTACTCAGGGCCACAGAATTCATACTCAGGGACAGACAGAATTGTTACTGAGTGCCAGAGAATTCTTACTCAGGGCCACAGAATTCATACTCAGGGACAGACAGAATTGTTACTCAGGGACAGACAGAATTGTTACTGAGTGCCAGAGAATTGTTACTCAGGGACAGACAGAATTGTTACTGAGTGCCAGAGAATTCTTACTCAGGGACAGACAGAATTGTTACTGAGTGCCAGAGAATTGTTACTCTCACAGACACAAAATTGTTACTTGCACAGACACAGAATTGTTACTCGCACAGAGACAGAATTGTTACTCAGGGCCACAGAATTCATACTCAGGGACAGACAGAATTGTTACTGAGTGCCAGAGAATTGTTACTCAGGGACAGACAGAATTGTTACTGAGTGCCAGAGAATTGTTACTCTCACAGACACAAAATTGTTACTTGCACAGACACAGAATTGTTACTTGCACAGACACACAATTGTTACTCAGGGCCACAGAATTCATACTCAGGGACAGACAGAATTGTTACTGAGTGCCAGAGAATTCTTACTCAGGGCCACAGAATTCATACTCAGGGACAGACAGAATTGTTACTCAGGGACAGACAGAATTGTTACTGAGTGCCAGAGAATTGTTACTCAGGGACAGACAGAATTGTTACTGAGTGCCAGAGAATTGTTACTCTCACAGACACAAAATTGTTACTTGCACAGACACAGAATTGTTACTTGCACAGACACACAATTGTTACTCAGGGCCACAGAATTCATACTCAGGGACAGACAGAATTGTTACTGAGTGCCAGAGAATTGTTACTCAGGGACAGACAGAATTGTTACTGAGTGCCAGAGAATTCTTACTCAGGGCCACAGAATTCATTCTCAGGGACAGACAGAATTGTTACTCAGGGACAGACAGAATTGTTACTGAGTGCCAGAGAATTGTTACTCAGGGACAGACAGAATTGTTACTGAGTGCCAGAGAATTGTTACTCAGGGACAGACAGAATTGTTACTGAGTGCCAGAGAATTGTTACTCAGGGACAGACAGAATTGTTACTGAGTGCCAGAGAATTGTTACTCTCACAGACACAAAATTGTTACTTGCACAGACACAGAATTGTTACTTGCACAGACACACAATTGTTACTCAGGGCCACAGAATTCATACTCAGGGACAGACAGAATTGTTACTGAGTGCCAGAGAATTCTTACTCAGGGCCACAGAATTCATACTCAGGGACAGACAGAATTGTTACTCAGGGACAGACAGAATTGTTACTGAGTGCCAGAGAATTGTTACTCAGGGACAGACAGAATTGTTACTGAGTGCCAGAGAATTCTTACTCAGGGACAGACAGAATTGTTACTGAGTGCCAGAGAATTGTTACTCTCACAGACACAAAATTGTTACTTGCACAGACACAGAATTGTTACTCGCACAGAGACAGAATTGTTACTCGCACAGAGACAGAATTGTTACTCAGGGCCACAGAATTCATACTCAGGGACAGACAGAATTGTTACTGAGTGCCAGAGAATTGTTACTCAGGGACAGACAGAATTGTTACTGAGTGCCAGAGAATTGTTACTCTCACAGACACAAAATTGTTACTTGCACAGACACAGAATTGTTACTTGCACAGACACACAATTGTTACTCAGGGCCACAGAATTCATACTCAGGGACAGACAGAATTGTTACTGAGTGCCAGAGAATTCTTACTCAGGGCCACAGAATTCATACTCAGGGACAGACAGAATTGTTACTCAGGGACAGACAGAATTGTTACTGAGTGCCAGAGAATTGTTACTCAGGGACAGACAGAATTGTTACTGAGTGCCAGAGAATTGTTACTCTCACAGACACAAAATTGTTACTTGCACAGACACAGAATTGTTACTTGCACAGACACACAATTGTTACTCAGGGCCACAGAATTCATACTCAGGGACAGACAGAATTGTTACTGAGTGCCAGAGAATTGTTACTCAGGGACAGACAGAATTGTTACTGAGTGCCAGAGAATTGTTACTCTCACAGACACAAAATTGTTACTTGCACAGACACAGAATTGTTACTCGCACAGAGACAGAATTGTTACTCAGGGCCACAGAATTCATACTCAGGGACAGACAGAATTGTTACTGAGTGCCAGAGAATTGTTACTCAGGGACAGACAGAATTGTTACTGAGTGCCAGAGAATTGTTACTCTCACAGACACAAAATTGTTACTTGCACAGACACAGAATTGTTACTTGCACAGACACACAATTGTTACTGAGTGCCAGAGAATTGTTACTCAGGGACAGACAGAATTGTTACTGAGTGCCAGAGAATTGTTACTCAGGGACAGTCAGAATTGTTACTGAGTGCCAGAGAATTGTTACTCAGGGACAGACAGAATTGTTACTGAGTGCCAGAGAATTGTTACTCGCACAGACACAAAATTGTTACTTGCACAGACACAAAATTGTTACTTGCACAGACACAGAATTGTTACTCGCGCAGACACAGAATTGTTACTCAGGGCCACAGAATTCATACTCAGGGACAGACAGAATTGTTACTGAGTGCCAGAGAATTGTTACTCAGGGACAGACAGAATTGTTACTGAGTGCCAGAGAATTGTTACTCAGGGACAGACAGAATTGTTACTGAGTGCCAGAGAATTGTTACTCAGGGACAGACAGAATTGTTACTGAGTGCCAGAGAATTGTTACTCGCACAGACACAAAATTGTTACTTGCACAGACACAGAATTGTTACTCGCACAGACACAGAATTGTTACTCGCACAGACACAGAATTGTTACTCAGGGCCACAGAATTCATACTCAGGGACAGACAGAATTGTTACTGAGTGCCAGAGAATTGTTACTCAGGGACACCTAATCGTTGAATTAAATAGTATGTCAGACAACATGCAGAGGAGTGGCAGAGGAGGCAATGTTTTAGGAGCGAGCAGACGTGGCAGCAGAGGAAGGGGTCGAGGCAGCAGTATTCGCAGCCAGAGGCCAGTGCTCCCGGTGTCATCCAGCGGTCGTGTCTCCACCGACAACCCTGCCGTCATTGATTGGTTGGCTCGGTCGTCTTCCTCTTCCCAGGTCACCTCTGACACCTACAGCCAACGGTCGGTGGGTACGTCAGACACAACCGTTAGTTGGCATGGCCCGGGACCAAGCCCACTGAAATCACGTGTCCTCTACCTGCCCCTGTCCTTTGCTGTTCCCTCACCAAGCGAAGTATCGCATGCTGTGGGCTCAGCCCCACTGTACAGTGAGGAAGAGCTAACAGAGGGCGGTCAGGAACGGGGGGAGACATCGGCCTTTTCAGCAGCCAAGCGAACAAGTACTGGCGAGGAGAGTGGCTCGGTAGCCGGTCTAGAGACAGGTCTGTCTCCTGACCCAGACGCAGCCGAGGGGGCTAGTAGTGAGGCGGAGACCCTACTTGATGATGAGGAGGTTGATCGCACTTGGCAGCCTCGTCGTCATCAGGCAATTTCTTCCGCATCATCAGGAGAAGAGGGTGGCAGCTTGGCAGCGAGCAAAACAGTCGGTGGGTTGCCCAGGAGACAGCAGCAGGGTCGCATCAGTGTCAGTGGAGCCAAACGTCCACGGAGTAGAGCACCAGCTCCACTGCAGCCTACCACCACGGCCAGTAGTGGTGCCGGTGCGCACGGAGGAAGTAGCAGTCAGCCAGTGAAGAGTAGCGGGGGCAAAGTTTCCTACTCGGTGGTGTGGCAATTTTTCCTCAAGCCGCCCGAGGAAGTAAACGTAGCCGTATGTCGACTATGTGGCCAGAAATGCAAGCGTGGCCAGGGGGCCCATGTTGGGACTACAGCGTTGCGTCAGCATATGCAGCGTCACCATTCGGTGGCCTGGGAAAACCGTGATAAACATACGGCGGTTCTGCCTGCCCCAGCCCCCGCTCCATCACCCGCTCCGTTACTTGCTCCGTCACCCGACGTCGTCAATCGCCCTCTATCAGCCAGTCAAGGCTCCAACACCTCTGCTGAGGGGAGTTGTCGCTCGTTGGCATCTTCCGCTCGTTCAGATGCTCCTTCTCCTGCTACTCCTCTTCTCGGATTCCGTCAACAGTCTTTCTTGGAATCCGTATCCAAGAGACAACAGTTTGCGAGCACGCACCCGACGGTGCAAAAGCTGAACGTCCTCCTGTCCAAGTTGCTGGTGCTGCAGTCCCTCCCTTTCCAACTGGTGGACTCAGCACCTTTCCGAGAAATGATGGCTTGTGCCGCGCCGCGGTGGAGAGTGCCAAGCCGTCATTTCTTTGCCCAAAAGGCAGTGCCAGCCCTGCATTCACATGTAGAAGAGATGGTGGGCCAGTCTTTGAGCATGTCGGTCTCTGCCAAAGTGCACGGCAGCGCCGACGTGTGGAGCTGTAACTACGGTCAGGGACAGTACATGTCATTTACGGCCCACTGGGTGAACGTGGTGCCGGCACAGCCGCACCAGCAACTTGGACAGGTCACGACGCTTTTGCCTCCACGTTTGCACGTCCTTGGTCCAGCAAGCATGTCCGCCTCTACCACCTCTTTTTCCGCCGTGTCCTCAGCCGCCACCCCCGTGCCAAGTCCCATTACCCGACCGGCATATCACATGTGCAGGGCGCAACGGTGTCACGCTGTGCTGCACCTGGTATGCCTTGGCGAACGTAGTCACACAGGGGAGGAACTGCTGAGTGTAATGAACAGAGAAATCGACAGATGGCTGTCTCCGCGCAAACTAAAAATCGGAACCATGTTGACTGACAACGGAAAGAACATGGTGTCTGCTCTGCGTCAAGGAAGGTTGTGCCATGCGCCATGCATGGCTCACGTGTTCAATCTGGTTGTCAAGCGGTTCCTAAAATCCACCATCCCACTGCAAGACATCCTTAAAATGTCACGTAAACTGTGCATGCATTTCAGCCATTCCTACACCGCAAAGAACACCCTCATTGAGCTGCAGCGGCAGAACGGAATTCCACAGCATCGCCTGATCTGCGACGTTGCAACAAGGTGGAATTCAACCCTACACATGTTAGACCGCCTTTACGAGCAGCGAAAGGCCATCACCGATTTCCTGATGTTACAAGCGGATAAAGGTACTCCCCTGTGTAACTTAGATGTCAGCCATTGGCAGCTCATGCGTGACACCTGCCGCTTGCTCAGGCCCTTTGAGGAGGCCACGCTATTCGTGAGTCGGCAGGACTATGGGATGAACGACGTCATTCCTCTGTTGCACGTCCTGGAACAAATGCTGTTAACAATGGCTGGTCAGGGTGCGGTAGACGTGGCGCACAGATCTCAACGCCACATGACCCCTGTGGGGGCAGGACAGGAAGAAGAGGAGGAGGTAGAGGAGGACATTTGTGCTCAGGAATTATTGAGTGAAATGGGTGGTTTTTCCACTCAGCGGACAGGAGTGGAGGAGCAGGAGCATCTGGTAGAGGAGGAGGAGGAGGAGACAGAGGACCCAGACGCACCGTGGCAGTATGCTGTGGAGATGGAGGCAGGGAGTCCCTCGCATTCCTTGGCACAAATGGCCCATAGCATGCTCGGTTGCTTGCGTAGCGACAGCCGAATAATAACCATCAGACAGAGGGATGACTTTTGGCTGTCCACCTTGTTGGACCCTCGCTACCGGTCCAAAATGGTGGCCTTTTTCACACCTGCTGAGAGGGAGGCCAAAATTACGTACTATAAAAACCACCTATGTAGTCAGTTGGTCTCTGCCTTTGTGCGCCATCGTCCATCCTCAGACACTGTGGGCCCTGTGCGCTCGCGTTCCGCTGGCATGGCAGCAGGGGAGGGGTGGGGTGGTAGGAGCAGCGGCAGCTCCACCAGCAGCGGCTGCCTCAGTCTGCAGTCGATGATGAGTAGCTTTCTTCACCAGCGCAGTGAGGAAACTACTAACCAGCCGCAGCAGCAGCAGCAGCATCAGGTGGACCTGGAGCAGGAGCTCAAACAACAGGCTTGGGCCTAC
Source organism: Staurois parvus (assembly GCF_062004578.1). NCBI lineage: Eukaryota > Metazoa > Chordata > Amphibia > Anura > Ranidae > Staurois > Staurois parvus. The sequence goes on along the minus strand of NW_028318339.1, from coordinate 3,083,893 downwards.
TTGGACAGCACCCTGCCAACCGAGGTAGACAATCCCCTTGACTACTGGGCAACGAAACTTGACCTTTGGCCCCAACTAGCTGAATTTGCCCTTGAAAGGCTGTCATGCCCGGCCAGTAGCGTGGCATCGGAGCGCGTGTTTAGTGCGGCAGGAGGTATTGTAACTCCGCGGAGGACACGACTGTCCACCCAAAGTGTGGAGAGACTCACGTTTGTGAAAATGAATCAGGCGTGGATTAGTCTGGATTTCAAACCACCAGTTCCTGACACAACTGACTAAATCCGCCATGAATCATGCCTCAAACATGTGCCACTTTCAGGTCTCCTCACACTGCTGGTGTGTTGAATTTTTTGACATAGGGTGCTGGCAGATTACGGGCCTCCTATAGCTGCTGCCAGGCCCCTAATCTGCCATAGGCCCCTATATACCACCTCCTCCTGCTGCTGCCAGGTCCAGAGTCTCTCATGGGTCCCTGTACGGCCTCCCATTGCTGCTGTCTCCATCGCCACACTCTGCTGCCATGTGCCACTTTCAGGTCTCTTCACACTGCTGGTGTGTTAAATTTTTTGACATAGGGTGCAGGCAGATTACGGGCCTCACATAGCTGCTGCCAGGCCCCTAATCTGCCATGGGCCCCTATAAACCGCCTCCTCATGCTGCTGCCAAGTCTAGAGTCTCTCATGGGTCCCTGTACGGCCTCCCATTGCTGCTGTCTCCATCGCCACACTCTGCTGCCATGTGCCACTTTCAGGTCTCTTCACACTGCTGGTGTGTTTAATTTTTTGACATAGGGTGCTGCAAGATAACGGGCCTCACATAGCTGCTGCCAGGCCCCTAATCTGCCATGGGCCCCTATATACCGCCTCCTCATGCTGCTGCCAAGTCCAGAGTCTCTCATGGGTCCCTGTACGGCCTCCCATTGCTGCTGTCTCCATCGCCACACTCTGCTGCCATGTGCCACTTTCAGGTCTCTTCACACTGCTGGTGTGTTTAATTTTTTGACATAGGGTGCTGCAAGATAACGGGCCTCACATAGCTGCTGCCAGGCCCCTAATCTGCCATGGGCCCCTATATACCGCCTCCTCATGCTGCTGCCAAGTCCATAGTCTGTCATGGTCCCTGTACGGCCTCCCATTGCTGCTGTCTCCATCGCCACACTCTGCTGCCATGTGCCACTTTCAGGTCTCTTCACACTGCTGGTGTGTTAAATTTTTTGACATAGGGTGCAGGCAGATTACGGGCCTCACATAGCTGCTGCCAGGCCCCTAATCTGCCATGGGCCCCTATATACCACCTCCTCATGCTGCTGCCAAGTCCAGAGTCTGTCATGGTCCCTGTACGGCCTCCCATTGCTGCTGTCTCCATCGCCACACTCTGCTGCCATGTGCCACTTTCAGGTCTCTTCACACTGCTGGTGTGTTAAATTTTTTGACATAGGGTGCAGGCAGATTACGGGCCTCACATAGCTGCTGCCAGGCCCCTAATCTGCCATGGGCCCCTATATACCACCTCCTCCTGCTGCTGCCAGGTCCAGAGTCTCTCATGGGTCCCTGTACGGCCTCCCATTGCTGCTGTCTCCATCGCCACACTCTGCTGCCATGTGCCACTTTCAGGTCTCTTCACACTGCTGGTGTGTTTAATTTTTTGACATAGGGTGCTGCAAGATAACGGGCCTCACATAGCTGCTGCCAGGCCCCTAATCTGCCATGGGCCCCTATATACCGCCTCCTCATGCTGCTGCCAAGTCCAGAGTCTCTCATGGGTCCCTGTACGGCCTCCCATTGCTGCTGTCTCCATCGCCACACTCTGCTGCCATGTGCCACTTTCAGGTCTCTTCACACTGCTGGTGTGTTAAATTTTTTGACATAGGGTGCAGGCAGATTACGGGCCTCACATAGCTGCTGCCAGGCCCCTAATCTGCCATGGGCCCCTATATACCGCCTCCTCATGCTGCTGCCAAGTCCAGAGTCTGTCATGGTCCCTGTACGGCCTCCCATTGCTGCTGTCTCCATCGCCACACTCTGCTGCCATGTGCCACTTTCAGGTCTCTTCACACTGCTGGTGTGTTAAATTTTTTGACATAGGGTGCAGGCAGATTACGGGCCTCACATAGCTGCTGCCAGGCCCCTAATCTGCCATGGGCCCCTATATACCACCTCCTCCTGCTGCTGCCAGGTCCAGAGTCTCTCATGGGTCCCTGTACGGCCTCCCATTGCTGCTGTCTCCATCGCCACACTCTGCTGCCATGTGCCACTTTCAGGTCTCTTCACACTGCTGGTGTGTTAAATTTTTTGACATAGGGTGCTGCAAGATAACGGGCCTCACATAGCTGCTGCCAGGCCCCTAATCTGCCATGGGCCCCTATATACCGCCTCCTCATGCTGCTGCCAAGTCCATAGTCTGTCATGGTCCCTGTACGGCCTCCCATTGCTGCTGTCTCCATCGCCACACTCTGCTGCCATGTGCCACTTTCAGGTCTCTTCACACTGCTGGTGTGTTAAATTTTTTGACATAGGGTGCAGGCAGATTACGGGCCTCACATAGCTGCTGCCAGGCCCCTAATCTGCCATGGGCCCCTATATACCGCCTCCTCATGCTGCTGCCAAGTCCAGAGTCTGTCATGGTCCCTGTACGGCCTCCCATTGCTGCTGTCTCCATCGCCACACTCTGCTGCCATGTGCCACTTTCAGGTCTCTTCACACTGCTGGTGTGTTAAATTTTTTGACATAGGGTGCAGGCAGATTACGGGCCTCACATAGCTGCTGCCAGGCCCCTAATCTGCCATGGGCCCCTATATACCACCTCCTCCTGCTGCTGCCAGGTCCAGAGTCTCTCATGGGTCCCTGTACGGCCTCCCATTGCTGCTGTCTCCATCGCCACACTCTGCTGCCATGTGCCACTTTCAGGTCTCTTCACACTGCTGGTGTGTTAAATTTTTTGACATAGGGTGCTGCAAGATAACGGGCCTCACATAGCTGCTGCCAGGCCCCTAATCAGCCATGGGCCCCTATACCGCCTCCTCCTGCTGCTGCCAGGTCCAGAGTCTCTCATGCCATGTGCCACTTTCAGGTCTCTTCACACTGCTGGTGTGTTAAATTTTTTGACATAGGGTGCAGGCAGATTACGGGCCTCACATAGCTGCTGCCAGGCCCCTAATCTGCCATGGGCCCCTATATACCGCCTCCTCATGCTGCTGCCAAGTCCAGAGTCTGTCATGGTCCCTGTACGGCCTCCCATTGCTGCTGTCTCCATCGCCACACTCTGCTGCCATGTGCCACTTTCAGGTCTCTTCACACTGCTGGTGTGTTAAATTTTTTGACATAGGGTGCAGGCAGATTACGGGCCTCACATAGCTGCTGCCAGGCCCCTAATCTGCCATGGGCCCCTATATACCGCCTCCTCATGCTGCTGCCAAGTCCAGAGTCTGTCATGGTCCCTGTACGGCCTCCCATTGCTGCTGTCTCCATCGCCACACTCTGCTGCCATGTGCCACTTTCAGGTCTCTTCACACTGCTGGTGTGTTAAATTTTTTGACATAGGGTGCAGGCAGATTACGGGCCTCACATAGCTGCTGCCAGGCCCCTAATCTGCCATGGGCCCCTATATACCGCCTCCTCATGCTGCTGCCAAGTCCAGAGTCTGTCATGGTCCCTGTACGGCCTCCCATTGCTGCTGTCTCCATTGCCACACTCTGCTGCCATGTGCCACTTTCAGGTCTCTTCACACTGCTGGTGTGTTAAATTTTTTGACATAGGGTGCAGGCAGATTACGGGCCTCACATAGCTGCTGCCAGGCCCCTAATCTGCCATGGGCCCCTATATACCGCCTCCTCATGCTGCTGCCAAGTCCAGAGTCTGTCATGGTCCCTGTACGGCCTCCCATTGCTGCTGTCTCCATCGCCACACTCTGCTGCCATGTGCCACTTTCAGGTCTCTTCACACTGCTGGTGTGTTAAATTTTTTGACATAGGGTGCAGGCAGATTACGGGCCTCACATAGCTGCTGCCAGGCCCCTAATCTGCCATAGGCCCCTATATACCGCCTCCTCATGCTGCTGCCAAGTCCAGAGTCTGTCATGGTCCCTGTACGGCCTCCCATTGCTGCTGTCTCCATCGCCACACTCTGCTGCCATGTGCCACTTTCAGGTCTCTTCACACTGCTGGTGTGTTAAATTTTTTGACATAGGGTGCAGGCAGATTACGGGCCTCACATAGCTGCTGCCAGGCCCCTAATCTGCCATGGGCCCCTATATACCACCTCCTCCTGCTGCTGCCAGGTCCAGAGTCTCTCATGGGTCCCTGTACGGCCTCCCATTGCTGCTGTCTCCATCGCCACACTCTGCTGCCATGTGCCACTTTCAGGTATCTTCACACTGCTGGTGTGTTAAATTTTTTGACATAGGGTGCTGCAAGATAACGGGCCTCACATAGCTGCTGCCAGGCCCCTAATCAGCCATGGGCCCCTATACCGCCTCCTCCTGCTGCTGCCAGGTCCAGAGTCTCTCATGCCATGTGCCACTTTCAGGTCTCTTCACACTGCTGGTGTGTTTAATTTTTTGACATAGGGTGCAGGCAGATTACGGGCCTCACATAGCTGCTGCCAGGCCCCTAATCTGCCATGGGCCCCTATATACCGCCTCCTCATGCTGCTGCCAGGTCCAGAGTCTCTCATGGGTCCCTGTACGGCCTCCCATTGCTGCTTTCTCCATCGCCACACTCTGCCATGTGCCACTTTCAGGTCTCCTCACACACTGCTGGTGTGTTGAATTTTTTGACATAGGGTGCTGGCAGATTACGGGCCTCCCATAGCTGCTGCCAGGCCCCTAATCTGCCATGGGCCCCTATATACCGCCTCCTCATGCTGCTGCCAAGTCCAGAGTCTGTCATGGGTCCCTGTACGGCCTCCCATTGCTGCTGTCTCCATCGCCACACTCTGCCATGTGCCACTTTCAGGTCTCCTCACACACTGCTGGTGTGTAGAATTTTTTGACATAGGGTGCTGGCAGATTACGGGCCTCCCATAGCTGCTGCCAGGCCCCTAATCTGCCATGGGCCCCTATATACCGCCTCCTCATGCTGCTGCCAAGTCCAGAGTCTGTCATGGGTCCCTGTACGGCCTCCCATTGCTGCTGTCTCCATCGCCACACTCTGCCATGTGCCACTTTCAGGTCTCCTCACACTGCTGGTGTGTTGAATTTTTTGACATAGGGTGCTGGCAGATTACGGGCCTCCTATAGCTGCTGCCAGGCCCCTAATCTGCCATGGGCCCCTATATACCGCCTCCTCATGCTGCTGCCAAGTTCAGAGTCTGTCATGGGTCCCTGTACGGCCTCCCATTGCTGCTGTCTCCATCGCCACACTCTGCCATGTGCCACTTTCAGGTCTCCTCACACTGCTGGTGTGTTGAATTTTTTGACATAGGGTGCTGGCAGATTACGGGCCTCCTATAGCTGCTGCCAGGCCCCTAATCTGCCATAAGCCCCTATATACCGCCTCCTCATGCTGCTGCCAAGTCCAGAGTCTGTCATGGGTCCCTGTACGGCCTCCCATTGCTGCTGTCTCCATCGCCACACTCTGCCATGTGCCACTTTCAGGTCTCCTCACACACTGCTGGTGTGTTGAATTTTTTGACATAGGGTGCTGGCAGATTACGGGCCTCCTATAGCTGCTGCCAGGCCCCTAATCTGCCGTAGGCCCCTATATACCGCCTCCTCATGCTGCTGCCAGGTCCAGAGTCTCTCATGGGTCCCTGTACGGCCTCCCATTGCTGCTGTCTCCATCGCCACACTCTGCCATGTGCCACTTTCAGGTCTCCTCACACTGCTGGTGTGTTCCATTTTTTGTCATAGGGTGCTGGCAGATTATGGGCCTCCCATAACTGCTGCCAGGCCCCTAATCTGCCATGGGCCCCTATACCGACTCCTCATGCTGTGACGTTGCAACAAGGTGGAATTCAACCCTACATATGTTAGACCGCCTTTACGAACAGCAAAAGGCCATCACAGATTTCCTGATGTTAAAAGCAGATAAAGGTACTCCCTGTGTAACTTAGATGTCAGCCATTGGCAGCTCATGCGTGACACCTGCGCTTGCTCAGGCCCTTTGAGGAGGCCACGCTATTCGTGAGTCGGCAGGACTATGGGATGAACGACGTCATTCCTCTGTTGCACGTCCTGGAACAAATGCTGTTAACAATGGCTGGTCAGGGTGCGGTAGACGTGGCGCACAGATCTCAACGCCACATGGCCCCTGTGGGGGCAGGACTGGAAGAAGAGGAGGAGGTAGAGGAGGACATTGGTGCTCAGGAATTATTGAGTGAAATGGGTGGTTTTTCCACTCAGCGGACAGGAGTGGAGGAGCAGGAGCATCTGGTAGAGGAGGAGGAAGAGGAGACAGAGGACCTAGACGCACCGTGGCAGTATGCTGTGGAGATGGAGGCAGGGAGTCCCTCGCATTCCTTGGCACAAATGGCCCATAGCATGCTCGGTTGCTTGCGTAGCGACAGCCGAATAATAACCATCAGACAGAGGGATGACTTTTGGCTGTCCACCTTGTTGGACCCTCGCTACCGTTCAAAAATGGTGGCCTTTTTCACACCTGCTGAGAGGGAGGCCAAAATAACGTACTATAAAAAACACCTATGTAGTCAGCTGGTCTCTGCCTGTCTGCGCCAACGTCCATCCTCAGACACTGTGGGCCCTGTGCGCTCGTGTTCCGCTGCCATGGCAGCAGGGGAGGGGTGGGGTGGTAGGAGCAGTGGCAGCTCCACCAGCAGCGGCTGCCTCAGTCTGCAGTCGATGATGAGTAGCTTTCTTCACCAGCGCAGTGAGGAAACTACTAACCAGCCGCAGCAGCAGCAGCAGCATCAGGTGGACCTGGAGCAGGAGCTCAAACAACAGGCTTAGGCCTACTTGGACAGCACCCTGCCAACCGAGGTAGACAATCCCCTTGACTACTGGGCAACGAAACTTGACCTTTGGCCCCAACTAGCTGAATTTGCCCTTGAAAGGCTGTCATGCCCGGCCAGTAGCGTGGCATCGGAGCGCGTGTTTAGTGCGGCAGGAGGTATTGCAACTCCGCGGAGGACACGACTGTCCACCCAAAGTGTGGAGAGACTCACGTTTGTGAAAATGAATCAGGCGTGGATTAGTCTGGATTTCAAACCACCAGTTCCTGACACAACTGACTAAATCCGCCATGAATCATGCCCCAAACATGTGCCACTTTCAGGTCTCCTCACACTGCTGGTGTGTTCCATTTTTTGTCATAGGGTGCTGGCAGATTACGGGCCTCCCATAGCTGCTGCCAGGCCCCTAATCTGCCATGGGCCCCTATACCGCCTCCTCATGCTGCTGCCAAGTCCAGAGTCTCTCATGGGTCCCTGTACGGCCTCCCATTGCTGCTGCCTCCATCGCCACACTCTGCCATGTGCCACTTTCAGGTCTCCTCACACTGCTGGTGTGTTCCATTTTTTGTCATAGGGTGCTGGCAGATTACGGGCCTCCCATAGCTGCTGCCAGGCCCCTAATCTGCCATGGGCCCCTATACCGCCTCCTCATGCTGCTGCCAGGTCCAGAGTCTCTCATGGGTCCCTGTACGGCCTCCCATTGCTGCTGTCTCCATCGCCACACTCTGCCATGTGCCACTTTCAGGTCTCCTCACACTGCTGGTGGGTTCCATTTTTTGTCATAGGGTGCTGGCAGATTACGGGCCTCCCATAGCTGCTGCCAGGCCCGTAATCTGCCATGGGCCCCCGTACCGACTCCTCATGCTGCTGCCAGGCCCGTAATCTGTCATGGGCCACTGTTGTCGCTTGTTGGCATATTCCGCTCGTTCAGATGCTCCTTCTCCTGCTACTCCTCTTCACGGATTCCGTCAGCAGTCTTTCTTGGAATCCGTTTCCAAGAGACAACAGTTTGCGAGCACGCACCCGACGGTGCAGAAGCTGAACGTCCTCCTGTCCAAGTTGCTGCTGCCAGGCTCGTAATCTGTCATGCGCCCCTGTACCGCCTCCTCATGCTGCTGCCAGGTCCAGAGTGTGTCATGGGCCCCCGTACCGACTCCTCATGCTGCTGCCAGGCCCGTAATCTGTCATGGGCCCCTGTACCGCCTCCCCATGCTGCTGCCAGGTCCAGAGTGTGTCATGGGTCCCTGTACGGCCTCCCATTGCTGCTGCCAGGCCCGTAATCTGCCATGGGCCCCTGTACCGACTCCTCATGCTGCTGCCAGGCCCGTAATCTGTCATGGGCCCCTGTACCGCCTCCTCATGCTGCTGCCAGGTCCAGAGTGTGTCATGGGTCCCTGTACGGCCTCCCATTGCTGCTGTCTCTATCGCCACACTCTGCCATGTGCCACTTTCAGGTCTCCTCACACTGCTGGTGGTTTCCATTTTTGTCATAGGGTGCTGTATGGCCTCCCATTGCTGCTGCCTCCACCGCCACACTGTGGCTCCACACTCTGGTTTTGGCCCCGTGACTGCCCAAATGAGTGAAGTGTGCGGTGATTCTAAGATCGACGGCACTCATCTGCATGTCATACTGACTGACAGTATTATTTCTCTTCCCCAGCAGACTCCAAGGGCATTTAAATTAAAGGTACAGTGTTCTGCACTAATATTAAGTCTCTCTGAAGCCTAGAAACACCCTTTTTTAAGTTAAATTCACAGCGAATTTATTCGACTCGAATCGAATATTGTCCACGAATTCGCCGAATCAGTCGAATCGAATTTTTCATTTCTTCGCTCATCTCTAGTAATGACCTACATGGCTATTGAGAATTATTTGGCCATGAGAGGAAAGTCAGCCGCTTACTGAATCTCATTGCACTGAACCACTTGTAACCTATTAGTAGCTCTCTTTGGGGTCAATTCACTAAAGGTTTCCGTAGGCGATAACACTGTCACGGGACTCATTTGCATAAATTATTGAATGCTTTAACAAAATGTCCATTTCACAAAAAATAAATAAATAACAATTCTGCAGTATTTAATGTAAAATTAAAAATGTGTCGGTAAATACCACAAAACAAAAAAACCATGCAGTAAGCTGTTAAGTCCAATTGACGAACAGAACAGAAAGTAAATAAAGATGTGATATTTATCGCCAGGGTATGGATATTAAGGGGAACCCCTCACCAAAATTTAAAGAAACACAGCGTGGGGTCCCCCCTAGATCCATACCAGACCCAAAATTCTTTAGGATTGTGAGGGGACCCGCACGCCATTTTTTTTTTCATTTTGGTGTGGGGTTCCCCCAAAATCCATACCAGACCTAAAGGTCATTTTTTTTTAAATTTTTGTGTGGGTTTTTCCTTAAAATCCATCCCATACCCAAAGGACCTGGTATGGTTGGGGGGGGAGACCCACACTGTTGTTTTCATCATTTGTAATTGCTGCCATGTTTTGTTTACATCAAGCTGACAGCTTATGAGTCATCCATTGTTAAGGACCCTGCGGCTGGCTTCTTTAACAATCAGCTACTGTGGGATAAATTACCACATGAAAATCAACCTCCATAACAATATTTTACCGCAAAATTCTTAGTGAATAGCACATTTTAAAATAATTTACCACATGTGTTATTTTACCCCATTTTTTGAGTCGTTAACTCTTAGTGAATTGACCCCTTTATCACCTATTGCTTACCTGGAAACTGCTGCTTGCCAGAGACCACTTTGCTGCCTGCATTAACCTATTCCCTGGCAAATCCACAAATATATCACAGACAGTTTACTGTCTATTCAGTTAATCTCTTCTTCTCCTTGCACCTACTGCTTATTAAATATTTATAATTCTCTACAGGAATAATGGTGCAAGAGTGTACGTGGACGCTGTGTGTACCCAGAGCTGTAAAATTAGAGATCATAGGTTGGGAGCTCATTGGTGTAATGACTGAACCACACCTTGGGTAACAAGGTGCCCTAAAATGTCCCTGATTCTCATTAAAAAAGTAAAATGGGATTACTGTACAATAAAAGTGTATGCTCAGCCAAAATGTTTTCCTTAGTTTTGGATAATAATAAGAACTCTTGTCTGCTTGTAATACATCAATCCACACTGCACATACATCATATGACCTGTAGGAATGGGTACTTGGCTAAATGGTGACTTTATGCAAATCCAAACTTAGACAAAAGTCAGCACTCTATCTTCCAGGGTGACTGTTTCGTGAGGTCCAATATTAGTAGTAACACCAAAAGTTTCACAGATTAACGGACCCTTTTTCAGGGTGACAAGATAAAGTCTCTGTCTTGTCATGTTTGCCACTGCTCAAGATAAAGAGACTCCCAATCTCTAAGCACAACTTCTCCTGTAGGTGCTATCTCAGCTTGTGTGCTGAGAACAAAGGACGTCCGATTAGCTGCACTCCAAACACTCCACTTTATTTACTTGGTGTCATTCTGGACTCCATCCTATCCTTCCAGCCCCAAGTCCAATCTTTAACAAACTCATGCAGACTCCACCTCTGCAACATCGCCAAAATACACACGTTCCTAACCCCAGAAACCACTAAACAGCTCATCCACTCCCTCATCATATCACGACTTGACTACTGCAACTCCCTCCTCACTGGCCTGCCTCGCCGCTGGCTATCCCCGCTTCAGTCGATCCTGAATACGGCTTCCAGACTCATTCACCTTTCCAACCGCTATGTTTCCGCCACCCTCCTCTGCCAATCCCTCCACTGGCTACCCGATTGCGCAACGGATCAAATTCAAAATCCTAACACTGACGTACAAAGCTGTCCACCATACTGCCCCAAACTACATCACTGACCTAATATCCAAGTACCGCCCAGCACACACACTCCGCTCCTCACAAGACCTCCTTCTCTCTAGTTCCCTGGTCTCCTCCTCCCATGCCCGCCTCCAGGACTTCTCCAGGGTGTCACCCATCCTCTGGAACTCCCTGCCCCAACCCATCAGATTATCACCTACTCTCCTCTCCTTTAGGCGCACCCTGAAAACCCACCTCTTCAGGGAAGCCTACCCCACCCCCTGCTAACTTGCCGACCTCCTCCACTCTTCCTACCACTCCGTCCCCCACAGCTTTCTCCTCCTGTGCCATCCCCTCCCTCCTAGATTGTAAGCTCGAAAGAGCAGGGCCCTCGATCCCCTCATGTTTTGCATTGTATTGTTCTTGTTCTGTCACATGTTCTGTCCCCCTTTGTAATGTACATCGCTGAGCGAACTATTGGCGCTTTATAAATACTGTATAATAATAATAATAATTGAACCAAGATAAAACCAATACAGACAGTGGAAATACAGTGAGGAACTGGCAGCTAAGTGCGTTTCACGCTAAAGACAGTGCTTGTTCATTACCCAGTGGACCCATGTACAAAGTGTTGCTTTTAAGCACCAGCAACAGCTGTTTCTCCTAATCAACACTGGGTCCACCTCCTGCTACACCAAACCGATTTAAAGGTAAAGACAGTTCTGCAACTAACAACAATTTTAACATCTCCAAAGTGCAATGCATAAAATTCAATGCACCAACCACAGGATATGTGCAAGAATTCCCGCATCACACAATGGAGATGGCAAAAATAAACATAAACATGAAAATAAAGCTGTAAAGGATGTATGGCAAGAAGAAAGAAAAAATAACATACCATGAAGAAAACACCACATCGTGTATAAATGTATGTATACTGTATCCATCCCAAATAAGAAGATATACAAATTCTAAAAATAGATATGCCCCATCCTCACCATCCCAGATATAATAAAGACCAAGAAGGCCAATAAGGGAATGGAACGGGCATAAACACCGAAAATAATCAACCCGACAAGGGGGAAAGAAGAAAAGAAAAATGTGGAAAAGGTGGGGATCGCTACTCATTGAGGAAACAGATGTCAAAACAATAGATAACATTTTGAACTTGTCCAAAAGGACTTTGTCCTGTGATGATATATCTTTGCTGTCTAGGAGTCTTCATTTTTGCCCTACACATCATTTCAATCTTTTTTGAAGCTTCTTGATACTATTTTAGATTTGAATAGGTTTGCCCGCTCTTTGACCCTGCATAAACACTTTTTTGGTTAGAGCGTAAATAGAGATGATATTGAAAGGAATTTTGTAAAAGAGGTCCAAACAAATAACTTTTTGGACCAATGTAATATCTGTGATTTGGCTGATATAGCTATGGAATCTCATCTTGAGGAGAAGGATGAACAAGGATCTTTGATCCTTGTTCATATCTTTTTAAGATAGAGGTCAAATTTTTATCCCATTCATGCTAGGGGCAAGGAAATGGATCGCTTTCAAAAAATGGTTGAGCAGGAGTTAACCAGATTGACCATGCATACCACATCTGGTGTCGCTGCCCCGGTGAACAATGTTAGCCCCATTGAGAGACATTCTCTTAGGATGTTTAGTGAGGATGATTCTATTGTTATTAAAAATTTGGATAAAGGGGGCTTGGTTGTTGTCCAGGACGCCAACACATACAAATGTGAGGCTCTTAAACAGCTGTCAGATAAGAGTACTTACCTTAAACTGAGAAGGGATTCTGAATATAAATGTGCCTAGGCAAGAAGAGTGGGAATTTGGCCCCCTCTCTCCCTGCCCGCAACCTACTAGGACATGTCACACGTCCCAGGAAACAATATTTGTAACTGCTAACTTTTATTAAAAAAAAAAAGACCAAAGGTTTTTATATTAAGTTGGATTCATGCATTGAAGAACAGTTGCAGTAAGAACTTTGAGCGGCAGTTTAGTAAATATTGAAAATCAGGTCTCATTTATTAATATTTAATATCAGAGCTGTCAGAGTCTTCACTTTGTTGTTTAACCCAGAGCTAGAGAATGGTTAAGGGGCACCAATGACCATTTTTCACAGACATTTTAGATAATAAGATCAAATGTTCAGTTCTCAAATCTGCAACTCTTCCCTATGATGCATGTGCTAATTTGGCCTTGTCGTGTGTTTGATTGTATTTTGAGTAAGATATGAGGGCAAGTGTCAAGAGTTATTAAAGAGGTAGAAGAAGCAGAATTTTTGGAGTGTTAAAGAATGAGAGAAAAATGACCCAACAGGTCCACTGTGCTCTGAGGCCCCAGTCCAAATGTCCTGGTAGATCCCTAGATTGGTGTCCATCCACTAAGAGTTTTCCAAGAGTTGATACTGGCCTTAAAAATCTCACAGACTGTTATGAAGCAGAATATTTGATCAATACACAATGCCTTATCCAGGGCTACAATCCCAAACCATCAAATTGATTTTTGGTTCAGCAGCCACTTGTGTGGATCACTTTCCTGGTGTCTATATAGCGTCTATCACTCACCTTTGTAAAAAAAAAAAGAAGAATGAAACAAATATGTGCGTGAGCAGTCAAGCATGAGTGTGTTTGACAGGCAAAGCCTTGTTTAGGAACTCAGGTTCCTTATAATGTATTGCTTTAATTTAAATGCTCTTTACAGTGACTGCTCTGGGGAATTATTCAGAAGAAAGCTTAATCTTAAAAGCTGCTCAGTGAAAATGTGCAGCAGACGAGGCCCAGAGGAGATCCGTTAACCCCTTTCTGCAAATTCTGAGCTACTTTATTACTATAATAAAGGCAAGAAATTAGCTCTTCTATTTTAAGCCCATTATAGTTAGGTGGCCATAAGCAGTAGATGATCTTCAAACAAAGAACCCTGCTTTACAGCATTCGTGGCATGGAATGTGCTAAGCATGGTTAGAAAAATGCATCCATCCTTGCATTGCTAATCTGCCAGTTCTTAGTAAAGAACTACAGCCATGATTACCTTTTGGTGACCAGAAGTGCTACTAGTTTTTTTTCAGATCTTATTTGCCAAGAAATTAAACATTTTGATTCATACAAACTTCTACAAATTCAAATTTATTACAGGATATATCCATGCAACACGGGTCACAAAATATTAAAGTAGATGCAAACCTAATCACTAAAATCTCAAATAAGCTTTATGATGTTAATGTAATGTCAAAAATGATTTTTGATCTTTAAAATATGCAGTTTTTATGGAAAGAACACTTTGTGATCCTGCCATGAAAGTCCTTGTCTATTTCTTCCTGTTCAGGGTGATAACTGTATCCTGCCTTGTCACCCTGCCACAGGTACCTTTAGTTGACACTACAAGCAGTTTACTTAGCATATATTTTGCAGTCAAACCGGTCCAAAACAATGACACACAGTCAGGGGCGGACTGACAACTCATGGGGCCCCCGGGCAATAGGGGATCATGGGGCCCCTGTGTCCTCACCCACACTCAAACCACACCCAAAAAAGCCTATGAAAGGTACCAGGGTCATCTCATGGGGCCCTCTACTGATCCTGGGCCCTCGGGCAATGCCTGAGTTCCCAAATGGTCAGTCCGCCCCTGCACAAAGCTAATCTTGAGTGAGTGCATGTAGACAGTAAATGGTTCACAGAAGCTGGAAGAGGAGTCCAATAGCAATGAAAAAAGATGAGACAAAAACACATAGCAATTGTTTATGATACAGTCTTCAGTAAACTAAATTTCACATCATGGTGTAGATCTAATTTAGGGTTTTTAAAACAAAGTATACAGCAAAAGCTCTATACAGTTTGCCTCTCTCTGAGGGATTTTGCATTTCCATAAAAGTCTATGAAAATGCAAAACCTGCTTAAAACAGGTCAAATTGTCAAAAGAATGTCAACTAGAGGTCAAGTGCACTTATCAATGAATTCTACATGATCTCAGAAGCATCTCAAACTGATGCTATTGACAAAAGTCCAGAGGTCATTGACACAGACCCTAAATAAAACCTCCTACAGAGCCAAATCAAACCAGTTGGAGGAAGGGTAGAGTGGACCTAGTGAAAGAGATTCTGACATTTCTGATACATTCACCTACGTTTGTAAATTTGAGCTGAACACTATAAACAGTAGACTTCCTTCAGCAAACAAGTAAACTTATGAAAAGGAGACTATAGCTTCATATGCTGGCTGCATATGAAAACACATAATGTTTGAATCCCATATTTCATATTTACTAATTGTGACCCATCTACAAAGAACTTAGAGCGCTGCTCAAAGCACTACAAAGGCTCCCCCTGCAGTCGAAAGCACAGATGGGTGCTGGCATTCAAACAAGCTCATCCATGCCAGCAGAAGCTAATAGGAAGACAGAAGGTGGAACTATGTGCTTTGGCTGCCATGGGTGGGAGAAAACATGTCAGAAGGGTGTAGTCAGGAGGAGCTTAAGCTGAAGCTGTATCTTTACTTTTCTGTATAGTATCTGGGTTCCAGTGTGCAGCACATCCACCTTCTGTCTTCTAAGCTCCATATTTACTAACTAAAAGTCAAGATGGTGGTCAGTCATGTACTACCAGGGCAAGTCCCCTAATTGTCAGCAACACAGAAGTTTCATTTTTGAAGACCTCCTTTTTATGACTTTTGACCCTTTTGCTTTTACAGTGGTCCCAATATTGGGGTCCTTTTTGTTGCTGTTACAAAAAAATGGAAATGTTATTCTAAGCAATATAAAAGAAAAAGCACTATAAATATAACAACTTACTGTTTACACACAATTCATCTGTAATATGAGATGTCATTTCTCAGTATCATTATCTCTCATGAGAATTCCAATTAGTTGTCATCCAGTAAATCAACATCATAACAGAAGATGCACTATAGATTAATTAGCGTAGCTCCAGGGAAAACAGACTCTTAAGTTCTTCCATTAAACAATAAATGCTAGTGATTCTGTAATAACAATCATTCATTTTATATTGCATATAAATTGTGTACACAGAAAGTTTCAGGTAAACTGCACTAGTAAGAAATACATTCTTTGCTAGAAAAAAAGAGCCCAAAAACAAATAATCTGTTTTTTTTTTTTTATACAAAAATATTATTGTATAGAAAAGGTTTAGGGAGGAAAAGATTGTGCATAGCTTGGGTATGTACTATAATATAAATAAACGGTCATACATAATGTGGAATTACATACAGCATGCTGTGAAACATAATATATTCTTGTTTCCAGCCATATACAATTAGAAAGAAGAGGAATTAGTGTGTATCCTAAGTGAACAGTTATTTATCTGTTCTGTTTTTTGTTATTGGATGCATTGTTTGGATAAAGAAAATAGGACTGGACTTGCACTTTGCATTATTAAAATGCTATAGCCTGCAGCGCTGATCAGAGTATTCTGATGCCAGAGAAGCCTATCTGCTGTCACAATACAATGACATAGATGGAGGATTCCCACATCCACCTTGAATGTGTGAATGGGAGGATTGGGTCAGTTTTTTTCATTCAACCTGCTGGTTGAACGAAAAAAAATGGACTCATCTATGGTCAACTTTAGGATCCTTTTTTACTTTTTCTAAGCTAAATATAAGAAAGGCATTTTATATTTAGAAATATATATACAGTCATGCTCAAAAGTTTGCACACCCTTGGAGAATATGTGCAGTATGTATGATTTTTAAAGAAAACATGAGCGAGCAGGAAAAACACATTTCTTTTCTTTCTTATGGGATTCATATTCAACTGTAGGTCATAACAGTATGGCACAATCAAGAAACAAAACATGGTAACAAGTAAACAAATGAAATGACCCCTGTTCAAAAGTCTGCATATCCTTCGTTCTTAATACTGTGTATTGTCCTCTTTAGCATCAATGACAGCATGTAGTCTTTTGTAATAGTTGTCTATGAAGCCCTGAGTTCCTCCTGGTGTTACAGCTGCCCCAACACATCAGTGAGCCACCACTAAGCTTTACAGTGGGAATGGTATTCTTGTCTCTGTAGGCCTTGTTGACCCCTCTCTAAACATAGCGCTTATGGTTGTGACCATAGAGCTCTATTTTGGTTTCATCACTCCTGATTACAGTGTACTAGAAGCTATGAGGCATGTCAAGGTGTTGTCAGGCATATTGTAATCAGCTTTTTTGTGGTATTGGCGCAGTAAAGGCTAAAGGCAACTCGACCATGCAGCTCATTTTTGTTCAAGTATTGTCATATAGTGCTCCATGAAAAAAACATACTATCTTTTTCCACAGCAGCCTGTATTTGTCCTGAAGTTATCTGTGGGTTTTTTTTATAACATGAACAATTCTTATGACAGTTGTGTCTGTAATCTTTCTTGGACTACTTGACCTTGGCTTGGTATCAAGAGATCCCCAAATTTTCCACTATCTAATAAGTGATTGAACAGTACTAACTGGCATATTCAAAGCTTTTGATATCTTTTTATACTCTTTTCCATCATTATAAAGTTCCATTACCTTGTTGCGCAGGTCTTTTAACAGTTCTTTTCTGCTCCCCATGGCTCAGTATCTATCCTGTTCAATGCATCCACATGAGATCTAACAAACTCATTGACTATTTATATACAGACACCAACTGCAGTTTAAAAAGCCACAGATGTGGGAAATTAACCTATGTCACCCTGCCACACGTGCCCTTAGCTAAGTATGTAAACTTTTGATCAGGGCCATGTGGGTGATTTCTGTTATCACTATGATTTAAGAGCTAAACAACTATGTGATAATAAATGGCTATATATGATCACTATCCTTAAATAAAGACAGTTTTTTGGCATTATTTTCAATATCAACGCCAAAATTTCACAATTTCTGCCAGGGCATGCAAACTTTTCAGCACAAATGTGTATATATATATATATATATATATATATATATATATATATATATCCTAACTATTAACTATAACATTTGTTCTGATCCATAATGTGTAAACAAAAAATTGTCTAAAGTGGTAAAAAAAAGTTATGAATTGAGCGTCTATTAAGTGGATTTTATGGTTGGTAAATGTTAAATATCACGGGAGAGTACAATCATTGGGTGGACATTGTGGAACAAACTACCACATCACTGCTACATATCATATTCAGATTGACTTCCATTTCTAAATCTCCAACGTCACAATCTGGTTGTCCATCATAAAGATTGTTACCTTGTAAGTGTGCCTCTATTTCTGTCCCCAGAATGACTTTTGTCTTACCCTACTTAAATGTCACCTGCCTTGACCTTGCTATTTCCTCTTACTACATATCGCAACTATGATTGCACTTGGCAGTGAACTCCAGCTAGTTTATTGACTATTTGTTTGTAACATCTGGGTCAGTATTGCTGTTTCAACTTGCTTTTGATCTGTCCACTGGTGTACTATACTGAAGGTTATAGATATATGAAGTAAGAGGAAATCTTCAATCTCTCAGCAAATCAATAGGTGAAACACCAACTGGAGCTTAGTCCAAATAGGAAATATTCTTTATTAACACAATATTGTTCTAGGGCTTAATTCCCCTTTGTCAAGTTTACTATAGGTGTCTCTCATGCTGCATTAATAAATGGATATTTCCAATTTGCACTGAGCTGCATTTGGTGTTCATATTACCGTTAATCAATGGCAATAGGGCCACCCTGTCCAAGTTCTATAATTTACAAGTTCCTCAAGCTGCAAGTCAGATTTTCAAAATTTACTTCAGATTATCAAAGCTCTCCCACAGCAGTGCTTCCAGTTTGCTGATCAGAGCCAGTGCCAGTGTTTCCAGTTTGGATCAAACCAGTGCCAGTGTTTCCAGTTTTCTGATCATAACCAGTGCCAATGATTCCAGTTTGCTAATCACAGCCAGTGCCAGTGCTTCCAATTTGATGATCACAGCCAATGTCAATGTATTCAGGTATTTATCACAGCCAGCAGCAGGGTTTCCAGTCTTCAGAACAAAGCAAGTGCCAGTGTTTCTAATTTGCTCGCTAGTACCAGCACTAGTGTTTCCAGTTTGGTGATCACAGCCAGTGCCAGTGTTGATCATCACAGCTAGCATCAGTGTTTTACTTTTGTGCTTGTTTTTGCTTTGCTGCCCCAATGACCAAACAGTACCATAGCAAGCAGGCATATAAAATTCTTAATATGACTGATGAGAGCAGTGGAGAGAATCACAGTTAGATTCAGTCTAGAAAACTGCGATTCAGTGTATGAAGAGTTCTCTGAAAAAAGTCAAGTGATCTGTGTCACCAAGCATGAACATCAAAATGAAATGCACAAGGCAAGCACCAGCAGTGTGGTACACCCCATCAAAGAGCATTAGGCAAGCACTAGCAGTGGGGTGCTACATCATCAGTCAAAAGGAACTAGGGCACCACAATCCCAGAAATCCCATACTAGTGTCTCAGAGGCACCTTTAAATTATTTAAGGTTCCCCTCTAGCACATTAGTGCTTATTATTCCCCCTTTTTACTGCCCAACCAGATAAGAGGGTGAAAATTGAGAATTTTACACCCATACAATTATTTAATTTTTTTCCACCAAAGAACTATTTACTTTAATTGTGGAACAATGTAACCTTTTCACTTGACAGTTCATTGCCAGTAATCCATATTCTAGTTATGCCAGACTATTTCAGTGTAAATATATCACTGTATCAGAATGTAATACAATTATCAGTCTAATGTTATACAGTACATCATGAAAAATGAACTGGAATCATATTGTTCCAGACACCCACATGCCTATCTATTCTTCATTCACACTATATCAAATTATTATACAGGATGATAATCGAGATTTTGCATTTTATTGACAATTCTCTGTGCCCTTCCAGAAGTGACAACACATGCACTACATGGCCAAAAAGTATTGGGACACTCCTCCAAATCATTGGATTCAGATGTTCCAAGCACCTCCATTGCCACAGGTGTATAAAATCAAGCACCTAGGCATGCAGACTGCTTCTACAAAGATTTGTGAAATAATGGGTTGCACTCAGGAGCTCAGTGAATTCAAGCTTGGTACCATGATAGATTGCCACCTGTGCAATAAGTCCATCCGTGAAATGTCCTTACTACTAAATATTCCATGGTCAACTGTTAGTGGCATTATAACAAAGTGGGAACAACAGCAACTCAGCAACAAAGTGGTAGGCCATGTAAAATGACAGTGCGCATAAGTCATCAACTGTCAGCAGAGTCAATAGCTAAAGACCTACAAACTTCATGTGGCCTTCAGATTAGCACAACAACAGTGTGTAGAGAGCTTCATGGAATGGATTTCCATGGCCGAGCAGCTGCATCCAAGCTTTACATCACCAAGTGCAATGAAAAGTGTCGGATGCAGTGGTGCAAAGCACTCCATCACTGGACTCTAGAGCAGTGGAGATGTGTTCTCTGCAGTGATGATTTATGCTTCTCTGTCTGGCAATCTGATGGATGTGTCTGAGTTGGGTAGGTTGCAAGGAGAATGGTACTTGCCTGACTGCATTGTGCCAAGTGTAAAGTTTGGTGGAGGGGAGATTATGATGTGGGGTTGTTTTTCAGGGGTTGCTGTTGGCTCCTTAGTTCCAGTGAAAGGAACTCTTAAGATGTCAGCATATCAAGAAATTTTGGACAATTTCATTCTTCCAACTTTGTAGGAACCTGGGAGTCCTGACTTCAACCCGATAGAACAAATGGGATGAATTAGAGTGGAGACTGCGAGCCAGATCTTCTCAACCGACATCAGTGCCTGACCTCACAAATGCGCTTCTGGAAGAATGGACAAACATTCCCATTGACACACTCCTAAACCTTGTGGACAGCCTTCCCAGAAGAGTTGAAGCTGTTATAGCTACAAAGGGTGGGCCAACTCAGTATATTGAACCCTACAGACTAAGTCTGGGATGCCATTAAAGTTCATGTGTGTGTAAAGGCAGGCGCCCCAAAACTTTTGGCAGTATAGTGTATGATAGGTTCCACAAAATTAGGTAACTCATTACTTTCTTTTCAAAAATGTTTTTAAAAATGTATAAACCCCAGAAGGTCTGTATAAATTAGTTCATTATCCAATTCTTAGACAGACCTAATATACAGGAGAAAGCCCCTGAGAGGCTAATGATGATAGGTATGGGGTAAAGTTGTGCACACTGGTTACAGGGAGATTTCTGCACTTGTGAAGGGAGTTCTTGTCAGTTGGAGTCTCCTGGATGCCTATTTTATATAAGTAGCAATGGAAGACAATGATGTGATTTACTAAAACTGGTGTATACAGAATCTGATGCAGCTGTGCATAGCAACCAATCAGCTTCTAGGTTTTATTTTCAAAGCTTAATTGCTGAAGTTAGAAGCTGATTGGTTACTATGCATAGCTGTACCAGATTCTGTGTGCACCAGTTTTAGTAAATCTCCTTCCTTATGTCACCCATATTTCATCAGGAATGCCACTTAGATGTGGATAAATAATATTCCAGAGTACTACTTTTCACACATCTTTTTCTCAAACAATCCTTTGGGGCAACAGTGGAGCTGCTCATCACATAATTCAACTTCTAGTGTTACTTGTACTTATGTACTTTTCCAATATCAAATCCTACATTCCTCTTTGCTTAGAGTTACTCTTACCTGTATGTTTTTTTGGAACTATTACGGTAGATAAAGAACAAAAAAGGCTCACTATACCTCTTAGCAAATACTTTTGGGTGTCCTTTTTCCAAAGTTTGGCTATTTTGTGGGTGTTTTTTTTACTGACCAGGCATTTTTGGGTCTCTGAAAATGTGATAGACATGCAATAATCAGATACCTAATTTATGCCTTTGAAAGCTTGAAGGTGCTTCTTGGATTTGGGGCCCTTCCCCTGCACTCAGGAAGAGTATAAGAATGTGTTTTGGGGGTGCCAATGCTGTGTGTAAGAAATATGTTATTAAAATCATAATTTTGTGAAAAAAAAGTTTATTTACTTTCTTCATTTTCCAACAAAATGTGGAATAAAATAAAATTACTTACCATGGTTCTTACAAAATACCTTGAGGTGTCTACTTTTCAAAAAGGAGAATATTTTCTAGGTGTTTTTCTCTACTGGAATTTTAGGACCTCAATAAAAGAAACAGGTAATCAGAATGTCAGGGTTTCAAAATTTAAATATAGATACCATAGTTTGTAGAATCACGTAGAATAAACACTATACACCTATTTGCTTTGTTTTTTGAGCAAAGAAATGTAGCAGACTACATTTTGGCCTAAAATTGTGAAGAAAGATTATTTTTCTGATATATTTTATAAAAGATTGTATTCTGGATCGGCCATGATTGTGTGTTAATAAACCTATTTTGAGCAATGAATAGCACTGGCTTTTCTTGTGCCACATAAAACAATAAACATTATCTAACATTTTCCATCCTTCTAGATTACTATACTAAGAAACACTGGCCTTTTATGTGTCATTCTGCAAATGCCATTGACTCAGCTGAAAGGTGGGCTTGCCTATAGTCAACATATGATAATAATGGGTAACATATCAATTCAGTTCATTTCATTTCTAATATAGATTGCTTCTTTGTTTTGATGTGTATAGCATGAAATATTACCACAATGCATTCATTGGTTGTAAAATGACAGTGACATTTATTAAATGACATACTATAATTATGTACCATATACACACAAAGAAGCCTTGTTTCAGCTGTGTCGATAATATTTATTTTAACAACGGATGCACACCATGACAAATCCAAGATAACAATCAGAGGCAATCACAGAACAGTAATCAGGACAGGTGACTCACCAATCAACAAAATAGAACACAACAGGATTTAAAGCATCTTTGAAAAAAAAATCAATGCGGTACAAGATTATAATTGTACCAAAAAAAAACATGCTAAAGCCTCATATCATGGAGCTTTTTACATTTGGCGTTGTTATTTTGGATATGAGAATTTCCGAGCAAAAAAAAAAAAAAAGTCAACACCTAATGGCTTCTACCTGTAAATTGTATGTGTTGTGAGGGTTTAGCACAAAATGATGAGGCTCAGAAAGGTCAGTCCGTTCACCAGCCCACTTTTATTCATTAGGAAAAAAAATGGTTTAATAAAGGTCCTTCCTCGCGGGGTTGCATCCAGCACATACTCAAAATGAGCAATGTGGCTCTCTGGCCTGATCTGTACACAGACTGTTGAAGCTCACACATAGACCCTCTATTAAAGTGCAAAGCTGGGAGCAGAGAAGATACAAAATTCTCTGTATGAAAACTGCAATGTTTCAAGTCACCAAAGAATCTCTTTTTAAAGCAAGTTAAAGATACAAAGAGCCTATTTGGCATCTTGAAATGTTTTAATACAGAGAATTTTGCAAGTTGTTTTTATACTTCCGTCTGTGCACTTTAATAAAGAGCTTTACTAGTCAAATCATTGCAAAAGAAGTCCTCTGTTGGGGTGACTTTTTGTGAAATGGAAATTAGATCTGCCTAATTTGAACCATTAGGGTGTTAATTCCCTACATGAAACAATTTTAAAATAAAAGTAGACTGGAAAGCATCCACATCAGTAAGGGCTCGTTCACACTTGACTGTTTTACCAACGCTTGCCAAACGCCCCTATAGCGTTTGGCAAGCGTTGGTCCGGCGTTTGCGGAGCGTTTTTAACGCTCGGCAAACGCCTCATGCACGGTTTAGCGGCGGTTGCTAGGCTTTTGCCGAGCTTTAAAAACGCCCCACAAACGCCTATAATGAAGTTTGAATGGTGTTACCGCTCCGCAAACGCCCCGCAACCGTGTCGTAACCGCACCGCAAACGCCGGCCGGGCGTTTGTGGAGCGGCACTATAGACTAGAATAGGAGGCTTCAACGCCTCCTGACTCGACCAGAGGCGTCCGTTTTGCCACGACGTGACGCTAACGCTCTCGTTAGAACAGCACCATGTGCTGCAATGTGCAGAATTGTCAGAGGTGTTTGGGAAGTGGTAAAAACGCTTCCCAAATGCCTCTCTGCCGCCTGCACACAACGCTAGTGTGAACGTAGCCTAACTCCATGTCATCAGCACCTTCTGGTTTATCAGAAAAAAAAAATGCCTGTCCATTGCATCCTGGAGTGGTTGCCATGAAGCCCATCCTCATTCTGTATAGTATTAAGAAATTCCTGTTAGCCAGCTGGTTTGGGAATGTGAAAATCTTTGCTCATAATTCTGCACATAGAATCACAGCTAGGCATTCCTGTGTGCAGAAGTGTGCATGTTCATTTATATGCTTCAATGTGACTGGCGCCAGATGGCCTTTTTAACCACTTGCCCTCCCGAGGATTTACCCCCCTTCATGACCAGACCATTTTTTGTGTTACGGCGCTGCGTTACTTTAACTGACAGTTGCGCGGGCATGCAATGCTGCACCCAAATTAAAGTTATGTACTTTTTTTCCCATGAATTGAGCTTTCTTTCAGTGGTATTCGATCGCCTGTGCATTTTTTATTTTTTGCGCTATAAGCAAAAAAAGACCAACAATTTTGAGAAAAACAATATTTTGGACTTCTTGCTATTAAACGTGTCCAGTAAAAAAATTTTAAAAATCAAATTTCATCATAAATTTAGGCCAAAATGTATATGTCTTTGCTAGAAAAAAATCCTAATATGTGTAAATTAATTGGTTTAGATGAAAGTTATAGCGTTTACAAACGGTGGTATAGATAATAGGATTTTTTTTTCTACAAGTAATGGCAGCGATCGGTGACTTTTAGTAGGACTGTGGGACTGCGGCAGACATTCTGACACTGGGGAGGAGCTAACTTGGTGTCACTGACACACCAGTGACACCAATACAGTGATCAGTGCTAAAAAAATAGCACTGACACTGTACTAATGGCACTGGCCAGGAAGGGGTTAATGTGAGAGGGTTATCTGTGTGGTGGGAGTGTTTAACTAGCGGGCGGGGTGTTCTTCACTGTAAGCACACTGCTCAGGATGGCTGTACTGTGCACAGCCATCCCGAGCAGTGTGCTTGAGCTGACAGGGAGGAAGATTGTTTGTAAACAAAAAAATCTTCTTCTTTCCTGTCGGAGATGCTCAGTAATCACCGGGCACTGGCAGGGGATTACCGTCCGGGACCCGGTGATTGACATCCATGGCTCACATGCACCCCCTACCCGGAAATGCAATATGACTCATATATACGTGATTCTGAGCACAGGTGCTGCCCTGTAGTAGTATATCTGCTATAGGGCGGTCCTTAAGCGGTTAAGGGATACACTAATGCAGGCCATAGACGGGCTGTTTATCGGCCGATAAACGAAAAATCGGTCGGTGCCGTTGCCGATGCTGCCGCCAATATTTTCCAGCATGACCGACAAAAATAAATGAGAAGATCCGCAAAAAACGGCTGATGGGCTGGTCCCACTAATGGTGTGAATATCGGCCGATTTTTCATGCGGACGAAAATTCGGCCGATAAACGACCCGTCTATGGCCTGCATTACTCAGTGTCAGTGTTGACTGTCCTTTTCCTTGTTCTTGACCTTTGCCCTGTATATGATTCCTGTTACTGACCTGGCTTTCCCCTGGCTTGATTACAGTTCCTTCTCTGTACTGCTCCCTACTTGGTCATGACTTCAGCTTCATCCATTCACCTTGTTTTAGCTTGAGATTTTGTACTGCCCTTTTTCTGCTGACGCTGGTTTTTCCTGTGACTCCACTACTGTCTCTGATTCTGTTTTACACAATCACCTAGTGTCAGCTATGGACTCCTCTAGAACCAGCTACACTGTACTTCTTGTGGTATCACTCAGGGTGTTGCTGATCCCTCGAAAGACACTTCTGGCTGTATGCTCTGCTGGATCTTTCTGGTTGGCATCTCTAGTCCAAGGTTCTACAATTGAAATCTTTTTCTGGTGTTCCTCTTGTCCCTTGAGACCATCTGTTCCACTTCCAGGGGAGCTTGGGCAGGATATACATGGGAGGTCACCCTTGTCATTTCAGTCTCCTATCAGGTACATGACAGATGGTCCCTAGAGCCAAAACTTCAAGATCATTCAGATTAATAGGAGTAGGTTAGAAATATTTGAAATATAATGTGAAAATGAATATGACTTTACATTCTGACCATAGATACACTTTAATGATGTCACAGTCCCACCATATCAATGCAGATGTATCAGGGCAGAAATGTGAACAAGAATTAAATTCAAACAGTAGATACAATTTTCCTGATCTGGCACTCTACGGTCAGATTGGGGAATGTTTGTACATATAGGTCCACCCATGACCCTGGCTGATCTTTTCCCACATTATCCACCAGGCAGGGGTGGACTGACCATTTGGAAATTTGGGCACTGCCCGAGGGCCTGGGCTCAGTAGGGGGCCCCATGAGATTCCCCTGGTACCTTTTTCATAGGCTTTTTTGAGTTTGGGCAAGGACACAGGGGCCCCAATTGCCCGGGGGCCCCATGAGTTGTCAGTCCTCCCCTGCCGCCAGGTTATCTGTTTGTACACTTATCCAGCTGGTCGTTGGGAGCCTCTCTACAGCTATAACTACCGGTCTCCGAGCCTGACCCCTGAACATGACATCACTATGAACGTCACTATGAAGATCAATGTACTACTGTTTCTCTGCCTTCTGCTGACATGCCCTCTTGTACAACTCTTCACTATGAAGCTCAGTGTACTGCTGTCTCTCTGCCTCCTGCTGACACACCCCCTGCAGCCTTCACTCCAGATCTCATTTGATTAATTATTGAAAAAAAAAAAGTATTTATAGTGTTTTTGTTATATATACTGCATATATAATATATATATATATATATATATATATATATATATATGTATATGGCATTCAAGTCAAACCAGAACTTTTGAGTTTATATAATAAAAGAACAAATTTCAAGGAGTGGAAACTGCATTTATTTTTCAACATACTCCCCTGCTACATTTATACTTTTATCCCAGTGTCTAATGCCCAGAAAGCTTCGGTGTAGAAAGATTTGTCAGTACACCTGAACCATACTAGGACAGCCTGCTTCACTTTATCATCACTGTTGAAATGGCCACAGAAAGATTAATCTCTTATGGTTATGCGGTTATGCATCAATTGTCCAAGATCAGGCGTTCCACATGCTAATGGTTCACAGGAATGACTGCTGTGGGCTGAGAACTACCATGACCGTGATCGTCACTGGCGGACGTACAGCCGTATTTGAAATGCGTACCGTGCTTGAAGTGTACCGTGCTTGAAGTCTTCTGTAGATATCCGCGGATTTTATGCCTTTGTTCACAACAAACTTCATCACCACACACTGCTCCATGCACGCACTAACATTGTTGTCTGCCATTTTGATTAACGTTCTCTGGACAGGCCTGTGACATGTGCGCCACCTATCAGTTATTGGGCACACTTGCTACTACTGCTGTTAGTACCCCCAAGCTAGCATCACTTTTTATACCTGTAAAAAGAAAGTCCTAATTTGACTTAAATGCCCATCATATGTATATACAAATTTTTGCCTTGCATTTCACATATGCTTTTATAAGATATTTAGGTGGGCAGGTTCTGGATACATGACTACCCTGGTCTATTGTTTGTAGGTAGTGCTATACTGTATTTTTAACATTATCATTCTGTACCAATCCTAACTCTCTATTACGTTCTTTATCATTAGGTTTGATTATCTTCAGTGTATCGTTACTGTAGTGATGATTGAAAACCTGCATATTTAGCCAATAATGAATAAAATGAAGGAGCAATGCTCTGTATACAGCAGAACACAAGATTACAACGAGCAGCTTAAATATATTGCGTGATCAATAATCATGACAAGTTTACCCAAGAATGAGAAATGGGAAGAGCCATTTGCTTATTTCTTGGTAAATAGGTCTACAATTGTCTGACAAAATGAAATAAATCGATGCCCTTGAACAAGTATTTATAAACAATAACATTATTTTGCTTCACACAGAAAATGGCCTTGCATTCATAACTTGTATTAGAGGAGAAGCAACAAACAATATAATAATATAATGTTTTTATCTAAAAACAATAAAAATTATTCACGTATGACTTGTTTCTGTCAAGATCGTTGCTTAGTCAAATTTTATTTGTGGAGCAAAGCAATAATTATCTAGTATGACCCTACATAAGTTGTAATTTTATTATGCTGAATGACAGAACATCTGATTTGTTCACTCCATTTTGGGGCAAGTGGATGATTAATATCAATGGGACATGTGTAGATGGTTATATAGTTTAGATGGCGAATACCTTGGGACTTTTTTTATGCTTGTATTCTTTACTAGACTGGTGCTCCTATAGGATATTCAGGTCTGATCCCTTTTTATCACTTTGAAGTTGATGTCAAGTTCTTTTTGAAGTTATCCATAAAATATGAGTACTCTCTGCTGTTGTGGTGGTGATTTCTTGCAATTTTTGACAAAGATTTATATTTGCACATCTCTTGCTGTTGGTAAGTTTAGATTTTTATTATCTTTCATATATACACTTATTTATTCATACACTATATTGTCTAAAGTATTAGGACAAGTATCCAAATCATTGGATTCAGGTGTTCCAATCACTTCCATGGCTACAGGTGTATAAAATCAAGCACCTAGGCATGCAGACTGCTTCTACAAACATTTGTGAAAGAATAGGTCGGTCTCAAGAGCTCATTGATTTCAAGCGTGGTACCGTGATAGGTTGTCACCTGTGCAATAAATCCATCTGTGAAATTTCCTTGCTACTACATATTCCATGGTCAAATGTTAGTGGTATTATAACAAAGAGGAAGCAACTGGGAACAATAGTAAGTCAGCCACGAAGTGGTAGGCCACACAAAATGACAGAGTGGGGTCAGTCATGGTGTGCAGAAGTCGCCAGCTGTCTGCAGAGTCAATAGCTAAAGACTTCCAAACTTCATGTGGCCTTCAAATTAGCACAACAGTGCGTAGAGAGCTTCATGGAATGGGTTTCCATGGCCGAGCAGCTACATCCAAGCCTTACATCACCAAGTACAATGCAAAGCGTCGGATACAGGGGTGTAAAGCATAGCGCACTGGACTAGAGCAGCGGAGACGTGTTCTCTGGAGTGATGCATCACAGTTCTCATTCTGGCAACCTGATGGATGTGTCTGGGTTTGGTGGTTGCCAGGAGAACGGTACTTGCCTGACTGCATTGTGCTAAATGTAAAGTTTGATGGAGGGGTGATTATGGTGTTGGGTTGCTTTTCAGGGGTTGGGCTTGGCCCCTTAGTTAAAGTGAAGGGAACTCTTAATGCGTCAGCATACCAAGACATTTTGGACAATTTCATGCTCTCAACTTTGTGGGAACCTGGAGCCCTGACCTCAACCCAATAGGATACCTTTGGGATGAATTAGAGCGGAGACTGCGAGCCAGGCCTTCCTCATCCGACTTCAGTGCCTGACCTCACAAATGCGCTTCTGGAAGAATGGTCAAACATTCCCATAGACATCGTCCTAAACCTTGTGGACAGCCTTCCCAGAAGAGGTGAAGCTGTTATAGCTGCAAAGGGTGGGCCAACTCCACACTGAACCCTACGGACTAAGACTGGGATGCTATTAAATTTCATGTGCATGTAAAGGCAGGCATCCCAGTACTTTTGTAAATATAGTGTATTTAATTTCATATAAACAAATTAAATATAAATATTTCTATACCCCCTCTTGCATGTCGTATTGCCTGTCGTATTTGGAGCTCCCATGATGAAATAATCTACCTTCAATACTGTTGCATTTTTTGTACATTATTTTGAATTAGTTTTTTGTATTGTATCCTATTCAAAATAAAATCTTTTTAATTATATTGTTTATTAGTTACACAAGCAAACGTGTTAATAACGAAGTGGATCCTGAAGAAGTCTTTTTTGGGGTGAAACATATTGATCTACGTGCACTTATAGATATACATATTTTTTGCTTTTTTGTGTTGTTTGTACCCTTTAAATCCCACATTTTTCCCTGTTCTTTCCTCCCTCCTCTAATGTGGAGGTGAGGTTTCTCACGGTAATTACTACTTTGAACATTCTGAAAACCTGATAGGGTATGATGAACCCCTTGTTGATGGCAGAGATAGCACTACTGCACCTTTAAAATATCCTTATGCTCCAGAAATAATTCATACACATCTATTACTTAAACTGGTTGTAAACCCTTACATGTACCCAATGAAGTGATTGGCCCCAGGTAATACACAGGGATGAAACAAATCCCACCACATAAGTTGTACCTGTTTATCTGAAGCCATATCTTCTCTACCATTGAATGGCCCCCACACTCGCCTGTCCAATCGAACACCTCGATTGGTGTTCGATTGGACAGGCGAGTGTCTCTTGAGCTGTGGCGATATCCAATAGAACACCTCTTCTATTGGAATTGTGTCCCTGCAATTTTACTGTGTGCCATGTGGCCCTAGTGGAAACTACCAATGGCTGTGCTAAAACACACTGAGTAGGCATGGTCAACTGTGGTCATCATGGTCCATTCTCTTATCACTATCAGGAAATTGATTGTGAGCATTGATGTGTGGCCAATTCATTAGGATAAACAAAAAAAAAATGGATTTTCTGAAAAAACAAACCAAGAGAATAATGTATGATATACAGTATACTCACCACTTTATTGGGTACACCTGTTCAATTGCTTGGTAAAACAAATTGATAATCAGCCAATCACATGGCAGCAACTCAGTGCATTTAGGCATGTAGACGTGGTGAAGATGACTTTCTGAAGTTCAAAGTTCATCAGAATGGGGAAGACAGGGGATTTAAGTGATTTTGAACAGGCCAGACGGGCTGGTCCGAGTATTTCAAAAACTGGTATACTGGGATTTTCACGCACAACTATCTCCAGGGTTTACAGAGAATGGTCTGGAAAAGAGAAAACATCCAGTGAACGGCAGTTGTGTGGACGAAAATGCCTTGTTGATGTCAGAGGTCAGAAGAGAATGGGCAGACTGGTTCAAGATGATAAAAAGGCATCAGTAACTCATATCAATATGGATCAAAATATATGAGGAATGTTTCCAACACCTTTTTGAATCTGTGCCATGAAGGATTATGGCAATTCTGAAGGCAAAAGGGGGTCCAACCTGGTGCTAGCAAGGTGGACCTAATAAAGTGACTGTGTACAGTGCTTTAGTCAACAAAATTTTATCCAGTTATAGTTTATATCCACTTCAACTATAAGTTTAATTATATTGCCAAAACTTTTTTTTTTAATAAAGAGTAGAGAATGGTTAGGACTTCTGTTTGTTAGTTTTTGTTTTGTGTTTTTTTTGTTCATGTCCCATTGGGGAGAATTCCCAGAGAAACATAAGGAAGTGAAATGAAATTTGACCAGAAAGAACAATCTCCCAATCTGAAAATGCTCCTAAATCAGTTTTCTCATTGAGAAATTTACCCTGACATCCTCTTTTGTTAACAACTGGAAAACTTTGGATTTCCCTTCACTTTCTGTCCTGTTGACAATGGTCACCAGGAAGAATAGAGTGATGAATCTTCCCAGTGGGGGACACAGTCCAGTCAAATCTCACAGCAGTTCAAACCCTTCCCTACTCTGTCTAAAAAAAGGAAAGTTTTATTTATTGATACATTTTAAGTATACTATGTAGATGTAACATTTTGGCATTTTGCTGGCAGATTAGAGACCACCCAGAGAGGGGTAAAACAGCATTGTACTTTATGCCTAGCAGACTCATAGACGGGGGCAGTTTCTGCCTTTCAATTGCCTCCATTAACATGGGAAAAGGTGCAGTATACGCCTGTACTGTATTGTGTGCTTTATATCATACAAAGAATTAGGCCAGTGGTCTATAAACTGTGACCCTTTATTTGTCTTTATTCCCTCCACTGACATTAAAAATGGGGCATAATTTCCAGCACTGAGAAAAACAGTGGGACACTACTCTTCCCACTGACACCAACGATAGGGAACTACTCCCCTTGCGGACATTAATGATGGGGCATTCTTACCAATGCCAGGATATTTTCTAATCACACCAGCCACAGTCTGACCCCTCTAAAGTCTGAAGGATAGTAAAATGGCCCTTTGTTTAGACAGGTCCTGAAGAAGCTTGTGTCAACCTTGCGAATGAAACGTGTTGACACCCGCCTGCAGCGTCATCCAATCCAGATGCCTTGACTACTCCTTTGGCAGCTGCCGTCAGATAGGGGGCGGCGTGACTGCGTGAGCACCAACATTTTGTCTGAGGGGAGCTGGCGTCTGAAGGAGTAAGAGCAGGACTGCGTGATGGGACTGCTTGGCTCCAAGACCCTGTGAGGATAATGGTGGAGGCAGAGAGAATCAGCATTGAATCTGTAAGATCACTTCATCCTCATTATATATTATTCTGTGGTATGCCGGTGACTCAAGCCTCCTAGTACTCTTGTTTGGAGCCATGCATGCTTATTTCATGCTATTTTAATATGTGACTGTTACTACACCTGTGGAACTTTCTGTTTGACACGGTCAAACACGGCCATCCCTACATGGTCTATATTGAGGCAGATGAAATACTGAAGTCCACATATGAACCACTCTCATGCTCTATTTGTCTATATGCATGTGGTTCTCTACTCACACATGTATATGCAGTCATGATTAAAACATCCATTTGATGGACACAGATTCTCCTTAAGGAATTAGTTACTTATCCAGGTATGCTTGCTGGGACTTTCAGTAGCAAATGCAGAGCATTTTATTCCAACTATTTGACTCCCACACTGACAACAGCCTGCATTTATGCTATCTCTGAACCTGCTGCCTAGCCTGTTTTAGCTTTTTGCTCTGCCTTTGCACTTGCTGTTATGCTTTGCTTGATCTCTATAATTACATGCTACCAGCAAGGCATGGGTGTTTAATATTAGCAATGGTGATGAGATGCTACTGTGGATTCCTTTCTTTGTTTTAATTGGTTTACTTCTGATAACTCCATTTATCGGAGGCTAGGGAACTCATGGTGATCTGCAATATGACAGATATTGCTAAACTGAGCAGTTCTTAGTCTGGACTAATTTGTTTTTATCACTGACAACATTGTCACTACCTCTTATGGAATGCGGTGGAGGTTAGCGTAAGCTAGTTCGCATTGTCTTTTTACTGCATATTGTCCAAATAAAGTAATACTTTTAAGTCAAATTACTTGGATCTACTATAGTATCTCTTCTCTCAGGTCATTTCCCTGTTTAATTATAGTCATATAGAAAAATAAAAAAGTGACGGCAGAAACAGACCGAGTGGTCCATCGAGTCTGCCCGTTTTTTTAGGTACTTGATCCAATGGACTTGATTTTATGCATCATTTTTGGTGCTGCTGTATTGAGCGACACCTTTTTTTATTTATTTATATTTTTTGCTATAGAAACTATCCCACGCACTTGACCTTTGGCAGCCACCTTTTGAAGATGTTCTATACACATATACTGGTGCCCCCTTATGAAGAAGATTATCTACAGTATCTGTAGGCTCAAAGTGGTAGGCTATGGCTAGCAGGTGGACCAGAAATCCAGAGACTTCTGGACAATAGGTTTACAGGAACTGTAATAAACTAGACTAGGTTAAAAACAGCTGGGCATAAATGGAGCTTAAGGAGACAGAAGAACACAGAAGCAAAGTCTATAAAACATTATAAATAAAGTGCAGCGTGATTCAGCCCGGGACAAAGACTGTCCGTGACAAATGTCAAAAATCCTTGAGCGTCCTGGGCAATCCATGACTGTTGGCAACTATGGTCGTAGGCCCCACCCTATGCGTTTCATCAAAGATGATGTCGCTGGGGGACGGGTAAAATCTATGATTGGAAAACGGGTTATGGAAAGAGGTATCCTTAAAAAAAATTGGTCAGACCTATCAGGATCAGTACACCAACACCCCCTAATGAAGTAGTGTGCTTATCTGAACCCCTCTACAGCTTGTCTAATAGCATTAAGGAAATGAATTTGCATGTACCTGAGAACTTGTTAAAGGACCAGAGTAGGCAGCAGAAATAGGGACAGCTGATGGGGCACATTCAGGAACAACAGATAGATGAGCATAAAAAGTAAATGGTGGAGAAGAAGCCAAGAACCTGCTCCAGTAAACCACATCCATCTGCTCAAAGCCTGTCTGAGCCACAGAAAGCTAACTGCAATGTGGGAGGTTGTACAACCACCTGGATGAATGAACATACTGCAGGGAAATAATTGACAGACAGGTCATCTAAAAAAAAGTGGATTGTACTCTTTTAAATTGATCTTATAGTGGTTGTAAGCCTGAGACATGAAATACAGACAAAACATATCTCTCTGTGGTATGTATCAGTGTCATTTCTGTCTTCTGCTTCATTCCTCTCTTATCTGCATGAGTCACTTCTGAGAGGTTTTCCTGATACCAAGAGAAAAATGGTGACAAAGGAAGGATCTCCAGCTGATTGACAGCCTCAGCTCTGTTCCTATGTCCTGTGTGGAGGGGGGTGTCTGTTCTCCCCAATCAGCTCTCAGAACTCTCCTCACTGAGCTCTGCAGTATATGACATCAGATCTCTACCCCCTGACTCTGGAAGCTGAGAAAAGCCATGGAAATTCTGCAATTTAAACAAATGTAGAGAAGAGACAACTGCAGATAAACAGGTATAACATATGTAGGAGGATTTGTTTCATTTCTGTCTTTCACCTGAGATCAGTCACTTCACTGGGTATATGTAAGGGTTTACAGCCACTTTAAAATCATTCAATTAGATCCTCCTGCCTATATAAAAAAAAGTTAGTAGGGGGCGTGGTCTGCCGTAGTCCGGAATGGCCGCTTAAGCCAGGAGCTCCCGCCGGCCGAAGACTTCTCCTCACACTGCACCGAGGATCGGGTGAGGCAGGGGCACATAAACATGGGGAAAACGGACCGGAACACACCCGGTTCCCGTTCCCGTTCCCCACGTGTCCTTACTCAGCCGCAATCGCGGCATATACAGGAGCTGTTCCGCTCCCAGCAGAGGGACAGGTCCCATACAGCTTCCCCCTCTCCCCCCCCTCCTCCCTCCTCAACGGCAGCCTGTGCTCAAAGTAGTGACACTGAGAATGTCACAGATGCAGTCCCGCAGCATGATCTCTCCTCTGACTCCCAGGCAGTGTCTCTCAGAGATCTTCAGGCGGTGGCTGCAGACATTAAAGTCACACTCACCACCGCCCTCAGTGACCTGCGAAATGACCTGCTTTCCTTGGGCACAAGGCTGGAGGGAGTGGAACTTGCTAACCGCACTAATGCAGATGCCATAACAGAAATACAGCAGACGACAGTCTCACACGCATCACATATCCGTGAATTCTACAGACAAATAGAGGATTTGGATAACCGTGGACGCAGACATAACATTCGACTCCGTGGTTTGCCAGAATCTGTGGAACCAAACGACATCTCTACAACGGTTGTGGCGATCTTTAATGACCTACTAGGTCGCCCGCCGGCCACACCTATAGAGTTGGAACGAGCACACAGAGCACTCCGTCCCAGGGGTAGAGATTCTGATCCCCCAAGAGATGTAATATGTTGCCTAGTCAGCTTCCCAATTAAAGAGGACATCCTCAGGCGCGCCAGGGACAGAAGGCGCCTCTTATATCAGGGGTCAGAAATACATTTATTTCAGGATCTCTCCAATCTTACTCTGCAACAAAGACGGGAACTTCGCCCCCTATTGGATGCACTCCGTTCCCATAACATATCATATAGGTGGCGTTTCCCATTTTGTCTTTCCGCACAGGTGCAGGGGCGCACAGCCTACCTGCGAGTTCCGGAGGATCTGCCTAATTTCTGTACTTCCCTAGATATCCCACTAATCGACCTCCCCGATTGGTACAGCAATATGCGTCTCCCAGGTGTTCCGGAATCCGGACCGACGCCAAGTGATATGGAATGGCAGGGCCCTGGCTCTCGACGACGCCGATTGGTTCCCGCAACCTTGCCGAGACTTCCAGCCGATGGCTCTACCAGCATAACCAGCCCGACGGCCTCTCCTGCTCATCGCAGGCCTCGTCATGAAGCTTAGAGACCCTTCTCTAAACTCTGTCCTGATTTCCTTAATTTACTGTACACTACCGCTGGTTTCACTGCTCAGGATCCGTTCAGCCACTCTTCGGACTTTGTCTGCAAAATCCTTGTCCCATTTCGCCTTACCTATGGAGCTTTCTGATCTATCACCCTGGGATCTTCCCTCCACCTGATCTGGACTGGACTCAATGGTACTCTTGCACACAGGCAGCCCTATGCATCTGGGGCCACTGAGATCTCATCCCTACGATTCTTGACCCTTAACGATTGTTTGGCACAGAATATTCCAATAAGTTCCTCCCTTCTACCCGCCCATTTTCTGCACCACCACTGTCGCTCCGCAACGGGAATATTGGGTCTACAACCAATTTAGTGCCCAACCTCCTCCATGACACCTCTGATAGGTCTATTGCCATCTAGAGACACCGGGTGGACTCCGGAGGGCTCCGATCCTCTTACATCTCCTGCACAGCTGACTCCGAGCCTATCCTGGGGACCTCCGAGGATCTCGGGTTCGCCACTGAAGGACTTTATGTCCCCCCACACGCATCGTATTCAACTCGCCTTGCACCGTTTCCAGAAGACCGAGTTAGGAGAGGATGAAGAGAGTTCCTCAGCATCAGTTATCCTTTTTCACGTACGATGAGCGGGTTGCTGAGTTTGGATTGGGAGGGGTGGGGGGGGGGGAACCTTTGCTTATAATTTTTTTTTTTTTTTTTTTTACCATCACATTGTTACTGTGCACCTGTGAACGAGCATCACCTCAATAAGCTCTCCGGATGGAGACTCCTAGCAGAAATCGATCTCTCCCATCCCCCTCTGTATCCTTTTTCACCCTCTGCATACTAATGAGTACCACTGATGAGGCTCCAATGTAGGTACTCTGCCTGTGCCTTCTTCTTCCCTCCCCAGGCATTTCCTCCTATCTGATATGAGGTGCTGCTCGAGTCCAGGGGTACCTTGAGAGTCCAGGCCGGGGGGGGTCGTTCTGTCATTTTAGTTGTTTTCAATTTAGTATATTGTGTTTTTTTGATATGCGATATTTGAGCTGTATGTTTTTTTGCACTTGTCATGCCTTACTGTTCCTCTGCCAATAATTTATGACTTCATGTGTCGTGAGACACTGCCTGTTCTCTCCCTGAGGAGAGGGCGGTCTGACCGTTCTATGAAGCCATACCTTTGAGAACGACACTCCTAGTAGTTCCTCCACGGTATACTCGTGACACCATATTTCCGCTCTAGAATTCCTACGTCGTACTCTATTCATATGTGTATCTCCCAACCATTGATATGGCTTGTTGCCTGTCTCACTTCCCTCACTTCCCTCCTAGCGCAGGCTACCGTTCTGTTCTTGACCCCAATTTCTCGCTAAATCCTGAGCCATACGCCCTACCAGGTGAGGGTTGATACATCTCCCTCGCCGGCTGGGTGTAGTCCCTCTCTGTGCATGCCCTATCCTCGCCCTACCTCTCCATTCCCTGCACTTTTTAAGGTCTTCCGTACGGCGGGCCTCTTTTTTATTTTGGATTTCGACCCACTGCGTTCCCCACACAGTAAGCTCGTAGAGCTTTTACTGACTCTTGCCGGCTGTTTTTACTCCCTCCTTTCTCTTTTCTGTTACCCCTTAACCCCCCCCCCATCTTCTCTTCCTTTCTCTTCTCCCCTCTTCTTATATATCTAGGTGGATTTGCTGGTCTACGCCTCCCGCTGGTAGTTCTGTTTTTTTTTTTCTTACCTGTATCTACTCTCCTCCTTTCCCCTTTCTTATTTTTTCTTTTATTTTATTTTTCTTTCATTTATCTCTTTAATTTTTTTTTTTTTCTCCCCCCCCCCCTCAATCCTATTCCCATCCTTTTAGTACCCCGTGTTCCTTCTTTTTAGGTTGCTTTCACATACCTCTTTGGACATGTCTTCTCCCAAATCGTTGTCAGGACACTTATCACTAAAACTTCTATCTCTTAATGTGAAGGGTTTGAACACACCTGAAAAACGCTCCATTCTGCTCTCCTACTTATATAAACAAAGAGCGGATATCGTTTTCCTTCAGGAAACGCATTTTCGACAGGATGTCATTCCCAAGCTCTTTAACTCACGTTATCCGACAGTCTATCATGCCCCTAACCCTCATGCCAAATCAAAAGGTGTCGCCATCTTGATTGAGAAACATCTCCCTTTAACTGTCACGGAGTCGCTCCCTGACTCAGAAGGTAGGTTCCTGTTTCTAAAAGGCAATTTTGCCAACAGACCCATTACACTGGCAAATTTATATGCGCCCAATACCAAGCAGGTTCCCTTCTTCCGCTCAATCACCACCTCTCTTTCTTCTTTTCAGTCGGGTGCACTGATCTTGGGGGGAGACCTTAATGTCCCTTTATGCCCCTTACTGGATTCCTCCTCGGGCAGTTCATTTTTACCATACAAATCCCTAAGACAGATCCTGGACACACAACTCCAGGATTTACAACTTCACGATTCTTGGCGAATCCTACACCCGAATGTTAAAGATTATACGTTCTTTTCTCCTCCACACAATAAGTACTCCAGAATTGACTACATTTTTCTCTCGCAAGTGGATCTGCCATTTCTTCATGACACCTCCATTGAACCAATGGTCCTATCGGATCACCATCCCATAACCATGACGTTGCGTTTTCCTGAAAAACACTCCCGCTCTAAGATTTGGAGATTGGACGCATCTCTTCTTTCTGACCCAACAAACGAAGCCGAGATCCGCTCCCAATTGGTAGATTACTTCGCGACCAACCAGACTTCAGATACCTCCTCCTTGACGCAATGGGAGGCACATAAATGCGTAATTCGCGGGGTTCTCATAGCTATGGCTACGAAGCGTAAAAGGGAGAGACAAACACATCTGCGACGACTTATGGAGCGCATCCAGTTTTTGGAAAGAGTTCACAAACACAGTCAAGCGGCTTCTACCTTGACTGAACTCACAAACACCCGCACGCAGCTTTTGACCGAACTGGGCAAGGTGGCTAAACGTAGATATGTCTTATCTCAAAAATTATTTTATGAGTTTGCAAACAAAAGCGGGAGATTCCTCGCCAGATCCCTTCAAGCGAAAAAGTCGAGCTTAACAATCCACAAAATCAGGGGTCCAGACGGTTCTTTTGCCACCACTAATGCTGACATTGCTTCTCATTTTGAGCAGTATTATAAGGCATTATATAACCTCCCTCCGGAACGTCCCCCACCTGAAACCAACAAACTCAGAGCCACGGTGATCTCGGACTTTCTTCATCTTTATAGCCCTTCTGCGCTTTCTGAGACGTCCGCCCTGGAACTGGAGCAAAATATCACGGCAGAGGAACTGTCGCGGGCCGTCAAACAAATGAAGTCTGGTAAAAGCCCGGGCCCTGATGGCCTGTCTGCAGTATATTACAAGGAGTTTTAAATGTCTTGTCCAACCCCTTCCTTTCGGCTTTCAACACTTTCTCTTCACTCCCTGTGCCGTGTCATCGCCTTCTAGAAGCGCAGATCACTGTCATACCCAAAGGAGATAAGGATGCAACTTTGGTTTCCAATTATAGGCCCATCTCCCTTCTG
The DNA here is from genome assembly GCF_062004578.1 of Staurois parvus. NCBI lineage: Eukaryota > Metazoa > Chordata > Amphibia > Anura > Ranidae > Staurois > Staurois parvus. The sequence continues at coordinate 3,044,624 of NW_028318339.1, read as the reverse complement.
AATGTAGACGTGAAACTTTATGCTAAAATTCTGGCCAACCGTCTCCTCCCCTTACTCCCTTCTTTGATTAACCTCGATCAAGTGGGTTTCATCCCTGGCAGGGAAGCGAGAGACAATACTATCAAGGCCCTCAACCTCATCCATTGGCTTCGCACATCAAAGAATCCTGGGTTCCTTCTCTCTTTGGACGCTGAGAAGGCCTTTGACAGAGTGTCCTGGAATTATTTGAGGGCAACCCTTCAGGCGATTGGTTTGAGAGAACACATGCTTAATTTCATCATGACCTTGTATTCTGGACCCACGGCACAGGTTCGGGTGAATGGCCATTTATCAAACCATTTCTCTCTCGGCAATGGCATGCGCCAGGGCTGCCCCCTTTCTCCTCTCCTCTTTGTACTATCATTAGAGCCACTGCTGCGTAAACTCCGTTCCAACCCAGATATTAAGGGCGTCTCCGCACCGGCTCAAGAGTATAAACTCGCCGCCTATGCGGATGACATTTTGCTGTTTCTAACGGAACCTCGGACCACCTTGCCCAATTTGCTTAAAGATTTCTCACTTTTTCAATACATGTCGAATCTTAGAATCAACCATTCAAAGTCATACGCCCTCAATGTCACCCTCCCTTCTGATGTAGTATCATTTTGCCGATCCCAGTTCCCGTTTAGATGGGAATGTGAGACCCTCACTTACCTGGGCATTCAGCTTACGTGCGACCTCTCTGACCTTTACGTCAAAAACTTTATCCCAGCACTTAAATCCATTCAGGATGATCTCACTAAATGGCATCGCCCATGCTTTTCCTGGTTCGGCAAAGCTGCTATACTGAAAATGAACATTCTCCCCCGCCTCCTCTATTTATTTCAAACCTTACCCATCCAATTGCCACCCGCCTTTTTCGCTTCATGTAGAAGAATGTGCTCCTTCTTCCTTTGGAACCACAAGCGCCCGCGCATATCTTTCTGCCAATTGGTTCTCCCCAAATCCAGGGGTGGGATTGGGCTCCCAGACCTCAGGCAATATCATTGGGCCTGCCATCTTTGCAGAATTATAGATTGGAATATTCATTCGACTACCAAAGACTGGGTGCATCTCGAAAACTCCTTCTCCCCTTCTCCTATAGCTTCGATCCCGTGGCTCATGACGAAACATACCCCCCAGGCCCTTCTCACTCATCCACTGATTGGTCCTACCTTGAGCATCTTCCGCTTGACATGCAAGTCGGCCTCCATCTCGGATGCCCCCAACCCTTTAACCTCCCTTTGCTTAAACCCGGACTTCCCTCCGGGTATGCACAAGGCCTTCCTGTTGGAACATTGGCCGCATGGCCAGGTGAAAGCGGAACACTTTTTTCATAAAGGCCAATTGAAATCCTACTCCTCTTTGGCGAGCACCATGAAAGATCGTACCTTCCCCTTTTGGGCCTACCTTCAAATCAGGCATTTTCTCACATCCTCTGCTCACCGCCACAAATGGACTCGTCCTCTCACCCCCTTTGAATCAATTTGTTCTAAGGCTGAACCCCAGCGGCATCTAATCTCATCCATGTACCTCCTTCTCACCGGTGATGGGAATCCTAATTCGCTTGCCGAGCTTGGAGGAGAGACCTTTTTTTTTTTTTTAATTTAAGTATTTATTAAATTTTTCATGTTAATACAAAAACCCAAAAAGGGAAATAATTATCATACAAATAGACATTTATAACATTTCTACCTTTCCCTTACTAAAAACTCTTTTCTTTCCCGTCCCACTACCCCCCTTTCCCGCCCCTCTTCCCCCCTCCTCCCCCTCTGCAGACTCTAGCCCATTCTAATCTCTTGAGGCTTATTCATTTTTTGTTAACATCCTAGTTCATATTTTCCTATATTTCTCTTTCAATCCTGCTCTTTCCCATTTTTCCCATCTCCTGAAATAGACTCTCATCCTATCTTCCTGCATATGATATGATCTTTCCATTTTACCTATCTGGTTTACTCTGTTAATCCAGTCTACCTCCTTCGGTACCTCAGCTTTCCGCCAAAACTTGGGTATCAACCCTTTCGCCGCATTCAAGAAGTACCAAATACCTGAATCTTTATATTTATTTACAGATGTCTCCACATTGTGTAGGAGGCACGTCGTTGGGTCTAACCCTATGTCACTTTCAGTTATTTCTTCAATCAAATTGACTATTGTCTTCCAAAAAGCCTGGATTTTCGGACATTCCCACCATATGTGAAACACCGTGCCTATCTCTCCACATCCTCTCCAACACATATTTGAATTTTCCCCATTCATCTTGTGCTCTACACTCGGTGTAATGTGCCATCGTGTCACACACTTATAACACTGTTCAACAGGTAAAAAGTTTTGGGCATAAAATTAGCTAATCTTACATAATTTTGGGGTGCTGAAAACGAAAATGACCCTAAAAAATGTTGGCTCTAGTTTCCATGATATATTCACCCATCTAATGACGTAAGCCATTCAAAATTATGATGCAACTTCAGCTGCATATTGCGCAATTGATACTGGTGACCAATAGAAAATTGCATGTATACTGAGATGATGCAATATTAGCCTTTAATTGCATCACTTCACTGCATAAAAGCTGCAGTATCTGTAGCTGATTGTAGTTCGACAGCGTCTTTACATTTCGTTTTATGCTTATATAGGCTACTCAGTAATGCCTCGAACTTGTGTGAATAAAGCAGATAATTTCTGCTATATCTGCGGTGAAATAACTTTTATCTCACAAAAAAGGAGGATAACAGGAATGATTAAGAAAGCCTACAACTTGTATTTTGGCTGCAAGATAGGAGACCAGGACAAGAGCCGGGCACCACATATATGCTCCAATTCTTGTGGGACGGCACTGGAGCAATGGTTGAATGGAAAAAAGGCATCTATGCCTTTCGCTGTGCCAATGATTTGGAGAGAGCCAACAGATCATGTTAGTAATTGTTACTTTTGTATGGTGCCTCCAATTGTAAAAGGGCTAAATAAGAAGAAAAAGTTATCTGTGCACTATCCAAATATTCCATCGGCAATACGTCCAGTTCCTCATGGAGAGGGGCTACCAATTCCTAAAGCACCAGAATCCTTCGTGGTTGAGTCAAGTGAGGAAGAACCTGAAGCGTGTAGTCACGTGCAGTTGTAAGAGATAGCCCTTTCCTCGAATACAAGAGAAAAGCCAAGAGAAGCAAAACCGACACAAACTGAAGACAAAACTAGTGAGAATCCGAAGTATTAAAATGATTCAACTTAGCTTATGGCTATAATTTTTCTTGGTAATCCTATGCAATATATTATGCCATTTAGGCTTTGTTATGTAGTCAATATCACTTGCTTTATATTTGTGGAAAGAGATCTATCTATATAATTATTGTGCATTATGTAGTTGTGAGGGACCGCCGAGCGGCACCACTAGCACTCCACTGGTCAGGCGTGCCCAGAGCGCGGAGTCTAAGCCCCAGGGTACTTGTTCACCAGGGCCCCTGATGGTGGGGATGGATTTGTAGTACCCCGAGACCAGGTCGCCTCTACTGGGCACACCTGTCAGTGGTAGGGGTGTTCGCCAGGGGCTCCAACCAGGGAGAGCCAGATGTGAGGAGATCGGGCGACCCCGATGGGATGGATGGATGGCTGAGCAAGTGCGTAGTCAGACAGGCCGAGTCGGTAAGGTAGAGGACGGTAAGGTACAAGGGAGCAGGCAGAGAATCGTCGGGTCACACGCCAGGTCAGCAACAGGAGGTCAGATCTAATGAGGGGCATCCAGGGAGAGAGGTCAGGCAAGCAAGGGTCTGGGCAGGAGAAATCAGCAGGTCAATAAACAATCCGGGTCAAAAACTTACTAGGCACAGGTACAGGATCACAGGAAGCAGGTAAGACCAGAAGGCAAAGAAATGACAGCTCAGGGACCTTTAAATATCCCGCCCTGCGCTGCCATTGGTGCCCAGCGGGCGGCCGCGGCTTCTACTGCGCATGCGCGAACTCGAACACCGCGGCCGGCCCGGACCTAGTGCCCGTGTACAGGGCGGAGCAGTGCGCCTGCGCCGGGACCATCGCGGCAGGGATCGAGGAGATCCCTGACAGTAGTCATTACGCCTATAGTAGAAAACTTTCCGTTTACAGAAAAACTAGAGCCAATTGACAAATTTCATTGTTATATTTGAACTCAGAATGTGAAATTCATTAAGAAATGGATCCTTTTGTTTCCAAAACTGGCAAAAAATAAAAATTTGTTGAACAGTGTAATTAACTTCAACCTCTCTCATACTAACATTATCGTGTATCAATCTAAGCATCTTTCTCTGTCTATCTTCATCAAACCCAACTCCCATATCTCTTTCCCATTTTGTCATTAAAATTAACTTTGTGTTTGTGTCTAATTCTGTGAGTATTCTATACACTTTTGAAATACCGTGCTTCCCATCCCTTCGTGTCTCTAACAACCTTTCAAACATATTCCACTCCTGTTTTATTCTCAAGGGTTTCGGTAGATTTCCAATAAAACTTTTCAATTGATGATATTTCCACTCATCTATTCTAATAAAAATGTCTCCCTTCTTCTCTATTAACTCTTTAAGTGATCTCAATTCCCCCTCCACCAAAACATCTCTCACTTGGGTATCCTCCTTTCTAAACCATCTCCCTGATATCTTATTCTTTCCCGGAGGAAAGTACTCAGTATTTGTGAGAGGCATTAATATTGAATTAAATTCCCATTTCATATTTTTGTGTAAATTGTCCCATACCCTAAAAACATTTAAAGTGTAGATACTTGTGCTTTCTTTAATTCCCCTGAACTGTGGTGGAACCCATATCATCTGACTCAATCTAATGCCACTAAGATCATTTTCAATTGTTACCCAACTTTTACCCTTATGGTTAAATGTCCAGTCATATATTCTTGCTAAAACCACTGCTTTATAGTATCTCTTGACATCTGGTAGACCCAATCCCCCTTTCTCTTTAGACCTACTCAATGTTTCATATGCTATTCTAGGTTTTTTATTCTTCCATATGTATCTTGTTAACATTTTTTTCATTATCTTAAAGAAGGCTTCTGGAATTTTAATTGGTACCATTTGAAATCTATACAGTATTTTAGGCATAATTACCATTTTGACTAAGTTTATACGTCCTATCCAGGATGGATTTCCTTCTTCTAGTCTTTTTAAATCTTCCCTGATCTCATTTATCAAAGAGATATAGTTTAATCTATACAAATGCTTAGATGAGGCAGTGAGTTTTATTCCTAGGTATTTTATCTCTTTTTCTCTCCATATAAAGGGGAATTCTTTTTGTAGTATTTCTTTTTCATTCTTTGATATATTAATATTCAGGATCTCTGTTTTCGTTGGATTAATTTTTAAATTTGATAGTTCACCGTACTCCTTCAGAATCTTCATTATATTTGGGAGAGTTATTCGGGGATTCCCCACGTAGAACAATAAGTCGTCCGCAAAGGCCGCTACTCTATGTTCTATGGATTCTATCTGAATTCCCTTTACCGATTTACTATTTCTTATTGTTGACAACAGAGGTTCTAGTGACAATACATATAGCAGAGGGGACAGCGGACAGCCCTGTCTTGTACCATTAGACATTCCAATGGGTTCTGATCTCTCCCCATTTACCGTGATGATTGCAGTAGGCTCCCTATATAATTTACTTATCCACTCTCGCATTCTATCACCTATCCCCAGCACTTTTAAGTTGTCCATCATAAAGCCCCAGTCCACTCTATCAAATGCCTTCTCCGCATCAATTGACAAGAGCACTACCGGGGCTTTCCCTCTTCTACTTTTCTGAATAAGCATCAGGGTTCTCAAGCCGTTATCTCTACCTTCTCTCCCCGGTACAAAGCCCACCTGGTCTCCGTGGATCCATTCAGGCATCAGATCTCTCAACCTGTTTGCTAACACCTTTGCATACAGTTTAGTGTCTGTGTTCAATAATGAGATAGGTCTATAGCTGGAGCACTGAGATGGGTCTTTTCCCTCCTTGTGAATAAGTACTACATGGGCCTGTAGGGATTCTCTCCTCACTTCCATCCCGCCTCCCAGAGCATTCATATATTTCTCCAGCTTGGGTAACAGTACTTCACTAAATTTCTTATAGTACTTAACTGTATAGCCATCCGGGCCTGGACTTTTTCCCCCTCCTGTGCTTCTTAATGCTATTTTAATTTCTTCCTGGGAAATTTCTGCGTCTAGGGAGTTCAACTGTGCTTCACTTAGTTTTGGTAATCCCGCATTTTTTAAGTATGTCATCTTTTTTTCATTAATTCCCTCTTGGGCTTCTTTTAGAGGGCCTTGGGGGCTAATATTATATAACTTTTTGTAATACTCCGTAAACACTTTAATAATCTCTTTATTTCAGTGGACCAACTCTCCCTTTGAACTTTTTATCTTTTCTATATAGTTCCTATTTTTCTTTTTATTCAAAGCTCTCATTAGATATCTTCCTGGTCTATCTCCCCATCTATATCTCTCGTTCAAAACCCTGTTGTATACTCTTCTCTTCTCCTCATCCATCAACCTCTCTAGCTCATCTTTTTTATCCATTAACTTCTGTCTCGTATCTTTTGTTATTTTCTTCTTATGGATCTGCTCCAAGTCCAATATTTCTTTTAAGAGTCCACTGACCCTCTCTTTTCTTTCCTTTTTCTTCCTTGCTCCTGCCGCAATCAAGATTCCTCTTATGAATACCTTGTGACTTTCCCAGACTGTAGCTATCGATACTTCCTCTGTTTCGTTCTCCTTAAAGTATACCTTAATCTCTTTCTCGATTTTCTGAACTACACCCTCATCCAGAAGAAGAACTTCATTTAACCTCCACCCTAATCCTCCAGTCCACCTTCTTCCCCATCCCAACTTCATCACGACTGGGGCATGATCCGAGAACGTCCTTGTCTCTATGTCAATTTTTACCAGATGATCTATAAGTTGATGGTCTATTAAGATGTAATCTAATCTCGAGTATATCTCGTGTGCATTAGAGAAGAAGGTATAGTCTCTGTCTTTCATATGCGTTATTCTCCAGGTATCCACTAGTTGGTATTCATGCATCACTTTTTTCAGAGCTCTCAGAGACCTACTCCCCTCTCTTTGCACGGAAGAGGTATTATCCTTTTGTGGGTCCATACAGAAATTTAGGTCTCCAGCTACTATCAAGCGCCCTTTTTTAAATTCCATTAATTTTTTCAACAGACCCTTCATATACATCTCTGAGTTTTTATTGGGGCAGTATATATTGGCTAAAGTACACTCGATCCCCTGAAGTCTACCTTTTAAGAATAAAAACCTCCCCTCCGGGTCGGTTCTTCTATCCTCCAGTTCAAATCTCATATTCTTTGCCAAACCTATTGCAAACCCTTTTGCTCTTTTAATTGGAGAATCTGCATAGTACCATGTTGGATAGTATTTGGATTTCAATTTCACGTTTGCCTCTATCTCAAAATGCGTCTCCTGTAAAAATACCACTGACGTAGCCCTATGATGTAACTCATTAAACAACCTGAATCTCTTCCCTGGACAACTCAGCCCGTTCACATTATAGGTTATAAACTGTATTTCTTCCATCATTCCCAATTAACTCCATCTCTCTTCCAGATTGCCTCTTCCTCTTTATCCCTTCTGTCATGCAGAGTATTGACCCAATACCTCCTCCCCTCCCTCCCTCCCACCCAACTTTCGTCCCCCCCCCCCCCCCCCACCACCCCTCTCACCCTCTCTTCTTTTTCCCCTACCCGTTTTTAGGCCTATAAACTGCCTACAAATCATTTGTGGGTCTATTTCCACCATTGATTTAAAATTTGGGGCATCAGCTCCGCCTATGTACGGCTCACCTCTCCTCCAACCCCCCCGATTCCCTCTCTCTATCGTCTAGACTCGACAAGAGTCTTTATTCTTTACCTGCCTCCCTTAACCGGAGCCTCCCAGCGGGTCTCAACATCCGGAGGGGGAAGACCAGGGGCGAGAGGGGGAAGTAAGAGAGAGAAAAAAAAATATATAAAATCATTTTCTACTTAATTCTCCCTCTCCTCCCTCCCCAACCCCGAGGCCTCCCTCACCCCGACCCGCTGCCAGTCCTCTTTTCTTATAACATTTATGTTTCCTTTGTCTTCTTTTTCTTCTTCCCACCCAGCTATCTCCATTCTTTGCAAGTCCAGTCTATCACAGAAATCTCTTAATTCATCCGGAAATCTCAGATACGCTGTGGCCCCATTTTTCCAGCCAATTAGAAATGCTGAGGTACCCCATCTATACTGCACATTCTGTTTTCTCATTTGCTCCAACAGGGGTTTCAGGGATCTCTTTCTCCTTAGGGTCTCTACTGTTAAGTCTGCATAGATTTGGATAGTCAAGTCTCCAAACTTAATTAATGATCTTCCCTTGATCTTCTTCCAAATCTCGTCTTTGACCCCAAAATTTTGGAACTGGACAATTATGTCCCTCGGTCTTTCCTTCTCAGTAGCCCGTTTGAACTTTCCTACCCTAAACACTCCATCCAAACCGATCCCGTCAGATTCCGATTTATCTCTTATGGAGTTTAGGATTTTTTTTAACTAGTTCATATAGTATTTCCCCTTTAGCAGTCTCTGGGATTCCTCGTATTCTAAGATTACACTTTCTTTCTTTATTTTCTTGAACTTCCATCCTAAAGATCATTTTTTTCTGGTTATTTTCTAATTGGCTTATTTTTTCCCTTAAATTATCTATATTCTGGGCCTGGATTTTAACTTTCTCCTCAGTTTCTTCCATTCTTGATAGAAGGTGTCCTAAATCATTTCGAATAGCTATCATTTCATGTTTTATCGTTTTTTCCAGATTTTTAAACATTTCTGCCATCTCCTTCTTATTTGGTATTTGTAGTTCACCTTCAGATTCTTTTTTTCCCGAGCCCTCCACTATTTGTTGGCTACCGCTGCTATTCATGCCCCATGATAATCTAGGGCTATTTCCTGAACTAATGTCCATTTCCCCCTTTGCACCTTGGGCCCTTTCTGGCGTAGTATTTCCATATGATGTAAATTTCTTTATTGTTCCTGTTTGTGCCCCTTTGGGCCCTGCTCCCTTGGGACCTTTGTTCTTCATATCCTCTATATATCTTGATAGCCTTGCAATTTTTCCTATATCCTTTACTCTCCTAGGACACCTGGGCCTCCTTTCTTCTTCTCTTCTAACCCCTGGGAATCCTCCCCTCTTTCACCCCTTGGTCGCCTATGTCACTCAGGGGTTCACCACGCAATAAGCTCCCAACAGCTTTCACTCACCCTTCCCTTCTCAGGACGGTGATTCCAGGCTTGTGTGGAGGGCCTTCACTGCTGCTCAGTCCTGGGGGGGATTCCTCGGGGTATCCGATACTTTATTTCTTTCTTTCCACCTCCTTTCTCTCTCCTTGGGGATCTTCTCAGGGAAGAAGAATGGATCTCCTGATATTTATGGGTCTCCCTGACCCAGGATCAAACAGCCGGCCAGAGGGTACAGGCAGCTATAAGCCGGCAGCACCTTGTCATATCAGAGCGCCAACCAGCCTCCTCTTTCCCTCCAAGGTCCTCCTCAGCTGGGCCCTTTCTCCTACCAGCTTTACTCCTCCACTGGCCGCACGGATTTCCAGTCCTGTAGCGCAGGGGGAGCCGACATGTCACTGCCGCTCTGACAGGGAACCGGCCGGCGTCTTTGCCTCCCAGTAATGCCTTGCGGCGAGCAGCGTGCTCACACCACCCTGCTTCGTCTCCCCGGCAACCCGACAGCTGCACTGGAGTCTCCGCAGCGAGTTCACCTTCCGGAGGTCCGTGCCCGCTCTCCTCTCCCTTCCATGCGCCAGTCTCTCCCCGCTTGGAGCCCTCCTCAGGCAGGTAGGGCTTCACTCCATGAGGGTCTCGGGAGGGTCAGTTTTGGAGGTTATCGGAGAGCACTCACATCGTGCTCTCCGTCGCCGCCATGTTTAGGCTCCACCCCCAGCGCTTCGGAGTAGCTAGTGAGAAGCTGGTGGTGGTGTGGAGGAGAGACCTTGATATAGATTTTTCTTCCTCAGATTGGGAACAAATTTTTACATACTCCCATAAATGTTTGCTGAACGTATCGACCCAAGAAAACGGATACAAGCTAGCTTCCCGTTGGTACATTACCCCTTCCAGAACTCATCGTTTTAACCCTTCTCTACCCAATAACTGTTGGAGATGTGGAGCACCTGATGGGTCCCTTCTCCATATTTGGTGGTCCTGTCCTATCGTCCTGCCCTTCTGGCAGGAAGTCCACCGTATAACCTCGTCAGTGTCCACTTTACCTCTCGATTTCTCCCCGGCCCAATTTCTCCTCCACCATACACCGCTCCCCAAACGTCTATACTTCCAATTGTTAGCTATGCATATGATTAATGCTGCTAGACTCTGTCTTCCTGTGCTTTGGAGATCTACTCAACCCCCCTCAATAAAAGATTGGTTCACTCGTCTGGGAAGAATTGCAGAGATGGAGGAGCTGATTGCTTCCTCCCAAGATAACCCGACTAAATTCTCCCATATTTGGTCGTGTTGGATTCATTTCCGAACGACCCCCGAATACCAATCCCTCATGGGTCTTTCTACCTGACTCTGAGCCAGATCTGTGGCTTTATATTACACTCTGTATTGTATTGACTCCTCGACCCTTGCTAGGCTGTCGCTAACACTTTTCTATTATATCCCTTTCACAGATCAGGAAGTGAGACACTCCTTTTCCCTGGCGCCCGATTGTCTGATTTATGTCTCTATCCCCTTGGGGATGAGCACACCAGCTCTGTCCTTGGAGCTTCCACCCATATGACATGTCTATCCATACCCCCCCCCCCCCTTAGTCTCCTTCCCCTTTGACCCTTACCCCCCTTCTTTTTTTTTTTTCTTCCTTCTTTGGCTTTCCAGCTCCTTATCATTTTTTTTTTTTTTTTTCTCCCGACTCCTTCCTCATTGTGCCCTGTACCTGCCATTTCTGTCTTTGGTGTTTTTCACATCTTCTCCACTTCATTTTTTCTTTCTACACATAAGTTTATTCCTCTGTCCATAGGCAACCTAATCTCACACCCAGACTACACTTGCACATGTGCCTCTCGCATTCCACGGAGTTATTTTCCTATGCGTTGGCTACCTTTGAGTGATACCTTTGTTGCTCCTCATGGATAGCACCGAGCTTTCTATATTTTCGTAACCTCTTCCTTGCACCAGAAGCCCAGCACCTTTAGCTCTTTCCCCTTCCCCCCTACTATGCTACTCTACGATATAAGATATATGGGGGTGCAAATAAATGATCCTGCTCGCTTGGTGATATTTTGTACGCTGTGTGGTGCTTATGATTGGTGTTTGCCTTCTTTCTTTTTTTTTTTTTTTGCTGTGTTCTCGTGTTTTTTTTTTTCCAAGTTCAACTTCATTATTGTTACAGGTGACGCGAGATGGCTTTATTATTTTCTTCGCCTGAGTATTTCTTATTGTTTGGCATATGCGATTGGTGTTTCACCGCGTTTTTCTTTGGCACATTGTTTTACTTTGTACAATTTATACAACTTATATGTTTTGAATTTTTCTCAATAAACTTTGTGGAACAAAAAAAAAAAAAATTTAGTAAAGTTTGATTTCGCTGCATGCAGAATCATATTGATGTCTAGAACCAATATGGCTAAGATGTTCACAAACTGAATTATATACACGATACAGGAACAGTTCTATAGTGAGAAAGCCCACAGCAACCAATCAGCAGTTAGAGTTGATTGGTAATATGCTAGGAAGACAAATGTAAGTAATAAAAACAAGTCTCTAAGTGGTTGCTATGGAATACTCCGTAGTCTCCAAATCTCGAAACGTTTGCTGTGGAATTTCATTTTCTTGTAACTGCTAGTTTTCTTCAGATCTATAATTCTTTGTATTACAAGGAGGGAGGATTGGGCTATTAGAAAGTTAATAGGTACACAGGCACAAACAAACAAAAAAATGTGATTTTCAATAGAATTGTAACCCCTTACATAAATTTATCTTCCCTTTTATACTAAAACTGTGATATTTTACAGCTAATAGCTAATGGCGGCAACAAACCTACATTCACACAGACATGTGCCCACATACATGCACATTAGGAAATAAAGTGAACCTATCAGACAGTTTACAACATATTTAATTATCTTTCAGTTTATCCAATCTGCATGTTAGCTGCTTTTCTATTGCAAAAATAAATAAATACATTTAATAAAAAAAAGACTTAGTAACATAATTGATCTGATCACTTTAAACAATATCCTGCTTTTTAATTACAAATCATAATTATGTAAATGTAATATGTACAGTGGCTATAGCAAGCAGTTTTATCCTAAAATACTTCATAATACTTCAAAATGCTTTGAGTGGCTGTACCTGCTGCAAGCTCATGTACTGGGTCTGGACCAGAATTCTGGGTGCTTTCTGTGGGCGGGTGGCGAATGGTTAACAGGCCAATCCATTGAGAATCACGTCTTTAAGTGACAAATTATTTTTTCTTAATTTTAAAGCTAAATGGGGATCTGGTTTATACAAATGAGATCTAAAATAAATTGTAAAAATATTACATATGCTGTATGTAGCACACTACTTCTATTGTAATCCGAAAAATATATTCCTGAACTTTATTTAGTTCCTCCAAAGGTATATATGGTTTAGTTAATAAGGCCTACAAGATATTGTAGAAATACTACATATGCTGTCTTTTGCATATTACTTCCATTTAAATTACAAATATTTAAACTTTGTTTATTGTCTTTCAGTGCAAAATGAGGATGTGTACATTTCAAAATATGTCCTACTCCAACTGTTTCATTGTTGGCTAGGGTGTCTGGACAATATTTCTGCCCTTTATCTCAAAAATAATCCACTCTAAATTGTATTTCTTGATAAACCCTGCCTTGTCTGTCCCTTTTATATTTCGGTCTTGAAAACCAACTGATGTGCAGCATGTCTGTGCTATATTTCTTCATGTTGTCTCACTCTCCCTTCTCTCCCTCTTCAGTTGTGGCCTAGTCAAAAAAGATTACATGATGTGCAGCGTGTCTGTGACATAATACACTCTAATTTTTATTGCACAATAAAACCTGCCTCGTCTCCCCCTTTTACATTTTGGCCACGTAAAACTGCTTACATAATGTGCAACAAGTCTATACAATATTTCTGACTTTTGTCTCTAAAATAATGCACCCTAATTTTTATCTCTTGATAAAAAAAACTGTCTCTCCTTCTCACACTGCTGCCCAGTCCAGCTGTTTACCTTCTTTCAAGCCATTGTTCTATAGGTCTGGCTATTGTCTCTGAAATATGGAGCTGCACGTTTTATTTTAGCATAACTGGCCCTCCCCCAGCTGAACAGTATTTTTAGAAATATGTATTTATTTATTTTGCATTGGTGCAATACCCAGATCCCAATGACCTTGAAAATTGCCAGAATAAATTTTCAAGGTTCCTCTCTGATTGACTTTAATTGAATTTAGGTTAAAACAGAATTCTAGCTTTCCTGGCACTTAAAAACAAATTAATTTGGACCAGCATGGACCAAACAAATCATTTGCATGGATTGACTGCTGCCAGTCAATTGTACCACATCTCTGCCATTTAGAAGAAGCCTTTTACTTTTTCAATGAATAAAAGGCTTCCTCAGATTGACTGAGGTGGAGATTATGATGTCACCCGCCTGCCTCTCCACTTCGGAGAGTAAGCCTTTTTATGCAATGAAAAAATATAAGGCTTCTTTAAATGGCAGAAATGTGATACAATTGACTCTATATTCAACAGCAGAGGGGAAGTCCATCCTAGTGCTGCAGAACACAGCATCCCTCACTGCACATAGTACAAACTACTACAGCCAGCAGCCAGTATATTCTAGCATGGAAATAATCCACTTAGTCCAAGCTGGTCCAAAGAAGTTATTACAGAAAATTTGGAATTCTTTTTTAAAGTTTTCAGTTTGTGAAATTCACAATTAGTTTGACAAACTGCCCACAAATCAAACCCAAGTACATTAGCTCTTCACTAGATTATATGGGCCAATTGATGGGGTCAGAGTTAAGCTTTCTGACGACAGCACAACATTCTGATCGCAGGAATACCAAACATATCATGACTGCAAATAGCAGGTTCCTTATATCTGTTTAGTCATACCTTATGTGGCTTTATAAGGCCAGGACATGCCATTTTGTATCTGCATGCAGCTCACATTTTGTACTATCAGAAGGAATATCTGTCTTCTCCGAACAATTAACATTTTGCATGATATGTTTCCTTTGATCTTTGGAAAATGAGTATTGAGTGCAGACAGTTTGGTGCCCAGCATTCACAGAATTTGATGATTCTTTTGAAGGCTGCCCTCAGTGAGGTGATAATGACTATACATATTCATAACTACATCCCAATAAAATCTGTTCAGCATCTGAGTAGGCTCTTATTGTTGTCTGGGTTTCATTGGGAGATTTCCCCACACTTTCTATCCAGGTGCTTAATATTTCCAGGACAGGAAGTGATCTCCTCAACAGAGAAAAAGATAACAAAAATATTGCAATAATAAGTTCCATACCATCCTCACACTTACTTTATTTATATTATTATTATTATTATTATTATTATTATTGTCTGTGCTGGAGGGATTATCCCACATATCAAGTCTTGGTGACCACTTGGGCAGGATGTGAAATAATTAGTCCCCAAAAGAGAGACAAAAACAGTAAAAAAAGTTTCAGAATCTTAATACTTCTTCTTGTAAATCAGAACTAAGAAGAAAATGTTTTAGATCGAGTTATTTTTTATAAAAAATTTTAAACTTTATCTTTATTAATTCATGTGTCTGTTGGAGAGATTTTCCACAAATCAAGTCCTGGTGACCACTTGGGCAGGAAGTGAAAGGAATTACCATCAACAGAGTTAAAAACTGTAATAAATACCTTTCAGAATCTTAATCCCTCTTGATGTAATCAAAACTAAAACTAAAATAAAAGTTTTAGTTGAACTTAAATCTTTATATATTATAAAACTGTAAAAATTGTATTGTTATATTTGGTCCAATCAAAAAGTGAAACATTTTGTTATGCTCATTTGTTATTAAACAGACATCTTATTATTTTATATTGACTTTATATTTCTAGTATATTTTCATTGTATATTGTCTTCAGCAGCCCTAAGAATTAACTTTATATATTATGTTACAGGTGAAACTTTCTGAAGTACTTACAGCAGTTTATGTCTTATTAAAAGTTTCAATACACAATTTAAAAGGTGCTGTAAATTCTTTAGTAGAAATATGCATGGCAGGAAGAATGCAGCATCAGCATTTCATGGGTGAATTCATTTCAGACAACAAGCAACAATTTTCCAAAGCTGCCTACCTAGGCAGGGTTTATATCTCACATTAAGTCTGAGCTGACGCCAATGTGCTTCCCTGGTGTTCAGTTATACATTGATTCAATCATATGACTACATATAGTACAACAGACTATTTGCTGTGACCTGAGATACTACTGTTCAGTCAGAGATCTAAGAATAGCTCATGTTAGGGAGAGGTGGGGAATTGCCTTAGGAACAATAGCTAAATATTTCATTTTAGCGTTCTTTTCTTTGTAAGCTGCCAGACTGTATTAAATCATTTACTTAATAAAAGTCAAATCCACACACATAAGGGGAATTTCCACTTTGTTGTTATTTAGTAGATATTTTCATATTCTATAAAATGGAAAAAATGGAAAAGAGAGCTATCCAGCTCTGGACAACAGAGATCCTGCTGTGACTATATCATGTTACCAAAGGCAGCAAAACATTTGATCTTTCACAAATAAGTAATAGATTGGGGCATACACTCCTAGACTTTTGGAGATGGTTTGAACCTGGTGGACCGCCTGCTACCTGGTTTGATCATTCTGTCAGAGAACTGCTTCCTCGCCACTGGGACACAGGACCAAGGTATTATAGCTGGGCATCGCAAGACTAAGCGACACTAGTAGAGATGAGCGAAGAAATGAAAAATTCGATTCGACTGATTCGGCGAATTCGTGGACAATATTCGATTCGAGTCGAATAAATTCGCTGTGAATTTAACTTAAAAAAGGGTGTTTCTAGGCTTCAGAGAGACTTAATATTAGTGCAGAACACTGTACCTTTAATTTAAATGCCCTTGGAGTCTGCTGGGGAAGAGAAATAATACTGTCAGTCAGTATGACATGCAGATGAGTGCCGTCGATCTTAGAATCACCGCACACTTCACTCATTTGGGCAGTCACGGGGCCAAAACCAGAGTGTGGAGCCACAGTGTGGCGGTGGAGGCAGCAGCAATGGGAGGCCATACAGCACCCTATGACAAAAATGGAAACCACCAGCAGTGTGAGGAGACCTGAAAGTGGCACATGGCAGAGTGTGGCGATAGAGACAGCAGCAATGGGAGGCCGTACAGGGACCCATGACACACTCTGGACCTGGCAGCAGCATGAGGAGGCGGTACAGGGGCCCATGACAGATTACGGGCCTGGCAGCAGCATGAGGAGTCGGTACAGGGGCCCATGGCAGATTACGGGCCTGGCAGCAGCAATGGGAGGCCGTACAGGGACCCATGACACACTCTGGACCTGGCAGCAGCATGGGGAGGCGGTACAGGGGCCCATGACAGATTACGGGCCTGGCAGCAGCATGAGGAGTCGGTACGGGGGCCCATGACACACTCTGGACCTGGCAGCAGCATGAGGAGGCGGTACAGGGGCGCATGACAGATTACGAGCCTGGCAGCAGCAACTTGGACAGGAGGACGTTCAGCTTCTGCACCGTCGGGTGCGTGCTCGCAAACTGTTGTCTCTTGGAAACGGATTCCAAGAAAGACTGCTGACGGAATCCGTGAAGAGGAGTAGCAGGAGAAGGAGCATCTGAACGAGCGGAATATGCCAACAAGCGACAACAGTGGCCCATGACAGATTACGGGCCTGGCAGCAGCATGAGGAGTCGGTACGGGGGCCCATGGCAGATTACGGGCCTGGCAGCAGCTATGGGAGGCCCGTAATCTGCCAGCACCCTATGACAAAAAATGGAACCCACCAGCAGTGTGAGGAGACCTGAAAGTGGCACATGGCAGAGTGTGGCGATGGAGACAGCAGCAATGGGAGGCCGTACAGGGACCCATGAGAGACTCTGGACCTGGCAGCAGCATGAGGAGGCGGTATAGGGGCCCATGGCAGATTAGGGGCCTGGCAGCAGCTATGGGAGGCCCGTAATCTGCCAGCACCCTATGACAAAAAATGGAACACACCAGCAGTGTGAGGAGACCTGAAAGTGGCACATGGCAGAGTGTGGCGATGGAGGCAGCAGCAATGGGAGGCCGTACAGGGACCCATGAGAGACTCTGGACTTGGCAGCAGCATGAGGAGGCGGTATAGGGGCCCATGGCAGATTAGGGGCCTGGCAGCAGCTATGGGAGGCCCGTAATCTGCCAGCACCCTATGACAAAAAATGGAACACACCAGCAGTGTGAGGAGACCTGAAAGTGGCACATGTTTGGGGCATGATTCATGGCGGATTTAGTCAGTTGTGTCAGGAACTGGTGGTTTGAAATCCAGACTAATCCACGCCTGATTCATTTTCACAAACGTGAGTCTCTCCACACTTTGGGTGGACAGTCGTGTCCTCCGCGGAGTTGCAATACCTCCTGCCGCACTAAACACGCGCTCCGATGCCACGCTACTGGCCGGGCATGACAGCCTTTCAAGGGCAAATTCAGCTAGTTGGGGCCAAAGGTCAAGTTTCGTTGCCCAGTAGTCAAGGGGATTGTCTACCTCGGTTGGCAGGGTGCTGTCCAAGTAGGCCTAAGCCTGTTGTTTGAGGTCCTGCTCCAGGTCCACCTGATGCTGCTGCTGCTGCTGCGGCTGGTTAGTAGTTTCCTCACTGCGCTGGTGAAGAAAGCTACTCATCATCGACTGCAGACTGAGGCAGCCGCTGCTGGTGGAGCTGCCACTGCTCCTACCACCCCACCCCTCCCCTGCTGCCATGGCAGCGGAACACGAGCGCACAGGGCCCACAGTGTCTGAGGATGGACGTTGGCGCAGACAGGCAGAGACCAGCTGACTACATAGGTGTTTTTTATAGTACGTTATTTTGGCCTCCCTCTCAGCAGGTGTGAAAAAGGCCACCATTTTTGAACGGTAGCGAGGGTCCAACAAGGTGGACAGCCAAAAGTCATCCCTCTGTCTGATGGTTATTATTCGGCTGTCGCTACGCAAGCAACCGAGCATGCTATGGGCCATTTGTGCCAAGGAATGCGAGGGACTCCCTGCCTCCATCTCCACAGCATACTGCCACGGTGCGTCTAGGTCCTCTGTCTCCTCTTCCTCCTCCTCTACCAGATGCTCCTGCTCCTCCACTCCTGTCCGCTGAGTGGAAAAACCACCCATTTCACTCAATAATTCCTGAGCACCAATGTCCTCCTCTACCTCCTCCTCTTCTTCCAGTCCTGCCCCCACAGGGGCCATGTGGCGTTGAGATCTGTGCGCCACGTCTACCGCACCCTGACCAGCCATTGTTAACAGCATTTGTTCCAGGACGTGCAACAGAGGAATGACGTCGTTCATCCCATAGTCCTGCCGACTCACGAATAGCGTGGCCTCCTCAAAGGGCCTGAGCAAGCGCAGGTGTCACGCATGAGCTGCCAATGGCTGACATCTAAGTTACACAGGGAGTACCTTTATCTGCTTTTAACATCAGGAAATCTGTGATGGCCTTTTGCTGTTCGTAAAGGCGGTCTAACATATGTAGGGTTGAATTCCACCTTGTTGCAACGTCACAGCATGAGGAGTCGGTATAGGGGCCCATGGCAGATTAGGGGCCTGGCAGCAGTTATGGGAGGCCCATAATCTGCCAGCACCCTATGACAAAAAATGGAACACACCAGCAGTGTGAGGAGACCTGAAAGTGGCACATGGCAGAGTGTGGCGATGGAGACAGCAGCAATGGGAGGCCGTACAGGGACCCATGAGAGACTCTGGACCTGGCAGCAGCATGAGGAGGCGGTATATAGGGGCCTACGGCAGATTAGGGGCCTGGCAGCAGCTATAGGAGGCCCGTAATCTGCCAGCACCCTATGTCAAAAAATTCAACACACCAGCAGTGTGTGAGGAGACCTGAAAGTGGCACATGGCAGAGTGTGGCGATGGAGACAGCAGCAATGGGAGGCCGTACAGGGACCCATGACAGACTCTGGACTTGGCAGCAGCATGAGGAGGCGGTATATAGGGGCTTATGGCAGATTAGGGGCCTGGCAGCAGCTATAGGAGGCCCGTAATCTGCCAGCACCCTATGTCAAAAAATTCAACACACCAGCAGTGTGAGGAGACCTGAAAGTGGCACATGGCAGAGTGTGGCGATGGAGACAGCAGCAATGGGAGGCCGTACAGGGACCCATGACAGACTCTGAACTTGGCAGCAGCATGAGGAGGCGGTATATAGGGGCCCATGGCAGATTAGGGGCCTGGCAGCAGCTATAGGAGGCCCGTAATCTGCCAGCACCCTATGTCAAAAAATTCAACACACCAGCAGTGTGAGGAGACCTGAAAGTGGCACATGGCAGAGTGTGGCGATGGAGACAGCAGCAATGGGAGGCCGTACAGGGACCCATGACAGACTCTGGACTTGGCAGCAGCATGAGGAGGCGGTATATAGGGGCCCATGGCAGATTAGGGGCCTGGCAGCAGCTATGGGAGGCCCGTAATCTGCCAGCACCCTATGTCAAAAAATTCTACACACCAGCAGTGTGTGAGGAGACCTGAAAGTGGCACATGGCAGAGTGTGGCGATGGAGACAGCAGCAATGGGAGGCCGTACAGGGACCCATGACAGACTCTGGACTTGGCAGCAGCATGAGGAGGCGGTATATAGGGGCCCATGGCAGATTAGGGGCCTGGCAGCAGCTATGGGAGGCCCGTAATCTGCCAGCACCCTATGTCAAAAAATTCAACACACCAGCAGTGTGTGAGGAGACCTGAAAGTGGCACATGGCAGAGTGTGGCGATGGAGAAAGCAGCAATGGGAGGCCGTACAGGGACCCATGAGAGACTCTGGACCTGGCAGCAGCATGAGGAGGCGGTATATAGGGGCCCATGGCAGATTAGGGGCCTGGCAGCAGCTATGTGAGGCCCGTAATCTGCCTGCACCCTATGTCAAAAAATTAAACACACCAGCAGTGTGAAGAGACCTGAAAGTGGCACATGGCATGAGAGACTCTGGACCTGGCAGCAGCAGGAGGAGGCGGTATAGGGGCCCATGGCTGATTAGGGGCCTGGCAGCAGCTATGTGAGGCCCGTTATCTTGCAGCACCCTATGTCAAAAAATTTAACACACCAGCAGTGTGAAGAGACCTGAAAGTGGCACATGGCAGCAGAGTGTGGCGATGGAGACAGCAGCAATGGGAGGCCGTACAGGGACCCATGAGAGACTCTGGACCTGGCAGCAGCAGGAGGAGGTGGTATATAGGGGCCCATGGCAGATTAGGGGCCTGGCAGCAGCTATGTGAGGCCCGTAATCTGCCTGCACCCTATGTCAAAAAATTTAACACACCAGCAGTGTGAAGAGACCTGAAAGTGGCACATGGCAGCAGAGTGTGGCGATGGAGACAGCAGCAATGGGAGGCCGTACAGGGACCATGACAGACTCTGGACTTGGCAGCAGCATGAGGAGGCGGTATATAGGGGCCTATGGCAGATTAGGGGCCTGGCAGCAGCTATGTGAGGCCCGTAATCTGCCTGCACCCTATGTCAAAAAATTTAACACACCAGCAGTGTGAAGAGACCTGAAAGTGGCACATGGCAGCAGAGTGTGGCGATGGAGACAGCAGCAATGGGAGGCCGTACAGGGACCATGACAGACTCTGGACTTGGCAGCAGCATGAGGAGGCGGTATATAGGGGCCCATGGCAGATTAGGGGCCTGGCAGCAGCTATGTGAGGCCCGTAATCTGCCTGCACCCTATGTCAAAAAATTAAACACACCAGCAGTGTGAAGAGACCTGAAAGTGGCACATGGCATGAGAGACTCTGGACCTGGCAGCAGCAGGAGGAGGCGGTATAGGGGCCCATGGCTGATTAGGGGCCTGGCAGCAGCTATGTGAGGCCCGTTATCTTGCAGCACCCTATGTCAAAAAATTTAACACACCAGCAGTGTGAAGAGACCTGAAAGTGGCACATGGCAGCAGAGTGTGGCGATGGAGACAGCAGCAATGGGAGGCCGTACAGGGACCCATGAGAGACTCTGGACCTGGCAGCAGCAGGAGGAGGTGGTATATAGGGGCCCATGGCAGATTAGGGGCCTGGCAGCAGCTATGTGAGGCCCGTAATCTGCCTGCACCCTATGTCAAAAAATTTAACACACCAGCAGTGTGAAGAGACCTGAAAGTGGCACATGGCAGCAGAGTGTGGCGATGGAGACAGCAGCAATGGGAGGCCGTACAGGGACCATGACAGACTCTGGACTTGGCAGCAGCATGAGGAGGCGGTATATAGGGGCCCATGGCAGATTAGGGGCCTGGCAGCAGCTATGTGAGGCCCGTAATCTGCCTGCACCCTATGTCAAAAAATTTAACACACCAGCAGTGTGAAGAGACCTGAAAGTGGCACATGGCAGCAGAGTGTGGCGATGGAGACAGCAGCAATGGGAGGCCGTACAGGGACCATGACAGACTCTGGACTTGGCAGCAGCATGAGGAGGCGGTATATAGGGGCCCATGGCAGATTAGGGGCCTGGCAGCAGCTATGTGAGGCCCGTAATCTGCCTGCACCCTATGTCAAAAAATTAAACACACCAGCAGTGTGAAGAGACCTGAAAGTGGCACATGGCATGAGAGACTCTGGACCTGGCAGCAGCAGGAGGAGGCGGTATAGGGGCCCATGGCTGATTAGGGGCCTGGCAGCAGCTATGTGAGGCCCGTTATCTTGCAGCACCCTATGTCAAAAAATTTAACACACCAGCAGTGTGAAGAGACCTGAAAGTGGCACATGGCAGCAGAGTGTGGCGATGGAGACAGCAGCAATGGGAGGCCGTACAGGGACCCATGAGAGACTCTGGACCTGGCAGCAGCAGGAGGAGGTGGTATATAGGGGCCCATGGCAGATTAGGGGCCTGGCAGCAGCTATGTGAGGCCCGTAATCTGCCTGCACCCTATGTCAAAAAATTTAACACACCAGCAGTGTGAAGAGACCTGAAAGTGGCACATGGCAGCAGAGTGTGGCGATGGAGACAGCAGCAATGGGAGGCCGTACAGGGACCATGACAGACTCTGGACTTGGCAGCAGCATGAGGAGGCGGTATATAGGGGCCCATGGCAGATTAGGGGCCTGGCAGCAGCTATGTGAGGCCCGTAATCTGCCTGCACCCTATGTCAAAAAATTTAACACACCAGCAGTGTGAAGAGACCTGAAAGTGGCACATGGCAGCAGAGTGTGGCGATGGAGACAGCAGCAATGGGAGGCCGTACAGGGACCATGACAGACTCTGGACTTGGCAGCAGCATGAGGAGGCGGTATATAGGGGCCCATGGCAGATTAGGGGCCTGGCAGCAGCTATGTGAGGCCCGTAATCTGCCTGCACCCTATGTCAAAAAATTTAACACACCAGCAGTGTGAAGAGACCTGAAAGTGGCACATGGCAGCAGAGTGTGGCGATGGAGACAGCAGCAATGGGAGGCCGTACAGGGACCATGACAGACTATGGACTTGGCAGCAGCATGAGGAGGCGGTATATAGGGGCCCATGGCAGATTAGGGGCCTGGCAGCAGCTATGTGAGGCCCGTAATCTGCCTGCACCCTATGTCAAAAAATTAAACACACCAGCAGTGTGAAGAGACCTGAAAGTGGCACATGGCATGAGAGACTCTGGACCTGGCAGCAGCAGGAGGAGGCGGTATAGGGGCCCATGGCTGATTAGGGGCCTGGCAGCAGCTATGTGAGGCCCGTTATCTTGCAGCACCCTATGTCAAAAAATTTAACACACCAGCAGTGTGAAGAGACCTGAAAGTGGCACATGGCAGCAGAGTGTGGCGATGGAGACAGCAGCAATGGGAGGCCGTACAGGGACCCATGAGAGACTCTGGACCTGGCAGCAGCAGGAGGAGGTGGTATATAGGGGCCCATGGCAGATTAGGGGCCTGGCAGCAGCTATGTGAGGCCCGTAATCTGCCTGCACCCTATGTCAAAAAATTTAACACACCAGCAGTGTGAAGAGACCTGAAAGTGGCACATGACAGCAGAGTGTGGCGATGGAGACAGCAGCAATGGGAGGCCGTACAGGGACCATGACAGACTCTGGACTTGGCAGCAGCATGAGGAGGCGGTATATAGGGGCCTATGGCAGATTAGGGGCCTGGCAGCAGCTATGTGAGGCCCGTAATCTGCCTGCACCCTATGTCAAAAAATTTAACACACCAGCAGTGTGAAGAGACCTGAAAGTGGCACATGGCAGCAGAGTGTGGCGATGGAGACAGCAGCAATGGGAGGCCGTACAGGGACCATGACAGACTCTGGACTTGGCAGCAGCATGAGGAGGCGGTATATAGGGGCCCATGGCAGATTAGGGGCCTGGCAGCAGCTATGTGAGGCCCGTAATCTGCCTGCACCCTATGTCAAAAAATTAAACACACCAGCAGTGTGAAGAGACCTGAAAGTGGCACATGGCATGAGAGACTCTGGACCTGGCAGCAGCAGGAGGAGGCGGTATAGGGGCCCATGGCTGATTAGGGGCCTGGCAGCAGCTATGTGAGGCCCGTTATCTTGCAGCACCCTATGTCAAAAAATTTAACACACCAGCAGTGTGAAGAGACCTGAAAGTGGCACATGGCAGCAGAGTGTGGCGATGGAGACAGCAGCAATGGGAGGCCGTACAGGGACCCATGAGAGACTCTGGACCTGGCAGCAGCAGGAGGAGGTGGTATATAGGGGCCCATGGCAGATTAGGGGCCTGGCAGCAGCTATGTGAGGCCCGTAATCTGCCTGCACCCTATGTCAAAAAATTTAACACACCAGCAGTGTGAAGAGACCTGAAAGTGGCACATGGCAGCAGAGTGTGGCGATGGAGACAGCAGCAATGGGAGGCCGTACAGGGACCATGACAGACTCTGGACTTGGCAGCAGCATGAGGAGGCGGTATATAGGGGCCTATGGCAGATTAGGGGCCTGGCAGCAGCTATGTGAGGCCCGTAATCTGCCTGCACCCTATGTCAAAAAATTTAACACACCAGCAGTGTGAAGAGACCTGAAAGTGGCACATGGCAGCAGAGTGTGGCGATGGAGACAGCAGCAATGGGAGGCCGTACAGGGACCATGACAGACTCTGGACTTGGCAGCAGCATGAGGAGGCGGTATATAGGGGCCCATGGCAGATTAGGGGCCTGGCAGCAGCTATGTGAGGCCCGTAATCTGCCTGCACCCTATGTCAAAAAATTAAACACACCAGCAGTGTGAAGAGACCTGAAAGTGGCACATGGCATGAGAGACTCTGGACCTGGCAGCAGCAGGAGGAGGCGGTATAGGGGCCCATGGCTGATTAGGGGCCTGGCAGCAGCTATGTGAGGCCCGTTATCTTGCAGCACCCTATGTCAAAAAATTTAACACACCAGCAGTGTGAAGAGACCTGAAAGTGGCACATGGCAGCAGAGTGTGGCGATGGAGACAGCAGCAATGGGAGGCCGTACAGGGACCCATGAGAGACTCTGGACCTGGCAGCAGCAGGAGGAGGTGGTATATAGGGGCCCATGGCAGATTAGGGGCCTGGCAGCAGCTATGTGAGGCCCGTAATCTGCCTGCACCCTATGTCAAAAAATTTAACACACCAGCAGTGTGAAGAGACCTGAAAGTGGCACATGGCAGCAGAGTGTGGCGATGGAGACAGCAGCAATGGGAGGCCGTACAGGGACCATGACAGACTATGGACTTGGCAGCAGCATGAGGAGGCGGTATATAGGGGCCCATGGCAGATTAGGGGCCTGGCAGCAGCTATGTGAGGCCCGTTATCTTGCAGCACCCTATGTCAAAAAATTAAACACACCAGCAGTGTGAAGAGACCTGAAAGTGGCACATGGCAGCAGAGTGTGGCGATGGAGACAGCAGCAATGGGAGGCCGTACAGGGACCCATGAGAGACTCTGGACTTGGCAGCAGCATGAGGAGGCGGTATATAGGGGCCCATGGCAGATTAGGGGCCTGGCAGCAGCTATGTGAGGCCCGTTATCTTGCAGCACCCTATGTCAAAAAATTAAACACACCAGCAGTGTGAAGAGACCTGAAAGTGGCACATGGCAGCAGAGTGTGGCGATGGAGACAGCAGCAATGGGAGGCCGTACAGGGACCCATGAGAGACTCTAGACTTGGCAGCAGCATGAGGAGGCGGTTTATAGGGGCCCATGGCAGATTAGGGGCCTGGCAGCAGCTATGTGAGGCCCGTAATCTGCCTGCACCCTATGTCAAAAAATTTAACACACCAGCAGTGTGAAGAGACCTGAAAGTGGCACATGGCAGCAGAGTGTGGCGATGGAGACAGCAGCAATGGGAGGCCGTACAGGGACCCATGAGAGACTCTAGACTTGGCAGCAGCATGAGGAGGCGGTATATAGGGGCCCATGGCAGATTAGGGGCCTGGCAGCAGCTATGTGAGGCCCGTTATCTTGCAGCACCCTATGTCAAAAAATTAAACACACCAGCAGTGTGAAGAGACCTGAAAGTGGCACATGGCAGCAGAGTGTGGCGATGGAGACAGCAGCAATGGGAGGCCGTACAGGGACCCATGAGAGACTCTAGACTTGGCAGCAGCATGAGGAGGCGGTTTATAGGGGCCCATGGCAGATTAGGGGCCTGGCAGCAGCTATGTGAGGCCCGTAATCTGCCTGCACCCTATGTCAAAAAATTTAACACACCAGCAGTGTGAAGAGACCTGAAAGTGGCACATGGCAGCAGAGTGTGGCGATGGAGACAGCAGCAATGGGAGGCCGTACAGGGACCCATGAGAGACTCTAGACTTGGCAGCAGCATGAGGAGGCGGTATATAGGGGCCCATGGCAGATTAGGGGCCTGGCAGCAGCTATGTGAGGCCCGTAATCTGCCTGCACCCTATGTCAAAAAATTTAACACACCAGCAGTGTGAAGAGACCTGAAAGTGGCACATGGCAGCAGAGTGTGGCGATGGAGACAGCAGCAATGGGAGGCCGTACAGGGACCCATGAGAGACTCTGGACTTGGCAGCAGCATGAGGAGGCGGTATATAGGGGCCTATGGCAGATTAGGGGCCTGGCAGCAGCTATAGGAGGCCCGTAATCTGCCAGCACCCTATGTCAAAAAATTAAACACACCAGCAGTGTGAGGAGACCTGAAAGTGGCACATGTTTGAGGCATGATTCATGGCGGATTTAGTCAGTTGTGTCAGGAACTGGTGGTTTGAAATCCAGACTAATCCACGCCTGATTCATTTTCACAAACGTGAGTCTCTCCACACTTTGGGTGGACAGTCGTGTCCTCCGCTGAGTTACAATACCTCCTGCCGCACTAAACACGCGCTCCGATGCCACGCTACTGGCCGGGCATGACAGCCTTTCAAGGGCAAATTCAGCTAGTTGGGGCCAAAGGTCAAGTTTCGTTGCCCAGTAGTCAAGGGGATTGTCTACCTCGGTTGGCAGGGTGCTGTCCAAGTAGGCCCAAGCCTGTTGTTTGAGCTCCTGCTCCAGGTCCACCTGATGCTGCTGCTGCTGCTGCGGCTGGTTAGTAGTTTCCTCACTGCGCTGGTGAAGAAAGCTACTCATCATCGACTGCAGACTGAGGCAGCCACTGCTGGTGGAGCTGCCACTGCTCCTACCACCCCACCCCTCCCCTGCTGCCATGCCAGCGGAACGCGAGCGCACAGGGCCCACAGTGTCTGAGGATGGACGTTGGCGCACAAAGGCAGAGACCAACTGACTACATAGGTGGTTTTTATAGTACGTAATTTTGGCCTCCCTCTCAGCAGGTGTGAAAAAGGCCACCATTTTGGACCGGTAGCGAGGGTCCAACAAGGTGGACAGCCAAAAGTCATCCCTCTGTCTGATGGTTATTATTCGGCTGTCGCTACGCAAGCAACCGAGCATGCTATGGGCCATTTGTGCCAAGGAATGCGAGGGACTCCCTGCCTCCATCTCCACAGCATACTGCCACGGTGCGTCTGGGTCCTCTGTCTCCTCCTCCTCCTCCTCTACCAGATGCTCCTGCTCCTCCACTCCTGTCCGCTGAGTGGAAAAACCACCCATTTCACTCAATAATTCCTGAGCACAAATGTCCTCCTCTACCTCCTCCTCTTCTTCCTGTCCTGCCCCCACAGGGGTCATGTGGCGTTGAGATCTGTGCGCCACGTCTACCGCACCCTGACCAGCCATTGTTAACAGCATTTGTTCCAGGACGTGCAACAGAGGAATGACGTCGTTCATCCCATAGTCCTGCCGACTCACGAATAGCGTGGCCTCCTCAAAGGGCCTGAGCAAGCGGCAGGTGTCACGCATGAGCTGCCAATGGCTGACATCGAAGTTACACAGGGGAGTACCTTTATCCGCTTGTAACATCAGGAAATCGGTGATGGCCTTTCGCTGCTCGTAAAGGCGGTCTAACATGTGTAGGGTTGAATTCCACCTTGTTGCAACGTCGCAGATCAGGCGATGCTGTGGAATTCCGTTCTGCCGCTGCAGCTCAATGAGGGTGTTCTTTGCGGTGTAGGAATGGCTGAAATGCATGCACAGTTTACGTGACATTTTAAGGATGTCTTGCAGTGGGATGGTGGATTTTAGGAACCGCTTGACAACCAGATTGAACACGTGAGCCATGCATGGCGCATGGCACAACCTTCCTTGACGCAGAGCAGACACCATGTTCTTTCCGTTGTCAGTCAACATGGTTCCGATTTTTAGTTTGCGCGGAGACAGCCATCTGTCGATTTCTCTGTTCATTACACTCAGCAGTTCCTCCCCTGTGTGACTACGTTCGCCAAGGCATACCAGGTGCAGCACAGCGTGACACCGTTGCGCCCTGCACATGTGATATGCCGGTCGGGTAATGGGACTTGGCACGGGGGTGGCGGCTGAGGACACGGCGGAAAAAGAGGTGGTAGAGGCGGACATGCTTGCTGGACCAAGGACGTGCAAACGTGGAGGCAAAAGCGTCGTGACCTGTCCAAGTTGCTGGTGCGGCTGTGCCGGCACCACGTTCACCCAGTGGGCCGTAAATGACATGTACTGTCCCTGACCGTAGTTACAGCTCCACACGTCGGCGCTGCCGTGCACTTTGGCAGAGACCGACATGCTCAAAGACTGGCCCACCATCTCTTCTACATGTGAATGCAGGGCTGGCACTGCCTTTTGGGCAAAGAAATGACGGCTTGGCACTCTCCACCGCGGCGCGGCACAAGCCATCATTTCTCGGAAAGGTGCTGAGTCCACCAGTTGGAAAGGGAGGGACTGCAGCACCAGCAACTTGGACAGGAGGACGTTCAGCTTTTGCACCGTCGGGTGCGTGCTCGCAAACTGTTGTCTCTTGGATACGGATTCCAAGAAAGACTGTTGACGGAATCCGAGAAGAGGAGTAGCAGGAGAAGGAGCATCTGAACGAGCGGAAGATGCCAACGAGCGACAACTCCCCTCAGCAGAGGTGTTGGAGCCTTGACTGGCTGATAGAGGGCGATTGACGACGTCGGGTGACGGAGCAAGTAACGGAGCGGGTGATGGAGCGGGGGCTGGGGCAGGCAGAACCGCCGTATGTTTATCACGGTTTTCCCAGGCCACCGAATGGTGACGCTGCATATGCTGACGCAACGCTGTAGTCCCAACATGGGCCCCCTGGCCACGCTTGCATTTCTGGCCACATAGTCGACATACGGCTACGTTTACTTCCTCGGGCGGCTTGAGGAAAAATTGCCACACCACCGAGTAGGAAACTTTGCCCCCGCTACTCTTCACTGGCTGACTGCTACTTCCTCCGTGCGCACCGGCACCACTACTGGCCGTGGTGGTAGGCTGCAGTGGAGCTGGTGCTCTACTCCGTGGACGTTTGGCTCCACTGACACTGATGCGACCCTGCTGCTGTCTCCTGGGCAACCCACCGACTGTTTTGCTCGCTGCCAAGCTGCCACCCTCTTCTCCTGATGATGCGGAAGAAATTGCCTGATGACGACGAGGCTGCCAAGTGCGATCAACCTCCTCATCATCAAGTAGGGTCTCCGCCTCACTACTAGCCCCCTCGGCTGCGTCTGGGTCAGGAGACAGACCTGTCTCTAGACCGGCTACCGAGCCACTCTCCTCGCCAGTACTTGTTCGCTTGGCTGCTGAAAAGGCCGATGTCTCCCCCCGTTCCTGACCGCCCTCTGTTAGCTCTTCCTCACTGTACAGTGGGGCTGAGCCCACAGCATGCGATACTTCGCTTGGTGAGGGAACAGCAAAGGACAGGGGCAGGTAGAGGACACGTGATTTCAGTGGGCTTGGTCCCGGGCCATGCCAACTAACGGTTGTGTCTGACGTACCCACCGACCGTTGGCTGTAGGTGTCAGAGGTGACCTGGGAAGAGGAAGACGACCGAGCCAACCAATCAATGACGGCAGGGTTGTCGGTGGAGACACGACCGCTGGATGACACCGGGAGCACTGGCCTCTGGCTGCGAATACTGCTGCCTCGACCCCTTCCTCTGCTGCCACGTCTGCTCGCTCCTAAAACATTGCCTCCTCTGCCACTCCTCTGCATGTTGTCTGACATACTATTTAATTCAACGATTAGGTGTCCCTGAGTAACAATTCTCTGGCACTCAGTAACAATTCTGTCTGTCCCTGAGTATGAATTCTGTGGCCCTGAGTAACAATTCTGTGTCTGTGCGAGTAACAATTCTGTGTCTGTGCGAGTAACAATTCTGTGTCTGTGCAAGTAACAATTTTGTGTCTGTGCGAGTAACAATTCTCTGGCACTCAGTAACAATTCTGTCTGTCCCTGAGTAACAATTCTCTGGCACTCAGTAACAATTCTGTCTGTCCCTGAGTAACAATTCTCTGGCACTCAGTAACAATTCTGTCTGTCCCTGAGTAACAATTCTCTGGCACTCAGTAACAATTCTGTCTGTCCCTGAGTATGAATTCTGTGGCCCTGAGTAACAATTCTGTGTCTGCGCGAGTAACAATTCTGTGTCTGTGCAAGTAACAATTTTGTGTCTGTGCAAGTAACAATTTTGTGTCTGTGCGAGTAACAATTCTCTGGCACTCAGTAACAATTCTGTCTGTCCCTGAGTAACAATTCTCTGGCACTCAGTAACAATTCTGACTGTCCCTGAGTAACAATTCTCTGGCACTCAGTAACAATTCTGTCTGTCCCTGAGTAACAATTCTCTGGCACTCAGTAACAATTGTGTGTCTGTGCAAGTAACAATTCTGTGTCTGTGCAAGTAACAATTTTGTGTCTGTGAGAGTAACAATTCTCTGGCACTCAGTAACAATTCTGTCTGTCCCTGAGTAACAATTCTCTGGCACTCAGTAACAATTCTGTCTGTCCCTGAGTATGAATTCTGTGGCCCTGAGTAACAATTCTGTCTCTGTGCGAGTAACAATTCTGTGTCTGTGCAAGTAACAATTTTGTGTCTGTGAGAGTAACAATTCCCTGGCACTCAGTAACAATTCTGTCTGTCCCTGAGTAACAATTCTCTGGCACTCAGTAACAATTCTGTCTTCCCTGAGTAACAATTCTCTGGCACTCAGTAACAATTCTGTCTGTCCCTGAGTATGAATTCTGTGGCCCTGAGTAACAATTCTGTCTCTGTGCGAGTAACAATTCTGTGTCTGTGCAAGTAACAATTTTGTGTCTGTGAGAGTAACAATTCTCTGGCACTCAGTAACAATTCTGTCTGTCCCTGAGTAACAATTCTCTGGCACTCAGTAACAATTCTGTCTGTCCCTGAGTATGAATTCTGTGGCCCTGAGTAACAATTGTGTGTCTGTGCAAGTAACAATTCTGTGTCTGTGCAAGTAACAATTTTGTGTCTGTGAGAGTAACAATTCTCTGGCACTCAGTAACAATTCTGTCTGTCCCTGAGTAACAATTCTCTGGCACTCAGTAACAATTCTGTCTGTCCCTGAGTAACAATTCTGTCTGTCCCTGAGTATGAATTCTGTGGCCCTGAGTAAGAATTCTCTGGCACTCAGTAACAATTCTGTCTGTCCCTGAGTATGAATTCTGTGGCCCTGAGTAACAATTGTGTGTCTGTGCAAGTAACAATTCTGTGTCTGTGCAAGTAACAATTTTGTGTCTGTGAGAGTAACAATTCTCTGGCACTCAGTAACAATTCTGTCTGTCCCTGAGTAACAATTCTCTGGCACTCAGTAACAATTCTGTCTGTCCCTGAGTATGAATTCTGTGGCCCTGAGTAACAATTCTGTCTCTGTGCGAGTAACAATTCTGTCTCTGTGCGAGTAACAATTCTGTGTCTGTGCAAGTAACAATTTTGTGTCTGTGAGAGTAACAATTCTCTGGCACTCAGTAACAATTCTGTCTGTCCCTGAGTAAGAATTCTCTGGCACTCAGTAACAATTCTGTCTGTCCCTGAGTAACAATTCTCTGGCACTCAGTAACAATTCTGTCTGTCCCTGAGTAACAATTCTGTCTGTCCCTGAGTATGAATTCTGTGGCCCTGAGTAAGAATTCTCTGGCACTCAGTAACAATTCTGTCTGTCCCTGAGTATGAATTCTGTGGCCCTGAGTAACAATTGTGTGTCTGTGCAAGTAACAATTCTGTGTCTGTGCAAGTAACAATTTTGTGTCTGTGAGAGTAACAATTCTCTGGCACTCAGTAACAATTCTGTCTGTCCCTGAGTAACAATTCTCTGGCACTCAGTAACAATTCTGTCTGTCCCTGAGTAACAATTCTCTGGCACTCAGTAACAATTCTGTCTGTCCCTGAGTAACAATTCTCTGGCACTCAGTAACAATTCTGTCTGTCCCTGAGTAACAATTCTGTCTGTCCCTGAGAATGAATTCTGTGGCCCTGAGTAAGAATTCTCTGGCACTCAGTAACAATTCTGTCTGTCCCTGAGTAACAATTCTCTGGCACTCAGTAACAATTCTGTCTGTCCCTGAGTATGAATTCTGTGGCCCTGAGTAACAATTGTGTGTCTGTGCAAGTAACAATTCTGTGTCTGTGCAAGTAACAATTTTGTGTCTGTGAGAGTAACAATTCTCTGGCACTCAGTAACAATTCTGTCTGTCCCTGAGTAACAATTCTCTGGCACTCAGTAACAATTCTGTCTGTCCCTGAGTAACAATTCTGTCTGTCCCTGAGTATGAATTCTGTGGCCCTGAGTAAGAATTCTCTGGCACTCAGTAACAATTCTGTCTGTCCCTGAGTATGAATTCTGTGGCCCTGAGTAACAATTGTGTGTCTGTGCAAGTAACAATTCTGTGTCTGTGCAAGTAACAATTTTGTGTCTGTGAGAGTAACAATTCTCTGGCACTCAGTAACAATTCTGTCTGTCCCTGAGTAACAATTCTCTGGCACTCAGTAACAATTCTGTCTGTCCCTGAGTATGAATTCTGTGGCCCTGAGTAACAATTCTGTCTCTGTGCGAGTAACAATTCTGTGTCTGTGCAAGTAACAATTTTGTGTCTGTGAGAGTAACAATTCTCTGGCACTCAGTAACAATTCTGTCTGTCCCTGAGTAAGAATTCTCTGGCACTCAGTAACAATTCTGTCTGTCCCTGAGTAACAATTCTCTGGCACTCAGTAACAATTCTGTCTGTCCCTGAGTAACAATTCTGTCTGTCCCTGAGTATGAATTCTGTGGCCCTGAGTAAGAATTCTCTGGCACTCAGTAACAATTCTGTCTGTCCCTGAGTATGAATTCTGTGGCCCTGAGTAACAATTGTGTGTCTGTGCAAGTAACAATTCTGTGTCTGTGCAAGTAACAATTTTGTGTCTGTGAGAGTAACAATTCTCTGGCACTCAGTAACAATTCTGTCTGTCCCTGAGTAACAATTCTCTGGCACTCAGTAACAATTCTGTCTGTCCCTGAGTAACAATTCTCTGGCACTCAGTAACAATTCTGTCTGTCCCTGAGTAACAATTCTCTGGCACTCAGTAACAATTCTGTCTGTCCCTGAGTAACAATTCTGTCTGTCCCTGAGAATGAATTCTGTGGCCCTGAGTAAGAATTCTCTGGCACTCAGTAACAATTCTGTCTGTCCCTGAGTAACAATTCTCTGGCACTCAGTAACAATTCTGTCTGTCCCTGAGTAAAAATTCTGTGGCCCTAATAACGTTTCTGTGGCCCTAAGTAACAATTCTCTGGCACTGAGTAACAATTCTGTCTGTCCCTGAGTATGAATTCTGTGGCCCTAACTAGCGTTTCTTTGTCCCTAAATAACGATTCTGTGGCCCTCATTAACAAGTCTGTGTCCCTGAGTAATGGTTCTCTGTCCCTAAGTAACTTCTCTCTGTCCCCAATTCTCGTTTCTGTGGCCCTAACTCTGTCCCTGTCCCTAGTACAGAGCGGTCTGCCTCTGTTCAATGACTGCAGGCAAATGAAGATTTCCAAAATGGCCGCTATATATACCTCGACCATTACACAGTGCTGGCTGGCTGGCTGCTGATTGGCTGATGCGATCACATGTCGTTGAGGAATGCATTATGGGGCAGCGCGCCTTGTCTGCGCGCCTTCCCCGACATCCCCGCTCCGTCGCCGCACATGTCAGCCGCCATTTTCGGAAAAATTTCGATTCGCGCGTCCGAATTAGGCTGTTTTTCGGATTCGGCACGAATCGAAATTTTTCCGATATTCGACTCGAATTCCACTTCGGATACTTCGATTCGCTCATCTCTAGACACTAGCTTAGGTGCAAAAACTGGAACTACTTTATTGAGCAGAAATAGATATTTTTATAGGTTTTTTTACATTTCAGAAATAGGGGAAGTCCCCACTTGAACGATAAAAACAAATATTACACATTGGGATAAACATCCCACACTGATTAGATAAGAGCTTGATCACATTATCCTAAACAGCGTAAACGGTAAACAGTTTTGCCAACAACAAACAGTGATCTAATTAACAATAAGGTAATCAACAGCCAGGCACCCAGACAAGCCAGGGAGCCCCTCCCCCAGACAGTCCGGCAACTCCAACCCTGAATACACCAGGTCCATTACACATGCTGTCTTTCAGGTGTTTGCTTTCATTTGTACAATCTGTCCATCATAAGACAAAATTCATACAATATTCCAACAGTCTGAAAAAATGCAATTATTTTATCTTCATAGATTTTTTGAGGGAGATTGTTGATAAATATTTCTGTCCCAAGTTGAGTCTGCAAGAGAGCCCCATATTCCCTATGACCATTAACCTGTACTAGGTTAATATTACTCCTTTCAATCCACTCCAGATGGGAAACTGTATTGTCTTTATTCGGAGAATTAATCCAAACCTTGCTCACAACATCATTATGTTGTTGTCCATCATTAGAGAATTATTTGCTCTCTCCATGGGCAATAATCAGTGGGTAGAAGGCTAGCCCCTAATCCCCTCCAAAAGCCCCTGTCCTGGTTGTGTCTGTCACAGAACCCTTTAACTTCTTATTCAAGGCGATTAAGCCCATCCTCCATTCAGAACCACTGACAGATGTGTGTGCATCCACGTTGGTGTTATCACAGAGGTTTTGCATTCAGATCCATGCACCCACTCCTGACCACATATCATACTCTGATATGTGATTGTGTCCGTGCAGCTGATGCATGTGCATCCACTTCTATGGGTTGCCTGCACGTAGTTCCAAGGTGGATGCACAAGCACGTGCTTAAAGTGTTTCTAAAGTCTGAACAAACATGTTATACTCACCTGCTCTGTATAGTGGTATTACAAAGAACAGCCCCAATCTTCCTCTTCTCGGGTCCCTTGCCAGCTATCTCAGCTCCTCCTCTTCTTTGTGTGTCCCCATAGCAAGCAATTTGCTATAGGGGCACATGCTGCCTGCTCACTCCCAACCTGTGTGTTTACAGAGCCACGCTCCATCGATACACACAGCGGGACTTAGATCTACCCTCCCACTTTCTCTTCATTACATTTGATTAATAGCAGCAAGAGCCAATGGCTCCTGCTGCTGTTTGAGTCCCTGAGATCTCTTCTCTCCTCTCTCCACTTCACACAGGGAAGGGGAGCACAGGGATAATGTAAACATTTTTAACCTTAATACAATCAATGGATTAAGATAAAAAACATTTTTAGTTTTAGTATCTGAATGAGCCCTTAAACTCACCTAATCTGAAAACAAAAGTATTCTTGCTTACTTCAGGTCCTTCTCATGGTATTTTCCTGCTGTATAAACTACTCCAAGCAAGGGTACTTTCAAACCCTGTGGTCTAACTGGCTTACTGAGAGCAATATACTGAGAGCCTCCAGCAGGGAAATTCAGCCTGCAATATTACATTTGGCCACTAGATGGCTCCCACAATAAATTGACTGTTGTACAGAAACTAGAGACTGTTTAGATAAGAGCTAAGAGTTAATAAAAGTCCCCATCATTCTGAATAAAATAAACAGATGCATCTTGGAAACTCAGACTATATCTTAAGAACTGAGAGAAAGGAACCAGCCAAAATTCTCTGCAGCACATGTCATGGACTGAACTCACATCCCTTACAGGCAACATTGCTTGTGAGCATGGACTTACTACCATCTACAGCCAATTTTTTCATTTGAATGTTTCATATATGTACTTCTTATCTGTTTTTCCTAATAGTTTCACCTTTGGATCCTATTTCACAATATAATGATGTCTGCTCCCACATATAAGAAAAAAGTGATACCACACTTTCTGAATGTGGCCAGAAACTGGATCCCCAAGTATTCAGAAACCACCACTAGTTGTGAAATGGATATTACCAATTGATTGGATACATTTGATCTAAGAGATTACTATTCTTAAAAGGGCTGATTGTGGCTCATATTACAAAAATATAAAATCTATTTACAGTAGAACATCACTGTAGATGTGAGAAGACCTGCTGAATATAGGTCATAACTCAACAGGTGACTTCCTTAAATGCATGGAACTTCTGCTCTCCCTTCCTTTGTGCCCTCACCTTCTTTGTGTATGAATGTACCTGGGTTCACTTCAAGACATGTTCGCAGAGCATGAGAATAGTTGGGGAGTGAATCTGAACCCTACTGAAGTCACTGGGAGCCAAATGTAAAAGAAAAAACAGTAATTGCCAATTTCTAGTTAATAAGCAAGGGATTGTGAAGGGGGCATGGGACTGGGCAGAGCAGTTCCCTGGGAGACATATACAAAAGCAAGAAAAAAAAATAGGAGGGGAGCAGTGATTTAAATTATGCAAAAAACAATGAAAAATTAATTTGAATAATATGCTTGGGGATGCCCTTAACCTTCCTGTAAAGCAACTGCAGCAAAAAAAAAAAATATGTTGCTTAAATTACTGAGAAATGATAGCATCAACCATTTTATTTCAGTTTGTAAAACAATGGCCGGGGTTTCTCCTAGTCTATACCAAACATGCCAAACAATATGGTAGTGTGACAAGGGCACTCCTACCTGAAAAAAGAAGGTTACTAAATGATCCACGCGGAGTAATATGGATTCAAAAAATCCAGGCAATACTTTATTTGATCACATAGATCATAAGGAGGTTAAACATGAGCACGGTGAACATGTCAAACAAAATAAAATCATGTTAAAAAGCACTTGGCGTCTTCATTATAGGGTCATCTTAGCAAGTAGAGCACCATATAAGGCAATATAGAGTAATGGTGAGGTAGTTTCGCCTAGATTTCCATGGATTTCCAGCTTATATATGAGTAAGCCGTGTATTCAGCAGATATGTTCCCAATATATGTCAGGAGCCTCCTGGTATATGGAAGCTGGAATACAAAAATACACAATGTGTATAAGAAAATGTAGGAGCTGAATCGCATCCAAGCCTCACCAAGCCTCCCTCTACAGTAATTCGTGGACACTTCTATTACCTTCTCAGTTATGAGACTGTCATACCGACTTCTCAAATGTAGGGACTTCCTGGGTAGCCACCCCAAGTGAAACAAAGTCCACAGTACCAGATGATTCTGAGGATATATATAAAAAGATAAGTGTATATATCACAGGCATCAAGTAACCCCTGAAAATAAGAACCACAACATGAGTATATTACCATTAATAAAGATCAAGAAGACTCCCGTCGACTTGAAATAAGATCAGGTCCTTGATGCTTGTTTAGAGATGTATAGGGGGGTGGGAAGCCAGGTAGTCACAATACGTAAATTCCAGACACATATAGTGTATATATAGCAGGCCGTGTGTACCTGAGTCTATATACCCAATGAAGGGTTTCCAAAAATTACTCAATCTGAGAAAATTGAAGCGGTTTCATTAGGATATGGCTATGTCACAGCATACAGTGCCAAAAAATAGGATAGCGTGTATATATATATATATATATATATTATCCTCCAAAGAGGGTTTCCAAAAAATTCCCCGAGTATGCAGGGTAAATTAGGCCCGTATAACATGCCTTCTTAACTCCATAGATGCTCTATAAATCTAAACAGCTGTAAGCTTAAATAACTTGCCACCGGTGGAAGATATATTCCCCTGAGGGATTGCCGTTTGCGAGCTGCTGTGATAGTAGCCTTATGGTAGTTTTTCAGACTAACTACCATAAGGCTACTATGGTAGTTCCTTCCTAGCAAGGAGCTGTGACACCGCCGTTCCTTCCCACCTCGTGGGCGCCGCACCCTGTGAAGATACCTCTATACCAAACATACCTGACCCTTTACCTTGATAAGGGTCTGGTATGGATGTTAAGAAAAAAATGATGTGGGGACCATCTAAATTCCATGCCAGACCGTTAGAGTCTGCTATGAATTACAAAGGAAAACCCCCACAAGAAAACATTTCTATATTAGACCCTTATCCAAACATGCAGCTTGACAGGCCAGGAAATGGTGGAGGGGGATTGGTCCACCCTCCTTAACCATACCAGGCCACATGCCCTCAACATGAGTGGTACCATGGCAAAACATCTTGTCTCTAGGTTGATTATTTAACAGTTCAAGGGCCCCCAGATACGGCTCCCCATGTGAATGAGTAAGGAGCACATAGTAACCCTACTCATTTGCACAAAAAATTGCAAAGCAAATAAAACAAATAAAAAACAGTTCAACCTTGTGAATGTGAGGTTGCAGCTTGGAGCAAATATTGGGTCCCCACCTCCTATGATCCTCTTTCAAATTCCATTTCAAATGGAAGCAAGACCACCAGCCCTGCTGCCCTAATGCGGTGGGGAAGTTGAAGACATCTGAAATTGGAAAACAATTGCAATTTGACCTGAAAAATTGGTTCCAACTGATGCAGGGAAGGAAGTTGGGCATCGCTGGGGAACACAAACAAAATGCAGGATACAAGATAAGACTTGAAATTTAATTGATGAAAGAAAATTAGCCAAATGCCAATGAGACAAAGCTAATCAGAAAAAGAGAAGGAACCTGCAACAGCAAATACCGAGATTGTGAAAGTGACGGCAAGTTTTGCATTGAAAGCGGAAGTGATGTAACATGCTTTTGCTTCATCTGTGTGATGAGACACCTAGCTAACAGGTGGGAAGCCTCACTTTCATCATTCAATGCATGCACTGCTGGTAATATGGTGTCATGTCAGAGCTTACTGAGCTTCAAAGAGGGCAAATTGTTGGTGCCCACTTAGCTGGTGCATCTGTGACTGAAGTTGCCAATTTATTTGCTGTGTCGTGAGGTACAGTATCAAAGGTTATGGCATATACAGTTTCCGGGAAAACACCATCTGCTAAGCTTATGCACAGTAAACATGGTTAACTGACCAAAATAGATAAAAGGACATTGTGCAGGATTGTGACCCAGAATAAGAAAACAGCTGCTGCAAAAGTGACTGCAAAGCTAATTTTCAGTTTTGTGGCACATCACTTCTGCTTTCAATGCAAAACATGTAGTCACTTTCACACCTACAAATCATGTAGTGTCTCCATTTTTTTGTATAACCCCTGTACATGTAATTGTAAGACCGGATGAAGATGAGTGAAATTGAGAGTTTTAATTTTCCCAAAATTTTAGTGAAAATTGTCTAAATGCGTTTGAGTCAATAGAGAAGGTAAAATTGGGATGGTTTATAAGGGTGAAATTGCAGTATAAGATTCTTTTCAACCATACTGGACCTGTTTTAACATCAAAAATATGTATCTTAGCTTTTGGTCATCTCCAATAGCTTAACAAATGTTGTTAGCTCTCTGGCTCATATTTTGATGCCCTTTTTTATGGGTAGATGTGTTCACTTTCCACTAACTGCTGGTCACCTCTTGTTGTTGTTTATGTGACTGGTATGCACACATAATGTAACTTGCTTTTTATCCAATCTACCTTTTCTTGTTATTTTTTCCACTGATTAGCTCTCTTTGGGTTGTTTGGTATCTCTGACAGTATTTTTCATGTGCACTTCTACTACTATTATTAGTATTAGTCACTGTGTACACCCAGCCACTTTCCAAACTTTTTAGTTTCTGTTATGTTTCTGGTTATTTTTGTTCTTTTTTTCACTCATTTTGTCCTGTGAGTATAACTTTTTTATTTTCTTATTTTTGCCCTTAGTTCTTACCATCTTACGGTTTCCCTCTGAATCTCCTGCTTTCTGGCCCTGGTGGGCTGATCTGTCCCTCTTTACAGCTCTTGGCCAGGATGGCTATTGCTGGGGGGTTGTCCTCTAGTCACCATTTATATTCCATGGCGGATCTCCAGTCCATCATTTGACTTATATAATTTTATGACACGTATTGACATCGTGGTAAGCATTTTTTACCTTCTCCCTTTTTTTGTATTAATGACTTTGTCTCTCTTTAGATATCACCCATCTGTATATTTATAAGCTTTGTTGTCTTCCAAAGAAGTGAACACTGCTTCACAGGACACGTCGAGATCTCATGCAAGCGCATGTTTCATATAACGTATTCAATATGCAGATTGTGTATGTGCTATCATCTTTACGTTTAAATATATTTTGAGCCTAATGTGTGTGTCATGATTTGTATATTGATTGTTTGAAAGTTTTTAACATCTTTTTTTTCAATAAAATATGACTTTTGTAACATAATTTGTCTGCCTTGCAAAGTCCCCTTGGTAATTTTGGGTAACTTTTTATGGGACTGAGTCACACTCTATCCGCACTCACTACAGCTGTTAATATTTATTGCTATTGCCTCAAAAATGGTCCCTCATTACGTTCATTATTTTACATTAATTTCATAGAAGGAAAAAAATCATACAGTCGAATAAAGTAAATTAACATTTAAAGCATCAGTGCAAAAAAAGAAATTGAATTAAAAAAAAAAAACTACAATCACTAAATGAAACAAACAAAGCTACTCTACATTCACATTTCCAGAAAATTTACCTATGCAAAATTTCCTCTTCAAGGAAAATGACAATATCGTGGCAAAATAAATTTTGCCAATATCACTTCACTCATCCCTAATACTAGCTATCTGCACACATAGCCTTCTTCCTATGTCAGCTGTGCAATTTAATTGCCTTTCTGCTCCAAGCTGAGAGTCCACAGTGCTGGCTTTTTGTAAAATAAATAATGATAATTAACACAACGGGTCTCTTAAGTATTGTCATCCACGATGATTCAGGATCTTTGGACTTGCATGTTCCTCACTTTGTTTCTTAGGTAAAGCAAGCCTTTGCATGGCTTTGAAGAAATTGTTTAATAATCACTTCTTCTACAGTGAAAAAAAATCTGCTTTTGCTGCTTTTAATAAGATGGTTATTTCAGCAGCTCTGAACTCAGAAATGAATTATCCACTGTGGACCAATATCAGTGTAAATTTCCAACATGGGTCAGCATATTGTTAGTTCTTGAATGCCTTTATTATTCCATTTTTCTCTGTAAAGTAATGACACCAAAGTTACACATAATGAAATGTCATCTTCCCACCTGATTGTGTCAAGAAATAGCACCGCATTTCTCTTAGTCTGTCCATGCAATTTAATATGTTAATGACTCCCTAGGAAGCAGAGACTAGGCGAGGAAAAATAGCAGTAAGTCCTTGACAGGTGCAACCATAAGCATCTTTCATCTTCAGGATCGAGCCATTCAAACTCATTTTATAGAGAACCAACACGCCTGACCTGGTCACTGTGTGCTGGGTGGCATCATAGCAGGAAAAAATGTTCGTAAAGCAGGAGAAAAGAATGTTCTGTTAAAAGATGGATCACAGGTAAATATTAAAAAAAATCAAAGTCCTATGTTTTCATTAAAAAATTTATGAAATGTCTTGAGCTGCACAGATAATTTTAATCTTTTGTTACTGAGGCCAGGTTCACACTGTTGTGCTGCAGAATCGCACATATTATTGCAATGCATGAGTACATATGTTGCGTGCATTGCTGTGCTGCAGTGGCATTCATTTTTGATGGCACCCTAGCACACCTAATCAACACACGTGTTGTAGCACCAGGGGCGGACTGACAACTCATGGGGCCCCCAGGCAATAGGAAATCATGGGGCCCCTGTGC
This sequence comes from Staurois parvus, assembly GCF_062004578.1. Lineage (NCBI taxonomy): Eukaryota > Metazoa > Chordata > Amphibia > Anura > Ranidae > Staurois > Staurois parvus. The sequence goes on along the minus strand of NW_028318339.1, from coordinate 3,003,067 downwards.
CCACACTCAAACCACACCAAAAAAAAAGGCTATGAAAGGTACCAGGGGCATCTCATGGGGCCCCCTACTGATCCCAGGCCCTCGGGCAGTGCCCAAGTGCCTAAATGGTCAGTCCGCCCCTGTGTAGCACAGTGCATGTTAAGATATTACTGTACATTGTGGTGCGAAAAAAAGTATTTTTTTACCTTTTTCGTACATTAGGCAGCCGATTTGAATGAAATACCATTAACATGCAGAATAACAAGCAATAACACACTGAAAATGTGTGAATCCAGTTTGAGATGAAACCACTTACTGGTAGTTACTTGATTAGGCACTGCTAAACAGATTTGTTTTACTAAAATCTCCAAATGTGCCATACTTCACTGGAACCAAGGGAAATCTGTCTGTCCTTGCAAGCTCTGCATATATCCAAAGGCTATATAGACATACAACATAGAAGCACAACGGGTTACACCAGACAATGCAGATAAAACTCTTTTTTAATAAATAATAAATTGCACTTACAATAAAGAGACCTATTTAGTACATATCATCAGGAATAACCCTTCCACTGTTAGACCAGGTCACACCAATAGACGCTGAAGACACTTTCACTGCGTTGCTGGAGAAAGGAGAGATGTTACCATAGACAGTAAACTCTGATGTGGGCACTGCAAAAACCATACATATGGAAACAGAGGGTCAAAGTTGTATCCTGGATGGGTATAGTACATCCACTAACATGTTTTGGGGCTCATGCCCCTTCACTGGATCTTCCTACCCCTAGACTATGGCTGGACTGTAATGGAGCACCAGGATATTTATTAGTTTTTTCCTCATTCTCGTTACTTTTACTCATTTTCAGCACATGTTCTGCAGCACACCTAAGTAGCTCCTAATGTAGAGCATCCCTTTAAGTGTTGCTGTACAGGGATTAGAGTAGTCCAATACTAAATGAAATTCAGACCTTTATACTTCCATGTAAAATGCATTGAAATATTTTTTTTTCATGGATGCACAACTGTATTTATTGGTAATTTTCATTATATCTGCCCAGTGTTTGTGTTTAAAGTGGAACTAAACCCTTCTATTGTTTTCAGCCAAGGAAGGTGACATCTTTGCCTCTGTTTGATCTGCAACTGCCATGATGCTGCACACGTGATCAGTTATGACACCAGCCATGTAATGGTTTGACAATTTGGTTGAGAGCACAAGCAACTGTGACCGTTATATTCCCAGCATGTGTCAGGAATGTAACTGTTTTTGAAAACTGTTAAACAGATGGGTTTAGTTCCGCTTCAAGTTAAAGTGATTGTAAAAGAAATTAAAAAAAAAAAATTAACAGACATCTTTATAGTTACCTGCTTTGTGAAAGTTAATTGCACAAAGCTTCCCCGAACCTCCTCTTCTCGGGTCCCCCACGAGGGATCCTTACTCCTCCTCTCTGTCAGGTGCCCCTATGGGAAGCAGATTCCCATGGGGGCACTTGTGCATGCTCACTCTCGAGCCCTGATGCTGTGTCCATTGACACAGATAGCGGGACCAGCCCTACCCTCCCTCGTCACTGATTTTTAATGACAGCACCAGGAGCCCAGTAAAGCCAGTGAGGCATGGAAGTGAGGGAAGAGAAGAGCTGCAGCTGTGCACAGCTCTGGATCGAATGAGGGCTCAGGTAAGTAAAAGGGGGGAGTGAGGGGCCAAAACTGTTGATAAAACAAGGAATGCATTAAGGTAAAAAATGTTTAGGCATCCGATCTAGGGCTGTTCACATCTGCAGCTCTTCTCTCCCCTCACTTCCATGTCTCATTGGCTTTGCTGGGTCACCAGGTGGCATTGGCTCCCGCTGCTGTCAATCAAAGCCAGAGACGAGGGAGGGTAGGGGGGCAAGTCTGTGTCAATGGACGCAGCAGTGGAACTCGAGTGCGAGCATGAAAAAGTGCCCCCATGGGAAGTGGATTTCCATGGGGGCACCTGACACAGAGAAGAAAAAAGGAGCCCCAGCAGGGGACCCAAAAAGAGGAGGTTTGGGGCTGCTCTGTGCAAATCAATTGCACAGAGCAGGTAACTATAAAGATGTTTGGTAGATCACTTCAGGCTATCCTCTTTTGCAGGCATAGCCACTGTATGTAAAACATTGAAAATACTGTAAGTGCCTATACAGGTTAAAAGCCAGTAATACACTCACCCTGCTCTGCATACACTCAGGTGCTATTTTTCGACACTGTACAAAATTTGTAAACGATTTAATACTGCTCAGAACTCTGGGCTTCAGCAAAACGGCAGCCTCCAGCAAGAAAAAACAGGAACAATGCTGGAGGCAATTTATGGCACACACTAATTTTGGTAGCATAATTATTTATGTAGAATGTATGTTTATCAAGTTGTTATGGGGAAAGTTCAACTTTAACTAATAAAGAGTATTTATAATATAATTGCAGCACTAAAAATAACAATAATGGCAATATATAGTGATAAGCGAAGAAAAGCGCTAATAGAGAGCGCGATAAGGTGATAATAGTGCGTCGTCCCGTATGGACGAAAATTAGTGACATAAAGGTTCAACATAAACGCACATTAGTCCACAAATTATTCTTCCTTAAAGGACAAGCTAATATCATCCAGTGTGTGCTAGTATTCGTAGCTCCTTCCAGGATTCAGGCAAATAAGGTGCTCTTCACTCCTTGTGGGTATGAAAATATGAGGTGTGCTTGCACACTCAAATTGTGCGTGTAAATGGTAATCTGTAGGGCTCTAGTGGTCATCTAAGAACTGATGGGGATAAGGCACTCCTCAGGTACTCGTTACACCCTGAAATGGACACGTCAGTGCGGAGGAGCTTGCCGCACTGACGTCACATGCTGCCAGGTCCATGTGCAGGGCCATCTTTACACCATATAGTGTTTTTCTGGCAATTTCTTCAGTGCTCATTTCTCAGCAGGAATTTTTTACTGGTTTGAGCATACATTTAACTGTTACTGGCTTACCACTTTTTTAATATGCTTATTGGACTGAGTTGTTTATTTTCCTAACCATTGGCTAAAATAAAATACTACACAATATTAGCTTTTTTCTGGTGGCTTATTTGTGGAGCTACTATAAGGTGGATATCCAGTACTGCTAAGTTGCTGTGAAGCCGGGTGGAGGTATCCTTTTCACTGTGAGGGTTCGGAGGAGAGTTCTGGAGTCCATTTCAAGGTGTAACGAGTACCTGAGGAGTGCCTTATCCCCATCGGTTCCTAGATGACCACTAGAGCCCTACAGAATACCATTTACACGCACAATTCGAGCGTGCATCCGTTGAGTGCAAGCACACCTCATATTTTCGTACCCACACGGAGTCACGAGCACCTTATTTGTCTGAATCTTGTAAGGAGCTACGAATACTAGCACACACTGGATGATATTAGCACGTCCTTTAAGGAAGAATAATTTGTGAACTAATGTGCATTTATGTTGTACGTTTATGTCACTAATTTTTTTCCATACGGGACGACGCACTAATATCACCTTATTGCGCTCTCTATTAGGGATTTTCTTCACTTATCACTATATATTGCCATTGTTGTTATTTTTAGCGCTGCAATGATATTATATATGTTTTTTAAGGATTTAGAGGTTTTTTCCTTTTGCAAGCTGCTTCACTGTTTTTATTCAGTCTAAATAGCGCTCGCTTGAACATCAAATTTGTAATAAAGAGTATTACTTAGGATTGGTTCAAACCTGAATTGCACACATTTGTCATGTAAAAAAAAAACCCCACCCACCCACTAATACTTACTATACTTCTGTTCCTTCTTTGTTCAGTATGGAGAAGCCTGTTACCTTTTCCCATGGTGCAGTGGGATTGATTGACCAATTGCCAGGCCTAAAGTCTCCTACCTGATGATGAGGAGGAAAAAGCTCACCATGTGTAGGCTCTACACAACACCATCCACACAGTGCTTACACAGGGTTAGGACTACTGGATCCAGTATAGTGGAAAAAGCAGCAGAGTCTCTTTAAGCTCCAAGCCTACAAAGAAGACACAATGAAAAATTAGTTTTTCATTCCACAGAAAAGACATTTTATTAGATATACCATTTATGGGATCATGAAGCCGCAAAGACAGGAAGTTATAAGGAAACATCAGAAAAGTGATTTATGGGGCCACAGCAGTGCATTCAGTTTTGTTATATAGCAGATCGTATTCCCCGGCAGAAATTTAAAACATTTTACAAACTAATGACAATTAGTTTAAAATAATTTATAATATGGTCTCGGCATGCAGAAATAGGTATTCTGTTAGGCATTAATTTAAAATAAGCGTTGTTTCCTTCTTATTAAAAGCCTGTTAAATCAGGGCTTCCTAACCTTCTTACAAACACGGACCCCTAATTGATTTCCTAATGTAATCCCATACCCCTTCACCAAATGGCACAAACCATCATCATCACTAGTCCTAGTAGGAGTGAATATAGCTTAAAAAAATGTCAATAGCTTGGTTTTAATCCACATTCAGATAGCCAGTAACAGAACAGTTCAAAGAAAAACATTTGATCATATTTACAGCCATTTATATAAAAATGGCAAATCACAAATACACTAATAATAGCTAATAAGCTACTCCATACACTCTGCATAGAACTGTACTGCCTTCTGCAAAACCCTCTGCAAGCCTCTCCTGCACACACTGTTTACCGTCATATCTTCTGCTCACCTTTCCTGCACACACTGCCCACTATCATACCCTCCGCACTTCTCTCCTGTACATACTGCCCACAGCCATATCCTCAGCACTCCTCTCCTGTACATACTGCCCACAGCCATATCCTCAGCACTCCTCTCCTGTACATACTGCCCACAGTCATATCCTCTGCACTCCTATCTTGTACATACTGCCCACAGTCATATCCTCTGCACTCCTATCTTGTACATACTGCCCACAGTCATATCCTCTGCACTCCTATCTTGTACATACTGCCCACAGTCATATCCTCTGCACTCCTCTCCTGTACATACTGCCCACAGTCATATCCTCTGCACTCCTCTCCTGTACATACTGCCCACAGTCATATCCTCTGCACTCCTATCTTGTACATACTGCCCACAGTCATATCCTCTGCACTCCTATCTTGTACATACTGCCCACAGCCATATCCTCTGCACTCCTCTCCTGTACATACTGCCCACAGTCATATCCTCTGCACTCCTCTCCTGTACATACTGCCCACAGTCATATCCTCTGCACTCCTCTCCTGTACATACTGCCCACAGTCATATCCTCTGCACTCCTATCCTGTACATACTGCCCACAGTCATATCCTACGCACTCCTATCTTGTACATACTGCCCACAGCCATATCCTCTGCACTCCTCTCCTGTACATACTGCCCACAGTCATATCCTCTGCACTCCTCTCCTGTACATACTGCCCACAGTCATATCCTCTGCACTCCTCTCCTGTACATACTGCCCACAGTCATATCCTCTGCACTCCTCTCCTGTACATACTGCCCACAGTCATATCCTACACACTCCTATCTTGTACATACTGCCCACAGTCATATCCTCTGCACTCCTCTCCTGTACATACTGCCCACAGTCATATCCTACACACTCCTATCTTGTACGTACTGCCCACTGTCATATCCTCTGCACTCCTATCTTGTACATACTGCCCACAGTCATATCCTACGCACTCCTATCTTGTACATACTGCCCACAGTCATATCCTATGCACTCCTATCTTGTACATACTGCCCACAGTCATATCCTCTGCACTCCTATCTTGTACGTACTGCCCACTGTCATACCCTCCGCACTCCTCTCTTGTACATACTGCCCACAGTCATGCCCTCCGCACTCCTCTCCTGTATTTCTCCACTTTAATTTCAGGTTCTATAATGTAGAGAATCCTGTTTCATTTTTTTAAAAATTAGAGCCCTATATTTAGAGCCCTTTATCCCCAAGGGATATGGATACCCCCGAGTTAATTGTTCTGTACTTTGACATAGTGGTCACTTGCAATATTGATGTCTCCATCAATACATTCCAAACATGTTTCATTTGTTGGACACCTTCAATCATGACTCTATCAATACTTCTCATACATGTTTGATTAGAGACAAATCACATGACCTGGCAATTTAGTTTACTGACTTAGATGTGAACAATGGGGCAGTTATGCTATAAGGTCATCCATCCCCTTTCAAACTCAGAAAGCTGTTGACATCTTGTCTGTCTTCTTGACATTTCAGCTCAGAAGATACATCTCTCCAAGAAACAAAGATGGGGAATATCAACTTATGGATTACTTATGATGTAAACCTGGAAGTTTTAAATTGAACAGATACTGTGTTATAAGTAAAATCTGGAAACAAATCTTTGAATCAACCATCTGCGCCAGGTCTTCCTTCAGTGTCATGTTTAATACAATACAAGAAGTCTAATGGATATATCATTCCAATTATGCAAACTATGCTAATGATGTCTGGTCATGCATGTACGTTAAATCACTCTTGTTAAAACCAGTTTCCATCTGTGCAGGATTCATAAGGTTAATATTAAAAGGTGCTGTTAGTTTCCATAATGGGGAATAGATCTGTTGGATAAGACAGAGCTGCATGCATTAATGACCTTACATTCAAGCTGCAATCAATAACACTTCCTTTAAATAAGTCTGATTTGTGTAAAGTATTTCTGTGCATAGAGCAGATTTTACTGCATCCATAACAATTGTAAATAGTCACCCATGGCCAACATTACATTTTCCTTCTGAATGCATAACTAACCAACTAAAAGGATACTGAAACATTAAACCAGTGGTTTCCAAACTGTGGCCCTTTGCTTGCCTTTATCTTGGGCACTATTCCCCCCACTGACATTATAAAAGGACATAATTCTTGCCACTGATACCAACAATGGAGCATAATTCCTGCCACTGATACCAACAGTGAGGCACCATTCCTCCCACTATCATCAATAATGGGGTAAAGTTTCTCACACTGACACCAATGATGGGGCATTTTTAATGACATCAGGACATTTTCTACTCCCACTGGCCACAGTCCAACCCCTCTAAAGTCTGAAGGATAGTAAACTGGCCCTTTGTTTAAAAAGTTTGGACACCCCTACATTAAACCTTAATTTTTAAAAGTAGCTTCCAGTGACAAAAAGCTCACAGGTAATGCTAGTGGAAGCCCATAGGGAATGCTGGTAAGTAGTCCTTTGCCATCTGCTTGCCTTTTTGGGCACAGCTTTCATAGTAGAGGTTCTCTTTAAAATTTCACCTGTTAGCTTCAACACCAACTTGAAGTATGTTCACAACTTCTATGGGAACCCTGAAATCCAGGTATCTCTATGCTAAAATTCTAATACTTTTAGAAGATGCTGAGTGCTTGCCGGATTCTTGTGCTTCCCTATTGACCAGACAGGTCAACCATCACAGTGATGGGACAAATCAAGATATGGGTGTTAGGAAGGTGCGGACCAGTCATGGAAATCTACAGAAAGTGTTTGAATTTGCATTTTAGATACTCTGGAGTTTAGGGCTCCAAGGGAACTCACTTTATGGAATATACATGCACCTCTGTGTTCTTGCCTGTTATTACCATATCCAGTTTATCAGACTGACAGGTGTATTTTAAAAAGACACAGGGGAATCATCCTGCCTGTCTTTAATTTTCATCTGTTACAGCAGTACGCTGAGATACACATGAATAATAACAGTAAAAATGTGCCACAGTCTGGTTCTCCTGGTTCTTGAAGATCCCTGTAGTTCAATATTGACTTAAAAATTCTTCATTAATTGCTGCATAAAATCACAAAGTAATGTAGTGTGTCAGTGAAGGTTTGGGAACTTAAGCCTTTACGAGCTGCATTACAATGTATCACGATCATATATAAACCCCCATGCAAAAGAACTTATCATAAAAAATTAGATGGAGGCAACTAATTATATACTGCTCATGTCAAAAAATAGCAGACCTGACCTCAAAAGATTATATAAATCTGAGAAAGGCCGTTTCTAATTTTGCATGCTCCCAATCACTTTAGGAGGAAATTATTTAGAACCATGATCCATTCCCACTATAGCTGCTGAAAACCATTGTACTGTATGTTGCTGTTGCGATCCTTCTGGAGGGTTATACACAGCACAAAATGATAGGCACGAGACTGCAGTTCTGCACAAAATGTACTGTATATGCCGGCATATAAGGCGATTGGGCATATAAAACGACCCCCTAATTTTCCAGTTAAAACATAGATTTTGGGCTATACTTGCCGTATAAGACTATCCCCCCTTCCAAGCCACACCATTTAAAAACATCAGATTTGATTTAAATAATTTTAATTAAAATGGTTATGACTTACCGATACTTAAAATCCTTCAAAATCCTTATCATGTTCATCATCTGACATCATAAGTTCATCCATGATATCTTGTGATACATTTGTAAGACAGTCATCGTATCGATCTAATTCCGAGTCAGATGGTATCGCTTCAGCTTTGGCTTCCCCTTCATCTTGCCACAAGTAGTATTAATAAATTATTTACTTTGCTGTTAAGATCTGCAGGTAATTTTTGTGCAATTTTGGTCTTTTGCCTCAGTACCAGATTATGCCTTTCCAAGAACCTAGTACACCAGGATACAGTGGCCTTAAATCGTTTGCTGTGATCTGGGTTAGATTTGGCCCATTGAACTGCAAACATACAGTACATATCTTGTTTCATGTCACTACATAACCATTTTGATGCTCATGCACCATGTCTGCTACATGAGTTTTGAGTTCTGGCCAATGTGGGGTTCCTCTTCTTAATGCACATTTACTCCTTGGCATACTCTTTAATGCATCTTCATTTGCTCTCCAGTCGCGGACCATCTTTTCTGTTACTCCACAATGTCTTGCAGCAGCACAGTTATTATGTTCCTTGGCAAAGTTTACGACTTTCAGCCTGAAAGTTGCTTCATATTTCCTTCTTTTTGTTGGTGGAGCCATGATGGGGTCTACTACATCGCAGGATTTAACCCCTTTGTGCCGATGCCAGGAGGCCAGGCGAGGTTTAGGGTCATGTGACCGCCGTGATTGGCTGTCACGCCGGTCACATGATCAGAAAAGGTGCCAATCGCAAGAAGAGATCGGGACCTTTCCGTGGGACACTGATACATGTGCTGGGAGCGTACAGGGTACACGCTCTTAACACATGTTTGTTTACAAACGGTATGCAAATATGCGGCCACTCAGTGTCAAGGCCCAGTCTCCGAGAGGCTGCTTATTTTTATACTCTCGGCATGAAGGAGTTAAGGTTCACATTTTATACTCAGTGTATAAGACGTCTCCCCGATTTTTGGGGGATGTTTTTAAGGTTAAAAAGTCATCTTATACAACGGCATATATGGTACCCAAAAAGTTATGCTCATTTATCTCCATAGAGTTAATTGAGAATTAAATTAAAGTTTATGTGTAGCCCAAACTATTTTTTTTCAGTTTGGGTATAATAGGGAAGAGTTAAAACCTCTGTCCCTTTTTTTTTACTATATGTGTCATTGTATATTTACCCTTTCTATTTGACCATTCTTACCAAAACAGAAAGTGATGAGTGTAAATCTTCCAGTGTGGGAACTTATTCCAGTAAATCTGTCTTACAAGAGAATTCTCAACTTTATTCAAGACTTTAAAAAAAAGTTTTGGCTATACATACACTTTAAAGAGGAACTGAACTCTGGAAACTGTGCCCAGGGAGATGGATAAGGGTTAATTACCAGTATTGTCTTTGGTCTCCTTTCTGTTAATATTTTTCCCATTATTGACTTACCATGTCTTGTTCTGTTCTGTTCTGTGTAGGGGTGGCCATCTTGGTAGAGTTAAGGTTTTCCTTCCTCGTGACAGAGCAAGAAGAACAGTCAAAACACAGTAGGGACATCACCAAAGCTCACCTCAAATCTCCTTAGAATGGCAGTCAGGGGCAGCAGTGTCTTAGATCTCATACTTCAGATATAAAGCTATCAGGACCCTAACATACCAGGGACAGGAGTGCCTAGGACTCTCACATACCACTGAATTCACTGCTATTTTTCAGAAAAAATCAAGATGAAAAGTAGATTTTAGGGTACTGCTTAGGCATAATTATTATTTATAACATTGCAAACCTGCACTTTTTGTTTTCAGGACCAATTGAAAGCTGATGCCTAGCTTTACTGTCATTTTAAATAATTTATTTGGACCTTCTTGGCCCAAATAACTATACGAAGAGACAGTAAAGCTGGGCAACAGTTTTAAGCTATACTATTGTTGCAGTAGTTGATTGACTTCAACATGGCATCACTGTGTTCTGGATAACACGCAATTCACTAAGTGACTGTGGCTTGCCTGAAATTGCAATTTAAAAAATTTCACTAACAAATGCTTATATCTAAAATAGTGTAGAGCTGGATGGACTCCTTTAGATCTGCTCAGCAACACACGTTCCAACCCAACTGCACAGAACAGTTAGTTTTCTCCCTGCTGTGTGTGATATACATCTACACTGACAAAGGAGAGCACTGAGGACACACACTGGCACAGCCAAAGAGGGACCTGTCCCTTGAAACCCTGGGGGAGGAGGACCCCCAATTTACCGCCAGGGTCATGATAAATCCGATTGGTCGGGAGTCCTGCCCAAGTGGAGAGATCAGAACTCCAGAACCATCGTGGAGAGTGGGCAATACCTGGAGAGTGTCATTGAGCAGGGACCCATAGGGCTGTGGAGGGAGCCATGGAAGTTGTAGGTGCAGTAAGTATGTCCAAGGAACATTTACTGCGGGGGAGAGGGCTCAGTCAGGAGTGTGAATGTGAAAGCTGTTTGAAGTCTAGGGAGAAGGCTCAGAGCTACTATAGGCTAAGTTGTACAGGCTGCTGCCAGAAGGCTGCTACTGATTCCAGGACAATGTGCTAATGAACAACAGAGCTGAGGGACACTGGCTGTTAATTCTGCTGCAGGAGGGAAACTACAGAGGGCTTAGCTACTGAGAGAAAAATAAAAATGCAATTGGCGCAAGAGAATTTGTAGTGGATATAACGTTCACTCAGTAAATCTTAAACAAAATAATCCAGTAAACAGAAATTAAGATATATAATCATATATGCTAGTAATAAAGGGGCAACAAGTAGATTATGCAGCTTTAGTGGTGAGGAAAGGGAAGGGGGGAGGGGAGGGGGGTAGGGAAAGGAGGGGAAAAAAGGCCTTGTGATGCAAACAGTACTGGATTGAGATAGATGGTATATATATGTGTATACATATATATACAACGCTGCAATGTAGACACCGTCGTGAGGCTTGCACTTTCTAGAGTAAACCGGACTCTGTGGTAAATGGAGAAGGAAGAGAAGTGCGCCAGACTAAGTGCAGTATGAATATGCAGTGAATTCACCTAAATATTGCTTTACAGTGTTGAGAATTGCCATTATTGCTTGAAGTGTCAGTGTTGTTCCCTCATGCTTGCCCAGTGCACATTCTGGACCAGCTGTTTCACAGGTTGCCTGCCACTAGTTAGCTACAGTTGGCTCTGCCCCGGCCGGGAAGGATGGAGTTAATACTGTGCATTTGTTTACCAGGCTGGCTTTCAAGGGTTTTTTCTGGACCTGACCCACTGATCCTGTGTGGCTATAAAATGGGAAATCAGTCCGGGTTACAGCATGAGCATGGTGGAACTGTCAGAGAGCCTTTTGGGGAAGCAGCAAAGATCTGTATCTGTGTCCAGCTACTCATCACCTCTGGACACCATCCACAATGTAGGGAGTACTGCTGGGACTTGCAGTCTGCCCTGAAGATACCAGCTGCTGAAGTACTGCCATTATGGACTATGCCAAGTATGGACTTTCACCTGTGCAGGTATGCTGGGGCAGCAGCTGTAGTTAGGGACTAGGTTAGGGAAAAACCATGTCTCTGTCATCTGCAATTTTCAAGTTTTCCTAGTAAAGTGTTGAAACTTTGCCTTCTCCAGGTGTGATATTATTCCAAAGAGGTGTATGTAAGTAACCGGTGCACACATGTGGTTTCCAAACTGGATCAGTAAAGCACATCGGGGTATGAAAACAGTTCTTCAAGAGTTGACATGCTAAGGAGTACAGCAAGTGGTTACTAGGGGTTTAGAGCCAGTACAAGCAGTTTGTCATGACGTATGTACCTATGACAGGTGAGATGTCCTCTAGCAATGAGGGAGCTGTTGTCAGCACTCTCCCCGAGCGATCCATCTCCCATAGAAATGGGAGCAGAGCAGCACCATAGAGTTCCCATAGGTACAAAGATTAGGAGTTAAAAGAGCATGCATGGAACCCATGCTAGGAGCTCAAAAGGATTCAATTATGTTACTGCGAGTAAGCTAGCAGTGATACGCTGGACAGGTGGAGGGGGCATTTCCCTCCTAAATGCAATAACTGACAGTGAAGGTGTACACTGATTCGGGGCCTGAGAGTTAACTGGAGTCCAGTTTATCTGTTCAAGTATACACGATGTACAGCCATCTCTAAGTTGAAGGTTTGCCTGAAGGTTGATGTGACCTCTGCCTTGGCCTGGGCATTTGTGAGCATGGCACAAGTCAAGTTAGCCCATGTGCTGGCGAGTAACCACAGACTAGGTGCCTAGTGTAGCTCAGAAGAACCCATCCCAGAGTACGCCTCTCATGTTACCTGCACTTGTTGCTCAAGGAGGAGGGGAACACAGGGGAAGTACCACTCACCTACCCTTACAAACATATTCCTTTCTATGGCTTCGCCCTGTTAAATTAAGCTTATTGAAGAGGGGAAAAGACATTTTAGCATTCCCTTTTATGACAGAAAAACAGTCCTATACATTTACGTATATGCGTATAAAAAAAATATTATGGCTGTTATATTGGGCCTTTCTACAAATTGTGTCTGTTGGAATAGCGATCAAGCAGATTTGACAGTTGTTCTTTGTGCAAGGAGGTATAAAGGAGCCGTTGTCCTCTGTCAGTTGCACTTTGCAATAGCATCCAGCTTCCTGCCCTTCCTCCCTTGTCAAGGTAATTTATGTGGTTTGTCACCGCTTTTACATGGGAGACTACTTCGTACTATATTTTTATTATTCCTATCTTCTTCAAATAAAGCTTGAGTTTTGATCACTCATTAGTAGTTAATAGTAAACACTATTAATAGATATTTATTTATTTAATTAATTTTGTTCTGTACACTTATTAATGTTTTAAACCATAAAGAGACCCCCTGCTATTGTTATTAATATAAAATAGTCATAAATTAGTCTTTGTTGTGTTTTATTTACAATTAAGTTTTTTTTTGTGATATTTGGTTTGGAGCACCACTTACTTTCCCATCTAAAAGTTACAGGTGTGTGTCGGGGTCCAGGTATAGGGCAGGTCATTAGTGGACCATGCCAGGAGGATCCAAACAATCCAGCAGCTCTTTCAGGGATTAGCACTACACAAATAACATTTTTCCTTTTTTCCAAGTGCGTAAAGACCAATTTCTGATGGTACAATAAAGACTTTCTTTGACATAATTCTTGCATGAACTGTGATCCAGTTAACTTAATAGCCTGGAGGAGAAAGGTAGATGCAAAAAATGTATGAGAGGGTCAGCTACTGTGTCTGCTTATCTGTCATTCTCCAAATTTAAATGAATTAAAGTAAAAATGTTCCTTTGTCATTGATTTCAACAATATCTTGTTTGAAATAATATTCTTTTTTTAATTGCATGGCTTTGTCATAACAAAACCATGGGTTTTGCTTCTTACACATTTTCTCTCTAACACACAGCTAACTTATTGAAAATAATTAATCAGTCTTGATTGAAACATTTAATAAAAGGTCAATTCACCATAGCAACAGGTATTAATGCAAAAATATTCCTCCATAGCAACTATTCTAGAGTTAATTGCCAGATGCTTTTGTTGTTGCAGCAAATGATTATTTAAAGTTATTTCTGATTAATAAAAATTATCTTGAAATCAAAGAATATGAGTCATATAACATTTATATACAGGCAAAACCAATGTAATTTAAATAGACTTTTGGGTAATACCATCCTCAAGGTTGTTGACTGGGACCAGTAAGTGTGAACAGGTAGACCTTCACTAGTGGTCCCTGAAAAATGGAAATGTAGGGCAAATCAACCCCTCTAATGGGAGACATGAATTTTCATGAAGGTTTTATATCATAGGTCTATAAGTGAACCCTTTTCCAGTGGGTTTTAAGTAAAATCTGTACTAAGAGTTATATGTGAGCTGCCATTGCTGACCTACTTCAATAAATGCTACTTTCCTGTTTGTCTTTATTGCCAATTTTTTGCGAAGCCAACTTTTTGCCCAGGCAACCATCTTTTTCTGGCTGTCCTTGGAGGAGCAATGATTTCTGTTGGACAAGGTTTATTTCCCAACTCCTAGTCACGTTAAGCTTCTTGCCCCATGACTTATTGATGGCACAGTAAATTTACTTTCTGTATTGCAAATATAATCATGGACATACTCATTGGCCACTTTATTAGGTACACCTGTTCAATTGCTTGGTAAGACAAATTGCTAATCAGCCATTCGCATGGCAGAAACTGGATGCATTTAGGCATTTAGATGTGTTGAAGGTGACTTGCTGAAGTTCAAACCGAGGCTCAGAATGGAGAAGATTTAAGTTTTTTGTGTTTTGAGTACTGCCTTTTTAATTTATTGTTATAAAGATAATTTTTCAGGACAAGTTTTCAAGAGATGCACTGTTTTCATCAGGTCAACACAGTACTGAAACACACAGATTTAAGAAAATGCCATGCCAATATTTCAATTAGGATATAAACTCCAGGCAGATATAAAAGGCACATAATAATGTGAACAGTATGATGGAGGTCAGTATGTGCAAAAGAGGAACAATACAGATAATTTGACAGTGATCATTGTATTCAAGGAAGGAGTGTGGAGGATATGGCCATAAGCCATGTGCCCGGCAGGAGAATTAGAGAAGGTAATGGGCAGTGCTTTCAGGAAAGAATTGTGTAGGATATGACAATGGGAAGTGTTTTCAGGAGAAGATTGTGGAGGGTAGGTCAATGGCAGTGTGTTCAGAAGAGTATTGTGGATGGTATGACAATAGGCAGTGTGTTCAGGAGAGAATTGGGGAGGGTGTGACAGTGGGTGGTATGTTCAGCAGAGGATTAGAGTGGGTATGACAATGAGCAGTGTGTTTAGTAGAGGACTGGGGATGGTTTGCCCAGACCATAGGCTGTGTGTCCAGAAGAGAACTGAGTGTATGACAATGTGCAGTATTTTCAAGAGAGGATTGTGGAGGATATGAAAATGAGCAGGATGCTCAGGACAGGATTGGGGAGAGTATGACTATAAGCCATGTGTCCAGCAAATATTTGTGGAGGGTGTGACAATGAGCAGTGTGTTCAGGAGAGGATTGGGGAGGAAATGACAATGGGCAGTGTTTTCAGGTGAGGATTGTGGAGGGGATGACAAAAAGCAGTGTGTACAGGAGAGGATTGGGGGGGTATGACCATAAGTCATGTGTCCAGCCGAGAACTGGGAAAGGTATGACAATGGGCAGTGTTTTCATTAGAGGATTGTGGAGGGTATGAGAATGGGCAGTGTGTTCAGGAGAGGATTGTGGAGGGTATAAAAAAGAGCAGTGTATACAGGAGAGGATTGGGGAGGGTATGATCATAAGTCATGTGTCCAGCCGAGAACTTGGAAAGGTATGACAATGGGCAGTGTTTTCAGGAGAAGATTGTGGAGGGTATGAGAATGGGCAGTGTGTTCAGAAGAGGATTGTGGAGGGTATGGCAGTGGAAAGTTTATTCAGCAGAGGATTAGAGAGGGTATGAAAATAAGCCCTGTGTCCAGCAAGGAATCGGTGAAGGTATGACAATGGGCAGTGTTTTCAGGAGGGGTTGTGGAGGTATGACAAAGAGCAGTGTATTCAGGCAGAGGATTGGGGAGGGTATGATAATGAACAGTGTTTTCAGGAGAGGATTGTGGAGGGTATGACCGTGATCAGTGTGTTCAAGAGAGGATTGGGAAGGGTATGACCCTAAGGCAGGTGTCCAGCAGAGAATTGGAGAAGGTATGAGAATGGGCAGTGTGTTCAGGAGAGGATTGGGAAGGATATGACCCTAAGCCGGGTGTCCAGCAGAGAATTGGAGAGGGTATGACAATAAGCAGTGTGTTCAGCAGAAAATTGGGGACGGTGTGACAATTGACAGTGTGTTCAGGAGAGGATTGTGAAGGGTATGGCAGTGGAAAGTGTATTCAGCAGAGGATTAGAGAGGGTATGAAAATAAGCCCTGTGTCCAGCAGGGAATCGGTGAAGGTATGACAATGGGCAGTGTACTCAGGAGGGGTTGTAGAGGTATGACAAAGAGCAGTATCTTTAGGAGAGGATTGGGAAGGGTATGACAGTGGGAAGTGTTTTCAGCAGAAGATTGTGGAGAGTATGATGATGGGCAGAAGCTAAAAAATTAAAGTTTGGTGAGTATGATGGTGCCTCAACATATGCAGGATAGGACAGAAGAGGGTATGACAGAAACTGTTAAGTGAAAAATCGGAGTACACAAGGTATGATAGGACATTGCACATGTAGGAGAGGAGTGTAGAGGGTATGACGGGAACAGTATGTGCAGGAGAGGAGTGCTGAGCATATGATGAGGTTCAGTTTCTGCAGAAGAGGAGTTTGGAGGGTATGATGGGTGCAGCATGTGCAGGAGAGGAATGTGGACAGTAAGCTGAGTGTGATATTTGCAGAACAGGAGGGCGGAGTGTATGATTGGGACAGTATGTGCAGGAGCAGGGGCGGACTGACAACTCATGGAGACCCCGGGCAATAGGGGATCATGGGGCCCCTGTGTCCTTGCCCAAACTCCAAAAGCCTATGAAAAAGGTACCAGGGGTATCTCATGGGGCCCCCTACTGACCCCGAGCCCTCGGGCAGTAACTGAGTTTCCAAATGGTCAGTCCACCCCTGTGCAGGAGAAAGTGTAAAAGGTATGACACCAGTTGGTATGTGCAGAAGAGAAGTGCAAAGTGTACAGCAGTTGCAGTATGAGGAGGAGAAGAATGCTGATAGTAGGATAGCAGGTCGTATGTTTAGGAGAAGAGTGTGGAGAAGGTATGGGAGCAGATAGTATGGGCAGGGAGGAAGTATGGGTGAAGGTATAGGTTTAATGTAGGGACAGAGAGGTGTGGATGGGGCAAAATGAAAAACAGATACAGTACATGTAGAAAACAGAAGCAATGTCCAAGTGGCTGTATTTTCCATTTTGGTGAACTATGAGATTTTGAAGTTTGAGATTTTTTTTATATTTCAGTACAGTATTTTCGTGTAAGGGATAGCCTTTCAAAGCAGAAATGAGCAGTGGCTGGTCTGCAAAGGTTCTTCTTTGTTTATGTCTCAGCTGCCTAGAAAATGTTGTGTATTATGCCATGTTTCCATAGAAGTCCGGCATATGGCTGAATTACTAGACCTGGCTTTTGCTCTGCGTGTCTTGTGTCCTGTGCTTTAGGTCGATAATCATCAACAATATGTTTGCTGGAAACACAAACAGCCACTATTGTATGTCTTTTTGCTCTTAATTAAGGATTCATTCAGTGTCCACAAAGCAGCCTGCTTGTGGAGTTAGTTCCTCTCTATGAAAGGTACTTTTACAATGCGACCTCGCCAGACAGTTTAATGTATATGCAATGTGTTTTCCTTCTTGTTAAGTGAAATTGAGTCTGTTGTACAATCAATTGAAAGAATGTGGAATGCATTTTGCAAAGCCATTTTTCCCTGAATTTATGTGGAAAATGGATGAGAGTCAAATTGGATTTTTTCACTTTAAATGATAAAAGGTAGCTGCCTGCATTAATCAGTCTGCAGTAATTGAGAGTTCCAGCAAAATCACTACCTGCTTGTAATAGTATATTAGACGGGAGAAAGGGCACAAACAAAAAAGAGAAAACTCAAGTATCTCAAACTACGGCTTAAAGTGAACGTTTTGCTTATACTGTCCATTCATAATGCCACATAAGTATCTTAGTAAAAGCAGTATGTCAGCTTTCAGCGCTTGAATCTGGTACTGGTAGCTTTTGGCACGGGGCTTTCAGAGCTGAGAATAAAATAAAATCCTAAAGCTCTCCTGTCTCTAGATTTCAAAGAATCCCTAAACAATAAAATATGTAAAGTATAACTACTCCTTTTCACTTTTTCCACTATGCCTTCCTGTCATTCTCATACCTACTTATCCTTGATTCAGTGAAATACCACCAATGAGGCCACATACAAATGTGTCAAACTTTTCTGAGCTGAGCCCTTTAATTGCTCTGCACTCATATTCATTGCTAAGGAATATTTGTACTCCATGCTCTGTAAGAGTATGAACTCTTCATAGCATTGAATGGAGAGTATTTTCAGCATACTGTAAATGCTTGAAGCATATCCAAACCCAAAGAACAAAATAATTATTTTATTGCACTTTGCTAATTCTTAGATGTGATGGCTGCACAAGTTTCCTTTTTTGGGCTTTTTTCCTTTATTTTCACCATATTATTCAACTTCCTTTAACATACTGAGCATTCAAGGAATTAGGCCAGTAAGGTGGTTGAGACTAACCATTTAAAGTGGTTGTAAACCTCAGACATGAAATATGAACAAAGCATATTTCTCTATAGTGTAACCTTGTCTCATTTAAGAGCACTAAGTGCCATTTCTGTCTGCTGCTTTGTTCCTCTGCTATTTGCATGAATCACTTCTGAGAAGTTTACCTGACACCAAGTGAAAACTTGTGACAGCAGAGGGCCCTCTAGAAGATTGACAGCCTCAACTCTGTTCCAGTGAGCTGTGTGAAGAGGGTGTGTTTCTTCCCTCCAAACAGCTCTCAGAGTTATCCTCACTGAGCTCTGCAGAATGTAATTTAAGCTCTCTGCCTGTTTTTTTCTTAACTCTCAGACAAGCTTTAAAAATTCAGTCGAACCGGATATCGTATGTACTCTCCAGCGACTCAGGATATGCACAGCCAAAAGGGAAGCCAAGGGTACCAGGACTGCGACAACCAAAGCAAATGCTTCAGGGGTGCAGCCCTCCTCAGACGGGGAAATCAGCCACTGGATAGAGAGAAAACAGGTGGCGCGCACACACCTAGTGCATTATCCAAGGTTTATTGTAGGAGTGAAAGAATAATAAAAACATACTCATAGACGAAGCATGTATCTAAAAAACATAGAAAAATGACAATAGCCACAACGGCAGGCAAGGTGTTCTCACTGTCAGTGCGGTCAAATACCTGACGCGTTTCGGAGATGAATCCCTTTCCTCAGAGCTGATGACCAGCCTCTGATGCAGATGTATGATGAATGGAAAGTAGGAGCCTTGCTGTTGATGCGTGAGTGGGATGGTCTCAGCTCTGAGGAAAGAGATTTGTCCCCGAAACACGTCAGCCATTTGACTGCACTGACAGTGAGAACACCTTGCCTGCCATTGTGGCCATTGTCATTTTTCTATGCTTTTTAGATACATGCTTCGTCTGTGAGTATGTTTTTATTATTCTTTCACTCCTACAATAAACCTTGGATAATGCACTTGGTGTTTTCTCTCTCTCTTTAAAAATTCAGTACTTTGAATGGATGAAGAGAAGACGGCAGATGGATGGGTATAACGTATGTAGGAGGATTTGTTTTATCTCTGTGTCACCTGGGGCTATTCACTTCACTGGCTAAATGTAAGGGTTTACAACCACTTTAACACTGACAAGGGATGCACACAATGGTCAGGTTTTATTAATTTATGTAAAAACATTATCCCAAAAGGAAAAAATAGTGCTGTAACTACCTAAAAACTATTGGCTGGAGTTCAACTAAATCTGCAAGTGCATCTAACACTACCCTTTCCCCAGACTAACAATGCTGCTGTCCGAAGGTATCTCCATTGCACCTTCATCCAGAGTGGAGGCCCCCTAAGACAAGGTGGTGTGTTACTGGCTGGAAGTAATGGAAAAAAGTTTTACATCACTTTAACTTTCCCCCCAACCCTTAGACTATATGATTAACTATTTTTTTTATTTTGGATAGAGTAGGAAAGGTTATAAGGGGTTGAACCTCTGTCTTTTTTTTTTTAATGTGTCCTACTTGGAAAAAAGAGGAAATTTCTCAAAATTCCCTTTATAAATGTTGTCATCCATTTCCCCTTTTTGGAATTTTCCTCTTATGTTCTGTTCCAGCGACAACTATAAAAAATTGGATTCTCTATCCCTTTCTGACAAAACATGGGCAGTGATGTCGTATTGAACTCCTGTTCCAGTGTTCCTCGGGAACTTAAAACTGTCTCAGTGCTCAAACCAAGTTTCAGCAGTAAGGAAGAGGGGTCCCTGCTCCGCCCTCCTTCTGTCACTGAATAAGATGTCCAGACCATATTCTGATATTTCTGAAATATGGAAGGTAAGTATTTTTTCTTGGTGTGGTGTTTTTATTACTTGACTTTTCTTACCCACACTCATGGTGATCTGGTTAGGGGTCTGAGAAACCTCTAAAACCAATTTATAGGCAAGGCCAAAAAGAATGTTGGCATAATGTTTCATTCCCGGGGTTTTTCTTGCCTTATTTTCTCATTTACATGAGTCCCCACTCCTTTGGGAAGCGTATACAGGGTGAGATTTACTAAAACTAGTGCACTCAGTATCTGGTGCATGGTGGCCAATCAGCTATTAACTTTAGCTTGTTCAATTAAGTTTTAACAATAAAACCTGGAAGCTGATTGGTTTCTAGAGCACATTTAGGGAAAAAATGTTGAGAAGCATATGAAAGGCCTAGAGACCACTGCTTTTGGACTGTGCTCATGGCATCAGTTGGACAAACCCACACAGTTTTCCTAAGACTCTATAGTGTTTCTCATAATGTTATCTTGAAGCATTCCTCGATAAATTTACCAAAGCAAAACACTCCTCAAATCCAGCAGAGATGTAAATTCAGGGAACATATGGGACAGAATTCTTAACTATTTCACTTTTATTCTCTGCAAGCTGCTTTAAAATCACCTGAGCATGTACAATCCAGCTCCTATATTACAGTTTTTTTTAACAGTGCACCACGGAACACAGTAAGAACAGTAACTGCACTGATGCAAATCTCAACATCTGGCATATTTACAGAATAATGACAAAGATTTGTGAATGTCTTCCAATAATAAATCACTTTGGCAGATGATGCCCATGTGTACAACAAGGTTATAAAACAACAAACCTAGCAGCATTTTACCACTTTTATCCAAGGTATTCTGGATGACTGTGCTTGGTCTTATAGTCATAAAGCATCACATCACAAAGCACGATAATGAAAGACCATAAATCAATTTAAATATATGAAATGCATGACTAAAAAAACTATATATGGAGCCCAAACTAATAGATAAAATGTAAAGAGTATCTAAACTTAAAAACAAATATATATCCACTTAAGGACTAGGGCTATTCTGACACATTTTGTTTACAAGTAAAAATCAGTATTTTTTTTGCAAGAAAATTGCTTAGAACCTCCAAACATTACATATTTTTCAGCAAAGGCCCTAGAGAATAAAAAGGCAGTTGTTGCAATTTTTTTGCAGCCTCAGGAGACCTGTGACATGTCCCAAGAGTTTGAGGGCAGGGAGGGAGGGGGGCAAACTTCCAGCGGAATCGCCCAGGCGATCTGGTCAGAAGTGGAAACAGGTACCTACAAACACTAGGTACTTGTCACCCCCCCCCCCCAACAAAATACCCAAAAGTATTAAAGAAAGGGGGTAGGAGGAAATAAAGTAGAACTTCCCCTTTAGGATGAAGTTTCACGTTGATTTTATTGCTAACATTTTAATGGATAAGCCTGTATAATTACTGTAGATTCACCACCTTCCAAACCTCATTTATTATACATGTATTATACGCTCTACAACTGTGAAAATTTTTTTGCTTATGAAGAAAAACTATTTATAGAAAAGATAATACTAATGGTTTGCCATAAGATGCAACACTGCATATTGCAGCATACTTTTAATAAGTAAGATTACCCCTAATCTCATTAAATATATCATAGATATATCTGAAATGCTAATGTAATGCAGAAGGTAATTACCAGGCAATCCTCCTTAAACCAAATACATTCTCAAAGCGGTATTAAGTGCATTTTAATTATACTGGCAATTGCAGGAAAATACAACGGAATTGATATATATTATTACACTAATATTGTTTCTTTGTAGGGAAAAAGCTCCATCTTTTACATGAGAACTCCAACTGAAGGTATAGTTTTAGGTATGGGTAGAGTCAGGTGGTAACGTAGATTAAAGTGTATCTAAAACCAATATTTTTTGTAATTCGGTGTAATATTTGTAAGATGCTGAGAATATAGCCGGATACTAGGTCCAATGTACTGTAACTCTTGTGTTTCAGGAGCTCTTTAAAAGCTTTTTAGGTTAATAGACTAGTATAGGCCAAGGACTACATGGATTGAAAGGCAGTATAGGTGGCTTAGGAGCCAGTAGATGTCCCCATATGTAGGATGATAGTGATAGGCAGGGAGCACCTAGAGTTAACACTAGTCCTGACCTTGCCAGCAGTGGGACACCCTGGGTAGGAGGTTAACCTATACATAGTTTAGATGGGGAGCCACCTGTCTCTCGGTTAAGGGAAGCACTGATAACCATACTATAGCATGTAGTCTGTATGGATATATCATTTAGCTTCCCTTATGAGGGAAGCAAGCAAGGAGACGGGCAAGACTTTGTGGAACATGCACATTCCTGGCTAAGGATGCAGAACTCTGGCCAACCCCGTAAGTCCCCCTTTCACAAAAAATTAACAGGTGAACTAACACCAAATATCCTGGCCACCACTCGGGTCCCTGTTGCACATAACAGCCATGATGCCCTTGCTGCTGATGTATCAGTCCAGCCATCGTAATGCACAACTTCCGAGGGAGTAGCCATCGTACATGCTTGAAATGGTGGGCACCCATTAGTCAGTGTGACCACATCACCGCACTGACCAATGGCACCTTACTGGAAGAAGAGGTCTCAGATGCCTTTTTCATTGGTCAGCATGGTCACATGGCTGTGCTGACTAATGACCACTAGTCATTGAGAGTATTATGATGGATACTTATTCTGGGACAATGTATTGCAGTGCACGAACCACTACATTGGCAGCACAGGGCATAATGGCCGCTGCGCGCAGAAAAGTCCTCAGGGGTGGCCAAGATATTTGGAGTTAGTTTACCTTTTCATTTTTCACGAAAAAATTAACTTACCCTTTACCCCTTCTCCAGCAATTAACTGCCAATGTTTGCAGTTGAAGATGTGTGCCAAGTCCTCGGATCAGGATGACCAAAGTTGTTACATGCGGAAGGTTCAAGTGAAAGGTTTAAAAGCCTTTCTTCTTCTGGACTCATCCTTCTCCTAACCTCCATGGGGAACATCTCCTATTACAAAAACTTGTACAAGTGCAGGCTGCCACAAGGACTTATTACTATGAGGTCTGTATCTGGAATGTGTAAGCACAGTTGCAGAGGTCAAGGTATCTTTGAAGGGGTAATCTCATAGAAAGGGGAGAACTACAGGAGCTGTTAAGTCCCCAGATACCCCCAGGAATCAAGTGCATATGACTTATCTCATTATCTCATTCATGCCCAGATTTCCTTGTCCAGGCATGAATGAGATAATGCCGATCACGCAGCCCATAATGAGGCACACCATTTCTACACAACAGCTATTGTCCAATGGGTGCAGATGGGTGACATGAGACTAACTGGAATGATTACCTCATATCATGGGAAGCAGGTGAGTACCTCAACTGATATACTGTATTTTTCAGGTGCTGCATGCTGGCATTCCACCAACAATCAGCTCATTCCTCCTCCATCATTGCAGCACAATAACAGCCATCTGATTAAAAAACAAAACTAAAGTCCTTCCTTGTATATCTTTGTATTTCCTGAGAAATCTGAATGGATGAATCAAATTAGAAGAACACTGGAGAAAAGAGGAGTATAAGTCCTATCTTTTCCTTATTCATTTGTGTGTATAATTTATACCATGAGCTACTGAGCTCAGTAAACAACAACAAAATTGCTTGGCAAATACTGAAAAGAATCATATACATTACTTCATATTTACAGACTACTGAAGAAAAACTGTATTAAAAATGATGTCACGATCATTGGACAGGCTCAGAGGCCAGTAGATATAGCAGTGGAAAGGCACACACAGGAAGTTAACTATGCACACGGATTCACCTGATGGGTCCTCAGATCACGGTCCTCATGATCGCTCTACCGGGAGGTGAGAAATCCTGGGGGTGGAAGTAGATGTGGAAGGTAAGGAAGCAGAAGCTATGTTGGTAAACAAGCCAAAGGTTGGGAACAAGTGGTTGCAGGTTGGGATCAAGTGGAAGTGTAGTCAAGGAACAAGCCAAAGGTTGGTAACAAAAGGTGATGAAGATGCAGACAGCAGCAGGAGTGTAAGGAGCAAAATATTAGCTGAAAAAAGGAAGTGCAAAAGCATGGCTCAAATAGGAAATTCATATGAAAACCTATATTTAGAGGGCCAGTAATCATGAAAAACATAGTACATGCTATTGATGGATAAAAGTTTTATATTTTAGGAGGTATTGAAGGGAGCACTACGGCAAACACTTACAGTATGTCACAAGTGAATTTGCCATATTCACATCTTTACGTTGCACCTCAGCATATTATTATTATTATTATACAGGATTTATATAGCGCCAACAGTTTGCTCAGCGCTTTACAATATAACGGGAGATGATACAGCAACAATACAGTTCAATACAAGAGGGTTCGGAGGGCCCTGCTCCTTGGAGCTTACAATCTACGAGGGAGGGGCTAGTGATACAAAAGGTAGTAACTGCGGGGGATGGACTGGTAGGAGGAGTAGAAGATTCCATTATTAGCTGAGGGCAGGATAGGCTTTCCTGAAGAGATATGTTTTCAGAGATCGCCTAAAAGTGAGCAGAGTAGGCGATAGTCTGATAAACTGGGGTAGAGAGCTCCAGAGGATGGGTGAAGCTCTGGAGAAGTCCTGGAGACGAGCATAGGAGGAGGAGACAAGGGAGCTAGAGAGCAGGAAGTCGTGCGAGGAGCGGAGAGGACGGTTTGGGTGATATTTGGAGACAAGATTGGTCATGTAATTTGTGGCAGAGTTATAAATGGCTTTATATGTTATTGTTAATGTTTTGAATTTTATATGTTGGGTAATGGGAAGCCAGTGGAGGGATTGGCAGAAAGGGGTGGCTGATGCAGAACGGTTAGTAAGGTGGATGAGTCTGGCAGCAGCATTCATGATAGACTGAAGAGGGGATAGCCTGCGATGAGGTAGGCCAATGAGGAGGGAGTTACAATAGTCAAAGCGAGAGATAACAAGGGAGTTAAAACATAGCACATCTCCACAAATGCAACCTACATGATTTTTTTCTGCGCTACTGTATGCTTTGAGGACCCATAATATTAATGGTGAGGCAGTAAAATACATACATGGTGCATTTACCAGTTTAGCTAGTGTCATACAAAGAGAAACAATATTTTTCTTCATTTATTTTATATAGTATAGCAAGAAATGGAAGGGGAATGCAGCAAGATGCATGCACAGAAAATGGGGATTTCTCTGCAATAGAAACGTTTATATTAATATGAAGAGAGCCTAAAGGGTGCATTGATGAAGTTTGGAAATTTGGCAAATTGTTGTCCCCAAGGTATTTATTAACATGCTTTCACCCTTCAAATCAACATTCTAAGACTCGATCTCACAGCACTTTGATAACTAATGAATTTGAACCTTTTTGCGATCCAAACCGTCACACTATATATGATCTCTCCATCTTTATTAAATCTTAACTCTGGGCAAACAGCTAAATATACATATGTGATACACGTACAAGAGCTGCTGTACCTACAGGAATATTAGTATTTCTGTGCATTCCCTCATGAGATTTATGGAGCCCAACCAAGCGACTGATCCTGCCACAATATAAGAAGTGTGCTGGCCAAGTAAATGTAGTCATCTGAGCGTTTTTCAAGAAAGGTGTGTTGAAGTTTTAAGGGCTCATTCGCACAAGTGATTGGGGATGGGGGTGGTGGTAAAACGTGGCAGCTGAGCCACAGTTTTACTGCCCTCTCAACCACTTCCAATTTAGCTGTATTGGCAGTGGGCGAGGATGTACAAATGCTGTGGCTACAATGTACTGTCCACATCTGATATCATAAACAAGAGCACTCAGAAGTGGTGCTGAGGAAGAGACTGGAAGTGTCTGACTGTAGGAAGGAAGCTGCAGTTGACAGAAATACACAGCAGCAGCGGACTGACCATGGGCCCCCTACTGACCCCAAGGGACCAGGGTCAGTAGGGGGCCCCATGAGATGCCCCTGGTACCTTTTTCATAGACTTTTTTGAGTTTGGGCAAGGACATAGGGGCCCCATGATCCCCTATTGCCCAGGGGCACCATGAGTTGTCAGTCCTCCCCTTCACAGCAGTCAGAAATAATGGGGAGATTAAAAAAAGGGAAATACGTCATTTTTTTTCATAAATATTGACACATTTTCTATGGCTTTTCAAGAGAATTTTCTCTTAGGTTAATGAATAAGGTGAAGCTCTCCTGACTTTCATCATCCAATCACAAGTATGCAAAATTACTGTTTTTTTAATTTTCTTTACACGCAATTGAGCATTCTTAGCAAATGGAATTTTCAACCCGTTCACTAGGCTAAGGGAAAATTACCTTGCAAGGTGAACAGCCTATTTGCCTTTAGTAAACAACCCAAAGTCCCCAACTATGAAAGAGGCACTTTCCTCTGTTCAGCTTTGTGTAACTCTCTTTCCAGGTCACTGGGATAAGCGGTGTTGGTTTTCGGGGGCATGTCCCCCAAGGCTTTGAGATGCGTACATTCTGTTGCTGGGAAAATCTATTGACTTTGGTAGCATTTGGAGATGTAGAAATTGTGCTCTTCCAAGATACCTATGTTCTTGTATGGTCCCTTATCAGTTCTTCATCAGGAAATTAACGATGGTAAAATCCCCCTGGCAGGAATGGTGGTGGCACATACAGTTCTCATGCTGGTGATCCTTGAGCAGTCTGGTTAAGAGTCATTAGAGGACCTTGTGCTTCAGTAGCGTCATCTTGGTCATTTTTCGATCTGCAGTCTTGCTGTTTTGTTTTCTTTTTCTTCTAAAGTTCTGCAGCTTGATGATTATAGAGGTTGTAAAGGCAAATCGGACTTTTTGTAGTCATCATCAGCCTCAGATCTGAAATGTCTATTTGTAGATTAGGTGCTGCCTGGCAACCAATCAACACTTTGCTTTCTTGCTAGAAGGCATGCTAAAGTGGAACTAAACCCAATTTAACTATTTCCCAAAACAGTTACACTTTAAACACCTACTATTGCGCTTATGTTGGCTCTCAACTTATCTAACCTGTAACACACTCCCTGTATTAATGTGGCCCTGCTCTGGATGAAGGGGCAACAGAGATACCTTTGGATAGCAGTATTGTCAGTCTGGGAGAAGAGGAGTATTAGCTGTACTAGCACATTTAGATACACTAACAAATTGAAGCCAATCTCCAGATAATAATTTAAAGCAATTACAGCAAAACAGTTTTTTTCCTTTTAAGATAAAGATTTTACATGAATAAATAAAAGCTGACCGTTGTAAGTACCCCTGTCAGTGGTAAATGGTTTGTCTCATCAGTGCAAGTGATACATTCTGTTGTAGAACTTGTTCTTTTGAAAAACAACAGACTTACTGGCTGGATCATCAGATGAAAATCAAAGAAAGCCTAAAAAAGAAAACTAATGCAGACATCATATAAAAATGTGGTAAGTTGCAATATAATAAATGTTTGCTTTGGGGTTTAATACTGCTTTAATTTCTCCCACTAGTCAATTTCTTTGCATATGATTTTTTTTTTAGCAAAGGGAATTTTTACTACATTCACTAATCTAAAGGAGAATGCACTTTGGATAATGAGCACGTTACACTCCTTTGGCAAAATCAACCCCCATGTGTTTCCTTTATGATAATTCTGCAGCTTCCTAAATATTTGTAAATGCACAATAGAACAATCAGACAAACTCAGATAGAATCAATATGCTCGACTTAGCCTAACAATGATAAATGCCCCCCTTAGAATAAGTAATAATGTAATTGCTGTCTAATTATTTTTCTGCACAAGGTATGTTATTTAAAAAAATGCAATCGTTTTTTTTATATCAAACTGTGAATTTTGTTTTCGTGATTGATTAGCTGACATTAAATATAAAAGTCACAATGTCCCAGGAAATATGCTGCCTGTGGCCAATAAATCAAGATTGGTATTAATTAAGTGAAATTCGAATACTAAATCACACCTGTGAGAATTCCTGCAGCTTGTTTGTGCGGAAAAAAACATAATATAATATGTTAAAGAAGAAAATCATATTTAAAAAAAAAAATTGAACCTTTTTCATCTAGAAAATACAGTATTTTACCTGCTACCATATAACAACATGTTTTTAATTTTTAATTACAACGATGCAGTATCTCAGGGTCCTGAGGAAATAGGGAGGATACCATGTCAAATTCTCCTGCGCATGACTATGGAGGACCGAGGACCGCTCTCCTATACGAGTATTAGAGGGTATACCAAAGAATAAGTAAAGCCTTGCTGCTCTCTCAAACAACTAGGGTGATCCAGATAACAACTTTAAAAAGGCAAACAGAGAGCACACCGGCCTAGTGCATTATCCCAAGGTAAGTTTATTTTAAAAAATGATACAATTATAATCACAAACGATAGGTAAAAGGTTGCATAACAAGTAGCAGCCTTTAGTACAATGAGTAATGAGACCTGGTGGACCTTTGATGCCAGAGAGGTGCCTTCCAGCACCTGAATAATGGCTTATGTGTTTCAAGGGCAACCCTCTTCTTCATAGCCAGGAAACAAACCATGTACATTCTTAGGAAAACAATACAAGACATTCAGAGTACCACAAAATATGCATACAATAGACACATGAGCAAGTTGTTTATCCTTCCTAACAAATTAGTATACACTAAACTTGGGTTCTTCCTGGTGATATGGAGTCTTCCTTGTATCCAGGATCTCTGTCAGACTGCTGCTTGCTTCTCCCACTCCTCTAAAATGTCTCCCTTTGTCTTCACATGGCTGAGTACTAGTCCTTTGTTACCACCCCCTACTTCCTGCCAACATCACTTGCTGTTGCATGAGTTATTTGAACCAGTCAAACTACTTCATTAGCATATGAATAGGGGACACTTAGCTGCTAAAAACAAGAAATGGTAACCAAAATGCATCATTCCATATATTTCATATATTTATGTTATAAAAAGTCACTAAAATATCCATAGCACTTACCCTGCCATATCACACGTTTCACAGAGCCTGCCTCCTGAACTTCAGAGGTGCTGAGAGAAGACGTTTCAGGAGGTGGAGTCAGTGCAGGAAATTACTGTTTGCAGGCAGCAAAGTATCATGGGATATGTAGTCCTTAGAAAAGGAGAGTGTATGGCAGAGGAGAAGCTGCAACACATACAGGGAACCCAGAAAGGTGTGGAAAGAGAATGCCAGCAGAAAGGTAGCACTCACAACATGGAAGGAGTTTTTGCAAGAAAGCAAATATTGGATCATCAAATATAATCATTGTTTGTATTGTTTATATGATCAAAGTAATATTGTACAATCAGCCTCTATTCACACCTGAGTGATTTGATGCCCAGAAAAAGTACAGGATCTTCTCTGGGCCATGATTACCCAAAACAGACTTCAATAGGAGTGCTGGGAAATTCAGGCAATGTATGTTTTCATGTGTTTTCCCATCTGTCTTCTCCTCCAAGTAACTAGCTTTCTATTGGCTAAAACAAAAATGCTTAAGTCTGAAGACACCTAAAAAAAGTGCAAAAAAAACACAAAAAAGCTCCAGAATCACATGAAAACACTCACATACAAATGGCTGCAGCCACCAGGATTGTGTATAATACTGACAGGTAGACTTCTGCCTACCAGAAGCAGTCTGTGGCTGCACTGCCGCCCAATCGCTTCTACAGTACCAGTGACCCACCCCCCCCTGTGCACATTCCCACTATGTATATGGGCCCCACTTGCCCATCTGTGGGACCGGGGAGTGCCATGGCAGGTGCCGCTCTCCTTCCCTTCTTTCTGTGACCCAGAAGGCGACGTGTATGACCTCACTTCCGGGTCATGGCTGTCACTTTCCCCAGATAGAATAGCTGAGGATATATGTACAGTATTGCAATGTGATCTGCATTGCAATACATCTAATGGAGACCAGAAGAGACAAGTTGGGTCTTTTAGACCCTGCATGTCTCAATAAAGAAAACCTGTTACCTACAAATCATCACATAGGGGACTTTGTGTCCCCTATGTGATGAAAAAAAAAGTAAAAAGTTTTTTTCATTGCAAAAAATAGTTATGCCCAAGCACATAACATCCCCCCCAAAAAATTTTGAGCCCACCCCCACATATATGCACGTACGAACATAAATGCACACGTAGGGAGCCTAAGCGTGAAAATGCCGATTGTGATACACATATTACACATCGACATGCATGCCAGAGGGGGAGCAATAATTCTAGCACCAGACCTCCTCCATAAGACTAAACTGATGATCTATAGGGACTCTATAGGGACTCTTGAAGTACCCTATAGAAAATATAGGGTACTAAAGTTTGTTGCCATTTCAGAGGCGCACACAAATTTAGATTTGGCATGTTGGCATCTATTTACTCGGCAAAACCTCATCTTTTCGATTTTAACAAAAATTTGGGTCATTTATTGCGTTTGTTTACCTTAAAATTCACTTTATTGTGTTTTTTACTGAAATTTACGGTAATATCATGGGACATAAAAAAAACTACCACTGTGTGCAAAAAAATGCAAAAATGGCACCCTTTATGAATTCCCCCTTGCCTCTTCTCAGGAAAATCTGTTATAGGGAAACTAGTCTTTGTATGTTTTTAGATACACAGGGCTTTTTCTTTTGTCAGAGAATAGGTGCAGGTATTCCTCCTTTCCAAGTCTCCCCTTGTCTCCACCCACCCACCTCCGCGCACCATTCCTTGGTTCCACCCTCTACACACCTCCCAGTACCACCTCAGTTTAGAGAATACAGAAGAAAGTATCATTTTGTGGTGCTCAGTAATTAGTATGCAATGTGTAAATGATAACAAGAAAAGCAGTAAAATAGACCTCCTGCAACCAGCAACACCAGACCCTTCCCCAGCAACAATAGTTTCCCACCAGCAACAAAAGACTCCCTGCAACAATAGATCACCCCAGCAACAATAGATCACCCATCAGCCAGCATACCCTAGCACCCCTTGACACTACATACGTTCAGTGTGTTCCCTCATGTTCCCACTGGAAAAAAACATGGATATTCATGTGCAAAAGATGAGCATAATGTAATCACCGTATATGTGCTTTAGCCTGCTCTGGCACTGATCAGTTCTCTTCTGCTTTTGAGTTAAAAAAGGCAGAAGAAAAACGTGTGGTGTGACATGTATTCCTATGAAACTCTTCACACTGATCCGTTGCGGGTCAGGTGCGCTTTTCAAAGTCCTGCTTGCTTCTTTTTTGGTGCAGGTTTGTTGCGGTAAAAAAAAAAGCATGAAATCTCTGCATCTACCTTAGTTTTGTGGATCCTCTTATTTTAGACAAGGCCTGATTGACTAAAAACAAGTCTACAATCTCTAATCAAACTCCCAACCAGAGACCATATTTTGTTTGTCATACAGTTTTTATTCCACCGCTGGAGAGCGCACAGAAGGTGAACAAGACCATCTCTGGTTTGGAAGGCAGTAAGTGAGAGCTGTCACCCTAAAAATTATATGGTAAAAATAATGTACTTGCTCAGGATTTCTAAAGGTAATTTAAATACATATATATTTAATACTAAGATCGACATGGTCAAACCTATTTTTACATTTAGGTTTTGAGTTTAAAAATACTTAAAGTGGTTATAAAGCCTAAACTTTTTTTGGCTTCCGCTGCTGTCAATCAAAGCCAGTGACGAGGGAGCAGGGTCCTGGCCAAGTCCAGCTGTATGTGTCAATAGATGCAGACAGCAAGGCTCATGAACGAGCCCGCACGTGTGCCCCATAGGTGGTAGTGAGGAGAAGTGAGGAGCCAGGAGCACCAGCACCAGCGGGGACCCGAGAAAAGGAGGATCAGGGCCTCTCTGTGCAGTGCCATTGCACAGAGTAGGTAAGTATAATATGTTTGTTATTTAAAAAAAAAACCTAAGCATTTACAATCACTCAGCCTGGGTTCACATATACAGTATGCGGTGGGGTACATCACAAGTGATTCGCACAGGAACCACACCGCATTCCTGTGCAAATCACATGCGATTTGTGTGTGGTGCGATTTAAGCCATACATTTTGTCGCACCACACCCTCACCAAAAAGGTGCAGAACCCTTTTTTTTGGTCCGCACTAGAATCGGATTGCATGGGTGTTCACACCTATGCGATCCAATTCTGCACATCGCACCACGTTTTGCGGACCGATTTCGGGGTGTTGATAACTCAACATACACACCTGCAGCGGTTTGCATGAACAGGGTGTTGCAGAATTCACACAGAAAACGCTGCAAATTCCAGACCGCATCAGTGTGAACCCAGGCTTGCAATTTACACTACGCAATTCTTTCCATCCTTGCCTACTGCCTCCCCATGTACAAATTATTGTGAACTGATATTTTTTCTTTTAGAACTGGTAGAGCACAAGGCTCAAAATAAAATAAAAAGAGCACTTATTATGATATTATGTATGGTATGTGATATGTGGAGTTTCTTTTTACATAGATTGAAAATTTTCCCTTACATTCATAACCTTAAGAGAAGAGAAAGTGTAGATGGAAGAGATTACTGTGATATATTTATTATGATGATGATTATTATACTCCAAGGTTCAACACCTCTGGAGAAATTGTGGATGACCTCTTTCTTCACGAATGACTAGAATTTCTTTCTTATCGCCAATAATGAAAAAAGGATAATGTCATACAGTGAGAGAATCACCAAGTAACACTGAATAAGCCATTCACTTGACTTAGCACCTTACGTAGACTGCAGAATTATTATGGCAGTCGGTGAAAGCCTACAAGCTTATTTCCAATTTTTCAGTTCCATCAGGAATCTTTAGTGTAATGTGGAAATGAACACTGTAAGCTACACAATACTACTGTGTGCTTTCATTCAGGTTAAAAGATTGCACAAAAATCAATAGCTGCAAAAGACCTTCGAAGCTGTCAGCATGGTTTAATGTATACTCTTTTTGGGCATATGATGTTTCCGTTAATGAAAGCAGCATTTTGCTTTAAACCTGTCAAAAATATAGATTTTTTTTTTCCGTATTCACCAGATTGATCTCACTATGTGTAGCGTTGAAGATTTCCCAGAGGTAGGCTTAAAAGCTAGTCCATTCTCAGGGCTTGGAAAATAATATTTATCTCTTTGACATCTCAGCAATGGAGACCTTTCAGAAGATGAAACATCAGGGTTAAGACCTATCAAAGTACCCTAAATGAGAATCTGGGATGTCTGAAGTGGGTAAATGGGTGGAAAAAAATATCTATTTGCAGATTACGATATTAGTGTCACTGTCAGGGGTCAAGCTCAGAGACCAGTAGCAATAGCAGTGGAGAGGCTCCTACCGACCAGCTGGATGAGTATAGCAACAGTGGATGATATGAGCTCACCCGAGGTGTGGAGTCTAACCATTGTTCACCAGAGCTCCTGATGGTTCAGATTGGGTTCTGGTTTTGCTGCGTGCTAGTACCAGGTTGGGGTCCTCAGGATCACCCCACCAGAAGGTGAGCAGGATGGGGTCCAGTAGCAGATATAGCAGGTATAGATCAAGCAGAAATGTAGTCAGTAAACAAACCAGTTGTCTGTAACAATTGGTAGAAGGTTGGGTTCAAGCAGAATCTTTGTTAAGGAGCAAGCCAAAGGTCAGTAACAACTAGTAGCGGAGATACGGATGCCAGCAGGAGTAACAAGAGCAAGATATTGGCTGGAGAGAGCACAAAAATCTGGCAAGCAGGAAGTCCAAAGGCACAGCAAAATATAAAGTTTAAGGAAGAAGCAAAAGGTTTAAGGTTCAAGAGAAACAAGGTTCAAGGCGAGTTCATTTAAAGAATTGTCCAGGGAGCTACCCAGCATCCCAGGTGGCTCAGCAAGAAAAGACATCCCCAGACACAGCTGAGGTCACAGGTTCAGACCTGGGTCCTGATAACTAGCTTTTATAAAAAGGCTGACTGACTTAGATCTGATATTTCAGCTTTAAGTACATGTAGACAAGTTGATCAATTGCTGTAACTCTTGGAGCTCTAATTCTAAGATTTTGGGAGTCAAGTTTCACCCATTTGCTACAGATGTTCTTTAAAGGTATCAAATCTCTAGATGCTGGATTCTAATTTAGGTTTTCAGCTGTACAGAAATCAGCAGACATAGAAACACATAAGAAATGCATAGGTCTACCATGCCTCTAACCCTCACCTTTTAGGAGTATTCAAGCCATTACCTATAGAAACTGTGCCCAAAAAAGCCAAGCAGAGAGCAAAGGACCAATCACCACTATTGTGGTAGGCTCTCTGCAGCTGATCTTTTGCTCATTACTGCCTTTCTATGCCTCAGCACACAGTTTTTCTGTGTGGAGGTAGCCATCTTGGTAAAGGAGCAAGGCCTTGTTTCCTCATGTCAGAGTCGCTCCCATAATGACTGGTAAACTGATGACTGGTGGGGGTAATAACAAAGAACGCAGATATAGTACAGATCCACTAAATAAATAAAGCAGAGGAAGGGAAATTCTTGCACAAGCCGATCTTTGGGTACATTTCCTCTTTAACCCTCAGGAGAACAGTGAGCAGCACAGGAGTGACATCATTAAATTTAATTTCCAAACTTTTGAGGCTAGTAGTCAAAGACAGGAGTACCTGAAATGATCACCTTGCAGATATACAGTTGGTGTTGCTTTCTTTGCTCCTTCAGAAAAAGGGATAGTGGGTGGAATGGGGGGGAAATCGGTGAGGCTAATAATGGCATGCCTAAAGTGTCATGCCAAATTGTGTTTATTGGGCTGAAGGACACTGATATCTGCATTGGATGATGATGTCACCCTCTCTCTGGTGCTGCATTGGGCGTTCCCCCTTAACATCAGAATCCTCCCATTAGAAATCATAGCCTTCCTGATGGGGCCCAGTACAACCTATCTGACAGCTCCCCCTAACTGACAGGTCTTTCACACTGCCTACCTAACAGGGCCCTCAGTCTTGTTGCTAAGATACAGATGGCCCATGCCATCTAGCATTGCTAGGATGCAGGCGGCTCTTGCAATCTAGTGTGCTTAGCAGACACGAGTGAAAATACAGGACAGTGTCCTATATTGAATCAGTATGGGACAGGGGCGGACTGACCATTCGAGCACTTGGGCACTGCCCGAGGGCCCAGGGTCAGTAGGGGGCCCCATGAAATGCCCCTGGTACCTTTTTTATAGGCTTTTTTGAGTGTGGGCCAGGACACAGGGGCCCCATGATCCCCTATTGCCCGGGGGCCCCATGAGTTGTCAGTCCGCCCCTGGTATGGGATGTAGCATTTTGTTTTGAACTCCGAGATGATCTTTTAGTATACAGGGTGGGTGGTAACCCTATATATGCCTTTAAGGCTACAGATCAGGAGTGCCTAAACACTGTCCCATGTCCTTATAGGAGGAATTCAGGAAAGAAATTTATTTTTTTAGGGTTCTGCTTAGGCACAACTAACATTTGTAGATGCTTCCTATAAGATAGTAAATTTGCATGTTTTTAAGTTCAGGTCCACTTTAAAAAGGGGCTAATCCACTTTAGACTGACCAAGGAAAATCACAACTATGTGGAAACACAAATCAAATGTATGTTTAAGGCTTACAACAAAGATTTCTAACATACTGATAATCTTACATTTTCTTCCATG
The DNA here is from genome assembly GCF_062004578.1 of Staurois parvus. Lineage (NCBI taxonomy): Eukaryota > Metazoa > Chordata > Amphibia > Anura > Ranidae > Staurois > Staurois parvus. The sequence continues at coordinate 2,967,123 of NW_028318339.1, read as the reverse complement.
CATATGTCTATATAAAAACACAAACCCTAGTCACATGGGGTCTGGATTTTTTGGTTTCTTATATCCTCTATTCTACTATCTTAAATCACATCTTAATTGAAATTTTCTAATTTAATTATATTTCTAGTTTCACACTTTGTAGTCTTATCTTTATAGATGATTTCTGATTTTCTTCGTTAATTTTTCTTTTTAATTATTGCACTTGAAAAGTGTGTTTAACATGACTTATAGAAATAGACATATTCTACTTTTAGATGGGAACTATTCAGAAAAATAACAATGTTGTGTAGTATACTGCTATCTACTTAACCCATTCCTGTCAACATTCCTAAGTCATATACTGGGTAAATCAGACCCTGTCTAGAATATGTGTGCTTAGAAATGCTTTAAAGTGGTTGTAAACCCTCAGATATACCCAGGGAAGTGACTGGTCTCCAGTGATATACAGAGATTAAACAAATCCTCCTACATAAGTTGTACCTGCGTATCTGCAGTCTTCTCTTCTCTACATTCGTTAAAAGTCCAGAGCTGTTTTCTGAAAGCTTGTTTGAGCTTTCAGAAAACAGTGGTAGAGAGCTCAAAATTATACACTGCATAGCTCAGTGAGGAGAGCTCTGAGAGCTGATTGGAGGGACCCCACCCCCCCAACATAGCTCACAGGAACAAAGCTGAGGCTGTCAGTCACAGGCTGTGTGCTGGAAGTCCCTATGTCATCTTTTTTCTCTTGGTGTCAGGAAAAGTGATTCATGCTGATAGAAAAGAAACAAAGAAGCAGACAGAAATGACACTTAATACTCTTAATTGGGTCAAATACACACTATAGAGGAATATGCTTTGTTCATATGTCTGAGGTTCACAACCACTTTAAACCGCAACTGAAACTATAGAAACATATTCTAAACTCTCCCTTCCAATTATCTTCATAAACAGTGTCCCTCACAGTGAAGTCAAGGGTAACTCTAGTAACACAGGTGAACAGCTAGAGGAATCCAAGCCCAAAACAAAGGGCCACCTCATTGGAACTGGTGTACTGGTAGAAATTGGGACGGGGCTCCCCACAGTTATTGTGACTTCTGAAGTAGCTGCATGCTATTAGGCTCTGGTCCAGCTGTCCATTCACTGGTTCTGACAGCGGAGGGTCACTCATCTGGCTGCAGATCATTTGTCCACCTACCTCTGCCTCATCAACAGTGTCCTCCCTGAGCTGCTAAAGGGAAGGAAGCTGAGGAACCTATCTCCCCAGGTATGTCCAGGAACCCAGGGAGTTGTAGGAAAAGGAGTAAAAGGGGCCTGCAAGGGGTCTGCACCTGAGAAATAGACACTACACTATACTAGCACTGTGACTGCACTGGTCTGCTGCCTAGACTGAACCAACCTATAGACATCTATGCAGCTCAGCAGTGTAGATGAAGTGGAGTGCTCAGCCATGAAACATCTAAATCTATTTCTTTTACACATTAGGTCCCAGACTATGGGCTTGTTTAAACTTGTGTTTCCCTCTACAGAGTGATCTCCAGTGGATCGCTCTGCAGAGGCTGTTTGACAGGCGGTGAAGAGGTGTTATGTTGCCTTATTGCTGCTTATTTTACCCCTAAAAATACACTCCACTATGTAGCAACCATGTGCATTGCAATGCACATGGTTGCAGGGTGGCTGCATTGTGGCTCCATTCATGAACATGACAGTGGGGAACAAAGCATCGCGCTTGCAGCATATATACACCCCTGTCCACTGCCTTTGCATCTAGGGCACAGCAAGTTTCCAGGCACAATTACATTGAATCAAGCAGCTATAGGCTATGAGGTTGGCAATGCAAAATAAAATGTATAAAAACAGTTAATTTGTAATTGCTGTCTATCACAAATGTAAAAAGAGTGTAAAATTAAGAACATTTTCAACATTGTTACTGAATCATCCACAAAACTATGATCTAGCTCAACATGCACCAATATTGTTTTAGCTAAACTGTCGAAAATAAAAATGGTTGACAAGTACCACTAAAAGCTAATAGTTCTCTATTTCCCGTTCTTTTCTCAATGCCACATTTTATTTGTATTTGTATTCTTGTTCGTAATACATAATGAACGTTTTCCTCCACTTCCACTAATCATTAATTAATTGAAATTTTTTCTTCAGCTCTCACAGGCCCAATTTTATCTTAAGGTTTTTGAAGCTGCTTGCTGCCACATTCAGCATAGCTGGTAAATATCTTTGCTATATGGAAGCGACATGTGTTAGATAGAAGTTCAAAGAGATAGGCTGGAAGCTAATAGTAGCTGCAGGGGTCCAGGGGAGAAGCTGCAAGCTTCAAAGATAAAGTACAGGATTGCTACAGCTTCCTGATTCAGCTCTGTTGTAAGAAAGCATTTGCTGGGTCAGAACATTTCTGTAAAGGAATACCACAAAAATTGAGAAAAATAATATAAAAACACTGAAGCTCAACTTGTACATCATTAAGCCATTATTTGAAGTAATAACTGGTTCATGGCAATACATGTGGCTGTTACCCAGGTTTCATACAATAAGAGAAGCTTGTGACAAAGTTAAAGCTGTTATAAAGGCTTTTTGTTTTCTTAAAAAAATAAACATGTTACACATATCTGCTCTGTGCAATGATATTGCACAGAGCAGCCCCAATCCTCCTTTTCTGGGGTCCCCTGCCAGTGCAGTTCACTCCTCCTCATCAGTGTCTGCCATCATAGCAAGCCACTTGCTATGGAGGCAGACATGTGGGCTCGCTTCCAAGCTGTGTCCATAGACACACACAGCATGGCTTTGCCAGCCCTTGCTCTCTGTTCACAGGATTTGATTGACAGCAGCAGGAGCCAATGGCTCCCACCTCTCTGTTTTGTGAATGCAGAGAGAATGGAGAGAGCTGCTACAGACGAGCATAGTGCTGGATCGAATGAGGACTGTATGAGGCAAGAATTTAGGGTGGTGATCCCGCTACTGGGACTTTTTTTACCTTAATGCAGGGAATGCATTAACATAAAACATGTCTTGGCTTTAGAATCACTTTAACGCCCTTAAAGATCTATCCTCCCACTATACTAAGCAATGGAATAGTACAGAATAGTACGCTAGCCTTGCAGCACTTTGGAAAGTATGCAACATGACTCGAAAAAAAAAACAGAGTACACTGGATAGTGCAGAGGGTCAGTTTAATAAAGATAAATGAAACTAAAATGTATTAAACTCACAGACAAAATAGATATATCAGGCATGTAACAAATGTTTTCACAGTATTGACCTCTACCTGAAAGGCTCACACTATACCAAACCACATCTAAAAAGAAAAATCCTGGGATGACTCAAAGTGTAACTTGCATGAATATGATTCAGGAGGGCAGTATTTTCAATATGAAGCCCAGATCAAAAATATAGGGACATAACCTCAATCTAGCAGGAGGGAAGGTCAAAACTAATCTTAGAAAATATTATTTTACTGAAAATGATGTTTGGAATATACTTTCAGTAGAAGGAGAAAGTCAACAGTAGGTGGATTCAAAGATCCTTGGGACAAACCTAGATCTATACTCTAGGCAATAAAAAAATAAGAAAACTAAAAACATATATAAATAAATAAAAATGGGGCAGACTTAGGGTTGCCACCTTATCCCTTTAAAACTGAATACATATGAAATAGGCGTGTCCTGTGGCTAATTAAGGTGGTAATTAAACTCACCTAGAGCCCTATCTGAATGAAATTAGCCTCAGAACCTGTGCAGTTAATATGTGTTCAGTTTTAGAAGGATGAGGTGGCAACCCTAGGACTCGATGGACCACTTGGTATTTTGGTCTGTTATCACTTTTCTATGTAAACCCATCAATTTTAGCTTTTTCCTAAAAATGTTACATTTAAGTCATGCCATGAATGATAAATACCACAGTTGCCTGTGCTGTCAGCTCAACTGTAAAACCATCAAATGGCTGGTGTCATAACTGATCACATGTGTAGCACTTTGACAACTGCAGATCAAATGGGGGCTTAATGGCAACTAGGTTGGCAGTAAAGGATGGGAGGGTTTAGTTCCACTTTAACACCTTGTTACATTTACTACAAGATACCCTGGGAACAACTGTCACAATGCCCTCAAGGAAAAGATAGGGGTCTGCAGATACCAAGTGCTGCTGATGCTATGGACCTGCTGTCAATTCGATGTTTTTTGACCATCTTTCACTTCATCAATTATTGAAAAATGGGGAAGACTTAGGGTTGCCACCTTATCCCTTTAAAACCGAACACATATTAAATAGGCGTGTCCTGTGGCTAATTAAGGTGGTAATTAAACTCACGCAATTACGCAACGCAAACGCAATTAATATGTGTTCAGTTTTAAAGGGATGAGGTGGCAACCCTAGGACTCGATCGACCAGTTAGTATTTTGGTCTTTTTCCTGCTATCACTTTTCTATGTTTCTATGTAAACCCATCAATTTTTCACTTTTTCCTAAAACAGTTACATTTAAGACATGCAGTGAATGATAATTGCCGCAGATGCCTGTGCTCTCAACCTAACTGTAAGACCATCAAATGGCCGGTGTCATAATGAGCAGCACTTTGGCAACTGTAGATCAAATGGGGGCTTTCATGGCAACTAGGTTGACAGTAAAGGATGATGGGAGGGTTTTGTTCCACCTTAACACCTTGTTACATTTTCTACAAGATACTCTGGGGACAACTGTCACAATGCCCTTAAAGAAAAGATAGGGGTCTACAGACCCCAAGTGCTGCTAATGCTACGGCCCTGCTGTCACTTCCATGTGTCTTTGACCGTCTTCCACTTCATCAATGTGCCAGGTCCGCGGGAATTAAGTTAACACGAATACTAGTACTCTTTCCAATTTAAATCTCTTCAAAACTGCTGCTCCCTCTGCTCTGCTGAAGGGCAAAATGCCTTATTAAAGAGACTATTTTCACTATCTAGTATTCTCTGTTTTTGATTTTTTAGGGACAGTTTATTGTACCTGCCATCTGGCACTCAGAGAAACCATAGCTACAGCCATACACCACCGTCTTGCTCCCGGTAGGCTTCAGTTAACACTGCCATTAGCATTCATTTAACCTTTCCTATGCTATGGTGATGCAGCTAAGTGCATACTGTCACTACCACATTGAAGAACGTCCACGTATACTCAGCCTGACATTTCCTTTGGCCATATAACCTTGTCTCTGAGCATCAACGGTATAGTTATTTTTCTACTGTGCAGTAATGAAAACAGCACAGTGTGTAGTATATAAATGAGCAAAGGTTATACACTAGCTTTTTCTTGTATCTAATTTCAGGAATTTGTCAGAAGCAACAACCTCCCCCCCCCTGCTCAACATGTGTTTCTGCTGTAAAAAAATAGTAACATAAATCTGGTCACTATGGTGCTGAATATTTCAGAACAGTGACAGCAGACATACGGGCAGAAGCAAAAGCGCATATGATGTGATGATGTAACGGCTTCTATTACTAAGAAGAGCTGTACAACAGAATAGTGGAGAGAAGCAGAATATTTGCACACTGTTTACCAGAATAGACTGCTTAATCTGAAAAATCAAGGATCGACATTACATTGATTTTTTTTTAATTCAAATATTTATGTGCTCTTACATAAATGAAAGAAGAGGTTTAACATTTAAAAATCATAAAATACCATTATATGTATTTCATTTGTCTTCTAAAAAGTGACTACCCAATTAAAAAACCCATCACACTGGGAATAAAAATGAAGAAAAATTAAAGTATATGTAAAACTCTAACCTTGTAAAACAACCCACACAGTTTAAAAAAAGAAATGAAAGGTAAAACATTTGTGTGTACATATAAAGAGAAACCCATTTTAAATACCTTTCTTTCCCATTTTATAAGTAATAACATACCCTCTGTTCGCAACTGCATAGAGAGGGTAGAGAAACAGCAGTACATTGGTCTTCCCAGTGAGTGGCTGTGTTAGGGGAGGGGAGAGCATGTCAGGACAAGTCTGATCATTGGAGGAGAGCACACTGAGTTCCCAGCACAACTAGAGAACTGACCACGCTGTGCTCTCATGCCTAGTGTAGTCAGTATTTAATAGGAAAGCAGAGGAACTGGCAGGATCACCAGGGATTTCACACAGAGGAAGCAATACAAAGGGAACAGGATACTTTTTCGTACAAGTACATGGTACAGTAGGCACATATCAGGAACATGAAATGTTGGGTTTACATATTATTTAATCTGTAGCTCTAATTAATAATCCACTCTAGGAACAGGATGAAGTGAACCTTTTTGCAGAAAAAGAGCCTTTGTTATTAGCATTTGAGCAATCTTAATTTGGTAATGAGAAAAGCTGTAGTATTTGCAGCTGATGAGTGTTAGTGAGCATGTCACCAAAACTCTTTTTGCTGTTGCCTGAAATATGACTTGTATCTGAATGCTGAGTAAAGCAGGGAGCCAATCACAGAAGCAAGAAAAGAGATTTCCAGGGGCATGCTATATATCACAGATGTACAATATGCCTCCAGGTTATCATATTGCAATAATGTGACCTTTGAATTTTTTTCACTGTTTTAGAAAGCTACAGTATCTGTAGATTGAAATGGAAAGGTCATTTTTTAACTATGCATTACATGGTTTTGGTTGTGTGTGTTATATCAGTTCTTCTTTAAAGCCAATCTCTTTCTTTGAAGCTGTCTTCCGGCTGCTCTGGTGACTTCCTGGGGCCCTCAGCCAATGGGCCTGAATACTTCAGAGAAAATAGTTTTTCCAAATTTTGCTACCTCAACTTCTGCAACATCACCAAAATATGCCCTTCTTAAGCAATGATACCACAAAGCTTCTAATTCACTGCCTGGTCATCTCTCAGCTTGACTACAGCAACTCCCTCCTTATTGGATTACCTTTACATAGGCTATCCTCCATTCAGTCCATCATGAATGTTGCTGCCAGACTCATCCACCTTGCCAACCGTTCAGTGTCTTCTACCCCTCTTTGCCAATCCTTCCATTGGTATCCACTTACCCAACAAATACTGTAAAATTCAAAATACTAACAACAACTTACAAAGCCATCCACAACCCTCCCCCAGCTATAATACTAAACTCTCAGAATACCAACCAAATCATTCTCTTTGTTCCTCCCAAGACCTCCTGCTCTCTAGCTCCCTTGTTACCTCCTCTCATGCTCGCCTCCAAGACTTTCCCTTGTTTTTCCCATCCTATGGAACTCCCTACTCCAATCTGTCTGACTACCTCCTACTCTGTCCACTTTTAGGTGATCCCTGAAAACCCTTCTCTTCAGAGAAGCCTATCCTCTAACAAGTAGGACCCTCTGGTTCCTCCAGTATTGAATTTTATTTTATTTGTTCTGTCTACCCTCATGTTTTAAAGCGCTGAACAAACCGTATAATCCTGAATAATAATAATATTAATTGACATAATAACATCAATGTCTTTTTCTGCAGTAGGGTATTGTGTGCCCAGGTGGTATGTACGTGATGATAAGTGAATCAGATAGATACAATTATTTCATATTTTCCAAAATTTCCATTTCCTGAAAAATATATCATGCATTTGGGTAGAGGTCATATGATATGAACTGGATGCCGTATACAGTACAGTTGGCCAGAATTTGTATGTTTGGGAGCCTTTACTACAAACTGTTCAAGGAACACCAATCCTTAATTAAATGTTTTCTCCTGATATTAATCTACTCATAATCTGCTGCCCCTGTGTATATTATTAGTGCCTTTTTGATACTCAGTTTACAAAGCTTGTAAGCAATTTCATGAGCCTTGAGGTCTTTAATAGAGGTAATAAGGAGTGTACTATCAGAACTGCATCTCCCCTTAGCCAGCAGTGTACAGGATTATGACTGCCTTTCACTTGCTGCTCTATCTGAGATAGAAAGCACTTATATTTTATAATGCCAATGCCCACTGCCATCACTCTATGTGGAAACCCTACTATATTTCTTTTGCAAAAAAATTAATACTGTGCTATGCTGAGCTTCTACTTTAAGAACTTTGAAGTGAGCTTGTCAGCCATTTTAAATTTTTAAAGCTGAACTCTGGGTTCTGGGCTGCTTCTCCCTCATTCAGTCTGAGCTCTGCTGTGTAGGAGATTGCAAGAGGTTACTAAAACGACAAGGCGGTACATTCATTGCTTTTAATACAATTAATATTTATTTTTAATGAACAAAATTCCCTGCATGAATGTGTATTTTCAAGAGAGCGAACATTCCACACAATGCCCACTGCCATTTGTTGAATTCATAATGTATTGTGGTCACATTTGATGGTGCTTATAGTTTTAGCTAACAGTGCTTAGATTTTTGGAAAGAATGTAATCTACGGGTAAGGGCTTGTTATAAAATGAGTGGTCTTTGTTTCATTGTCAAGGAGCGACATTTCTTTCAGCATTAGAATATTTGAAGTATAATACTATCCTATTACAAACTGCAGAAGGAGTGTTCAAACCTTATTTAGCCAAGTTTTCTTTATGAGGGGAGGAATTTTAAATTTAGCAAGGTTTAAATAAAGGGAACTGTACTCAGGATTGTTCACTGAAAAGAACAGACTCATCTCCTGCAACAAAATGTCCTGTTCCCTGGACCAATGGGAAGTACTATGACCTTCCCATTAATAGACGTTTGATGACAATCAACACAGCTGAATGTTAAAGCAATTCCCTGAAGATGAAAATATATTATTTAGTCTCTAGCTCAGAATATAATTGTTTGTTTGTTCTGTTTAATATTAAATATTAAGTCCAGGTAACAAGTGAAGGCATCTAATGAGTAAATGCAGTTAGAAATTCACTCAGTTCCCTTAATCTGAGTTTTATGTCATTGCCTTGAACAACAATACATACTACCAGGGGCGGACTGACAACTCATGGGCCCCCCGGGCAATAGGGGATCATGGAGCCCCTGTGTCCTTGCCCAAACTCATAAAAGCCTATGAAAAAGGTACCAGGGGCATCTCATGGGGCCCCCTACTGACCCCGGGCCCTCGGGCAGTGCCTGAGTTTCCAAATGGTCAGTCCGCCCCTGCATACTACTGTAGCCAGGTGCAGGCTATGTTATTATGGAAACCAGAAGACACTGATAAGCAGGACCATGGACTAGGCATTCTTGCTCTAGTTTAGAAATGTGAAACAGCACTAAGCCAAATTCTAAATAGCTGAAGTGCATGAATACAAAAGAAGCTTGCTGCATAAACTATGTGTAAAACCACTAAGTGAAAAAAAAACTACATGGAAGGATGCACTAATTTTGCTCCATAGAAGACGTGATATTGCTATAATAAACCTATGCAATGATATACTAAACACAATAAAAATACTTAAAGAATATAAATAAAAAAACATTTGTGTGCAATCAATCAATAAAGTGCATTTCAGTATCCATTTCACCGTAAGTTCATAAGTGTAATCCTATTCATAATGGAAAGCAAAGTTCATAAAGGTGCTCCTCTTAAAATCCATATGAATGCTCCATTCCATATTAGTGACTAAATTCCTCCACACCAATCATGATACTTCCCTGGACAGCCTAAAACTCACCAAAACAGATGGACCTATACAGGGATTTTTTTTCTCAGAGAATAGGTGCAGGAACTCCCCCTTCTGAATCACTTTTTGTCTCCACCCCCACCCATCTCTGAGCACAGTCCCTTGGTTCCACCCCTACCCACCTTCCAGCAAGACTGTCCAGCAGCCAGTAACAGTGGATCCCTTCCAACAACAATAGATCCCCCACAAGCAACAATAGACCTCCCCTGCAATAATAGACCACCATGCAAAAATAAATCCCCTCCAGTGACAATAGATCCCCCAGTGGCCAGCATCAATAGACCTTCCAGCTCAGCACCCCTTGTTATTAGCTATATTCAGTGCTGGAGGTGCTTTCTCCTGTGTTCCCGCTGAAAAAAGCCCTAGACTTATGTTATGCAACAGCAGGTCAAAAGCATAATAATAATAATATATTATGTTAATAATTATAATTATTATAATGTATCTTGCATCGTTAATTACATTAAGACTTCCAAGATAAATAAAACAGTAAAAAAAAGGGCTTCTTTTTTTGTTTTACAAAAAAATCTTAATAATGGCAATTTTTAATATATGTTTTTGTGCTTGTGCTCTTGTGTTTGTGATGCTGGAACACTCATTGCAAGCTCACTGGAGAGCAGCAATGAGCTTGCAGTGGGTGTTCCAGCATCAGGCTCATTTCAGGATCACCAAATTGCAAACAAAAGGGAGTGTGGTGGACTGGTATACTACAACAATTCCTGGATGAAAGTCTGAAGTAGGGTGCGCTCCTTGTATGTATTAAGGTTTGACCAGATTGTACCTTTAAAATATTTCAGATGACGCTTAATAAGTTTGAAATAAATGTTACATTATTTTTTTATGCCTACTTTCTGATTTAATTAATATAGTAATTTATGGTTACACTCTTTATTTTTTTGTTACAGTTTTGAATTTTGTAGGCGTTACTGAATTAAAATGAAATAATTTAGCCTTGTACAACACAATGATGTTCAGAAGATGGTGTGAATATTTTATAACATTACAGATATGTACAAAGAAGGGGGAGGAACATGCAAAGGGCATTTTTGAGATATATGGGGCAATGAAAAGGAGGATGGGGGGAAAGCAAATAAATTCTCACTAAGCACCCTGTCTTATTTGTTGCCTCCACCATCCTTCTATTGTCTCAAGCCTTCAGACTCCCCAACCCCCAAGTATATGTGACACAGAAATGAATACGATGTCGTTCAGATTGCATTAATACTTTTGGAACAAAATAATGAGTTCTCTTTGTAAAATCAACAAGCTTTGGTGATGATTTCTCACAAAGTTTTGTCAGTTTTATTAACAAGCTTCTTTTTCACACATTACTGTAAAATGTGAAGCCTCTGGGAGCTCTCCCTGGAGACATCTGAAATATGTGAAATTTTGTAGCCGAGAGTCACTTTATGTGTGAATTCGTGAAAGGAATATTTTTATGAATTCCGAAAAATCAAAGACTTTTATTTAAAAGAAAACCATTCCAAAAAGTTAAAGCATTTAAGCATTGGCATATACAATATTTATATACTATAAAGTACATGCAGCTCCAAAGAGTCATTATATTCCAAAACTTTACCAGTGAGGTTTATGATGATTACGCAATGACAAACAGAATTGTGATATAAGAACCTTTTGGAGTGTGGTGACTCTTTAGAGTTGTATCTAACTGGTACGTAGGATGTGCACCTCAGCTGTTTTTTAATACATAATATGTGTGTGTGTGTGCAGTGGCGTAATTTTTTTTGTCAGTGCCTGAAGCAGGGCGTGTAATTTGCACACCTAACAAGAGAAAGACAGAAAGAAAAAGAAAAAGAGAAAAAAGAAAGACAAAAAGAGAAAAAGAAAGAGATTAAGAGAGATACAGAGAGAAATACAAAGATGGAGAGAGAAAGGAAAAGGAGAGAGAGCAAGAGCAAGAGCAAGAGCAAAAGCGTGCGTGCAGTGGTGTAGCATTGTTTGTAAGTACCCTGGGCAAGGCAAAAGAGAGAGAAAGAGAAAAAGAAAACGTAACTACGTCATGACGTCACCCTCCTAAGGGAAGGAGCCTGTGGATGATGTCACGACGTAGTTACGATCGGCTCAGCGGTATACAGAGATACACACTGCTCCAGGACTCTCCTGACTGTAAGGCAATTGTGATTGTATAAAGGGCCCGCTATTGCCTATTATCGTAGTCTTTTACTGGTTGGAGCGTCTATCTTTTGTACTGGCTGTGCTGACGGGGATAATTACTGCTATCTGGTGTCTGAGGAGTTTTCAATGGATGCTTGTCATACCTGGTGCGGTTTAGCACCTGTCAAATGTGAGTGCATAAGTGTTAATCGTTGTGCAAATAAAGCTTTTAAAAGGATAAAGTACTATGTTTAGTTTTTGTTTATGAGGAATACTGCTGATCTAAAGTGTCTGTTGAAGGGAGTGTTTTGGAGCTGCCATTCATCAAGTTGATAGTCAGAATCTGTATTATTGGGACCAAAAGTACAGTTAGACCAAACATTGTGTGATGTGAGGTCACACTGCTGGAGGTGAGCAGATATTGGATGGAGGAATTAGTGCACCTATTTCCGTGGCAGTTGCATCTGGTGGTCACAAAAAGAAGGATTGTTCAAAGAAGAATTTATTTGGACTTTTTTTATTATTCATTTTTATTTATTATTTTTTGTATCAATCCTTCTGGTTTATGGATTTGTTTCACTTTAAATTTTTTCACTTTAATATGTGATTATTACTGTGTAGTGCAGCACTGATATTATATATACGCATTTATATTTAGTTACTATTGTAATTTGGAAATTTGGATACATCTGAATCTCTGAATAACAGCATTGTGTCTGAATTTCGATTCATAACGAAACATATCTAGGCACCACAAAATGTTTTTGTTAATACACCTTTTAAAACCAATTTCCTACATGTCTCTTAGCTGCATATGCACTATATTGCCAAAAGTATTGGGACGCCCGCCTTTACACGCACATGACCTTTAATGGCATCCCAGTCTTAGTCCGTAGGGTTCAATATTGAGTTGGCCCATCCTTTGCACCTATAACACCTCAGGACTCTGTGTGAGCCAGTCAAGTTCCTCCACCCCAAATTCGCTCATCCATGTCTTTATGGACCTTGCTTTGTGCACTGGTGCACAGTCATGTTGGAACAGAAAGGGGCCATCCACAAAGTTGGGAGCAGGAAATTGTCCAAAATGTCTTGGCATTCTGACCCTTTAAGAGTTCCCTTCCCTGGAACTAAGGAGCCAAGCCTAACCGCTGAAAAGCAACCCCACACTATAATCCCCCCTCCACCAAACTTTACACTTGGCACAATGCAGTCAGGAGAGTACCATTCTCCTGGCAACCGCCAAACCCAGACACATCCATCGGATTGCCAGACAGAATCGTGATTCATCACTCCAGAGAACATATCTTAACTGCTGTAGTGTCCAGTGGTGGCATGCTTTACACCACTTCATCCAACGCTTTGCATTGCAGACAGTTGGCAACTTCTGTGCACTGTGCGCTTCAGCGTGCGCTGACCCTGCTCTGTCATTTTACGTGGCCTACCACATGGCTGAGTTGCTGCTGTTCCCAGTTGCTTCCACTTTGTTATAATACCACTAACAGTTGACCGCGGAATATTTAGCAGCAAGGAAATTTCATGGATGGACTTATGGTACAGGTGGCAACCTATCACGGTACCACAAGTGAATTCACTAAATTCATGAGAGCGACCAGTTCTTTCACAAATGTTTGTAGAAGCAGTTTGCATGCCTAGGTGCTTGATTTTATATACCTGTGGACATGGAAGTGATTGGAACACCTGAATCCAATGATTTGGAGGGGTGTCCCTATACTTTTGGCAATATAGTATATTTTTATTTGTTTTTTTTACACCCAAACTAGTTACAGTTGTGACCAAAATTATTCAACCCCCACTGAAATTGAGTGTTTTGGCCAGTTTGACATTGCTTTTGATCATTCAGTCATCTTGCTTACATTTACATTAAAGAGGCACTTGTAGGTCAGACAAATATAACATAACAGTTATAATGAAATAACCACAAATGTCTTTTCTGTGCTCACAGCATTATCAGTTTTATTCAACCCCCAAGTGACATTCAATCTTAGTACTTAGTACAGCATCCTTTTACAGTTATAACAGCTTTTAAACGTGAAGCATAGCTTGACACAAGTGTCTTGCAGCGATCTACGGGTATCTTCGCCCATTCTTCATGGGCAAAGGCCTCCAGTTCAGTCACATTCTTAGGCTTGCGCACTGCAACTGCTTTCTTTAAGTCCCACCAGAGGTTCTCAATCGGATTTAAGTCTGGTGACTGCGATGGCCACTCCAAAATGTTCCAGCCTTTCCTCTGCAACCATGCTCTAGTGGACTTGGAGGTATGCTTGGGATCATTGTCCTGTTGAAAGGTCCAACGTCTCCCAAGCCTCAGGTGTGTGACGGACTGCATCACGTTTCCATCCAATATCTCCTGGTACTGAAGAGAATTCATGGTACCTTGCACACGCTGAAGCTTCCCTGTACCTGCAGAAGCAAAACAGCCCCAAAGCATGATTGACCCTCCACCATGCTTCACAGTAGGCAAGGTGTTCTTTTCATCATAGGCCTTGTTCTTCCTCCTCCAAACATAGCGTTGATCCATGGGCCCAAACAGTTCTAATTTTGTTTCATCAGTCCACAGAACACTATCCCACAACTTTTGTGGTTTGTCCACATGGCTTTTGGCATACTGCAGTCGACTCTTCTTATTCTTTGGAGACAGCAAGGGGGTACGCCTGGGAGTTCTGGCACGGAGGCCTTCATTACGCAGTGTGCGTCTTATTGTCTGGGCTGAAACTTCTGTACCCACATCTGACAAATCTTTTCTCAGTTCCTCAGCAGTCACACGGGGACTTCTCTCCACTCTACGCTTCAGGTAGCGCACAGCAGTCGAAGTCAGCATCTTCTTTCTGCCACGACCAGGTAGCGTTTCAACAGTGCCCTTTGCCTTGAATTTGCGAATGATGCTTCCTAAGGTGTCTCTTGGTATGTTTAACATCTTTGCAATCTTCTTATAGCCATTGCCCTTCCTGTGAAGAGAAATCACCTCTTCTCTTGTCTTCCTGGACCATTCTCTTGCCTTCACCATGTTTGTAACCACACCAGTAAATGTCTAGAAGGAGCTGAGTATCACAGTCATTTTAAAGCTGCCTAATTGGTGCTTATTATGCTTGATTGCTGCTCGGTGACATCCACAGGTGTTTTCAATACCTGATGGAAAGCACCTGTATGAACCTCTGTTCTTCAGAGTGGTAGTCTTTAAGGGGTTGAATAATTGTGGCAATGAAGAAACCACATAAGAACCATTTACTACTGTATTACATAAACAATTGATGTCATTTTAGTTGCATTTGGGTAGTTACAACGTCCTTGTAGGATTTGATTCTGAATACAATTCCAAATGTACACTATAGTCCCTAAACCCCTTTACAGCATTGGGGGTTGAATAATTTTGGTCACAACTGTAGTTGTAGCTAGCAAAAATTGTAGGCCACACCACTGTTTTCCCATACAGTATTGTGTTGGTATTTAGATATGCATTTTTTTACAGGGAATATTTTAATTGACAATTGCAGTTATGATAAATGGAATTATAAGAATCTGATCTAAATATGGTATTGCTCCCCTTTTCTTCTCTATGCACTGGGCAGCTGAGACAGTCTATTTATACTTCTGAGGCAGACAGCATACTGAGTGCTGTTATATACAAATATAGGTACAGTAGGAAGAATCTGAACTGGATCTGTGTAACTCTCATTGGCCATACATGGTAAGAAAGAATGCATCCTTCTAAAAATGAATTATAAAATTGCTCTTCATACCTGAATGATGCAATGCCAACAGCCCCATTCATAATTCATGTAAAGCACATGCCTTTAGTATAGTATCTAAAAACAGGGACAGATAGTGGGCTATGTATCAGAAGCCATTGCTTATTGACAGAAGCCATTGGAATGCTTATATGCATGCACCCTGTTCATCCCTGACAGCCAATTGTGACCTATCTATGAGGTACTGGATATATCTTGCATACGTATTTATCAGAAGATCAGAGGAAACCTAAATAGGCATAAACTTTTGGTAATGCAAAAAATAGCATAAACAACAGCAGGAAAAAGGGGTAAAGGTTTTTTTTTAGCTGTATCTAAAGCCCTAACTTTTTTTTTGTTTGTTTTGGATAGACCCCCTCCCCTTTCCCAGTAGGGTTTTAACAGATGTCTATCCAAACTGAAAAGATGAAAAGATTTACCCTCTCTATTTCTCCTGGTGACAATTGTCTCCAGGATTGAGGGAAAATCTAACATTTGAGTTTTTACAAGAACCAGAATATTTGTTACGGTGGAACAAAAAGGAGATTTATCTCACTTTGGGAAGATAGAAATTGAAGGGCAACATGGTGGACAAGGTGGATGTATCTCTGGAAAGGACATTCTCAGGCAGTTCATGCTTACTTCACCAGAGTCTCCTGGCAAGTCTTTGCTCCTCTGCAGGTGGCAACGGGATTAGCTCTGTTGGCAATCTAGGGGGTGGTAATGTCAATCCCCCAGTCATGTGACAGTTTTTTGGCCTAATGTTTGCTATTAGGCCCATCTACTGTCACAGTGAAGCAGATCACATGTTTTCACATACCCAGAAGCTCTGGGAACTCTTGATAGCTGTGGAGAGGCAAAGATCTGTTAGGAAATGCAGATTAGGTGAATATATGGGGGTCAAAGGATGCCCTTTCTGGAGATGTTGCCATTTTGCTCTACATGGGCAAGGTGATATTATCTCTATGGTCAAGATGTTTAAAAATTTTACTTATCTCTAAAAATGCTTTGGCCCTAGGAGGTGAAGGAGGGGTCATGAAGTGTAAGTATCTACCCCCTTCCAACGCAGTGCCCTTCCTTTATTATACTGCAGCTTCTATACACTTAATTCTTAGCTACATCCCAATATGAAAATGAAGTGGAATGTGAAACTTAGAAGACAAACTACTTAAGCAAAATTCAGACAAATGACTTCGGAATAAGGTGAACTGAATTATAAGTCAGTGTTAAGAAACATTTTCCTTCCCCACAGGATCCCCTTAAGTGCTGCAAGTACATGCCAACTTAAAAGAGGCCTTCACATCTAGCAAAGATCACTGAGGAGAACACACAGTACTCATATCTAGTTCACGTTTGATGTTCTGTAATGGCTTGTGATTCCCAGAGTAACAAACCTCCAGTGTTTTTATATAAACTCCATTAAGAGTGAAGGAACTCTGCATACATACAAGTTTAATGCTTAGATAAGTAAAATGTAAAAGCGTCAAATTAAAATCGAAACAAGTGCTTGTCAGACTTTTTGTTGTTCATTCCCTGACAGTGCCTGGAACCACAGACTTTAAAACACCTTCTTACTGCAGAAAGATTTCCTATTCAATGAAAACTCATCTCAAGAGAAAAGTGAAACTTACAGTATTTGGATCAGTGAAAGATAATGTGATACCTATCTGTGAAAAAAGAAATATAGGGCATACAGGCTAGCATGTTCAATTAATTTCCAGATTACTTTATTACTTTTTGTGTCTTACAGTTTCTTTCTATTGAAATATTTCAATGCCAACATTTCAAAAACATTTTATCCAGCAAGCCATTGTAAGGGGAGAACATACGTTAATTAAGAGCTTGCATTCATTTAAGAAGGACATGGTTCTACAAAAGGTATATTGTTAATCTGATGTCATACTTAATTTAAATATATACAGTAAATATAAGAAAGCTGTAGTTATGGGGCTAAAGAAAATCATAAGTAAAAAAAACAACAAAATGCTGGTAGTAATAGTACAAATATAAAAATTGACCCACGGTTTTAAAGAAGGATGGCAGATGTTAACTTCATAAATAATCATTCTGCACAGTAAAGAAACAGTGGAAAACACTATATTAATAAAAATGAAATGGCAAAGCTGTCCTGTGCTTACAATATATCTGCTGTATTGCTTAGATCTAATACAATAGTAACAGGTGTAGCACTACCAATGTAGGGGCAACTGGTTACACAGTACAGAGGCTGACCGTCCCCACAAGCACCAGTCCATTCACATCAGCTCCAATAACAAAGTCTAGAGCAGGGGTGGGCAAACTTTTTGACTTGAGGGCCGCAATGGGTTCATATATTGGACCCGGGGGCCGGACCAAGAGTACAGTTGCAAGAAAAAGTATGTGAACCCCTTGGGATTACGTGGAGTTTTGCATGAATTGGGCATAAAATGTGCTCTGAACGTCATCTAAGTCACAATAGAAGAACACAGTCTGCTGAACATAATACTACACAAACATTAGATGTTGCCATGGTTTAATTGCACATAACATGTAAACATTCACAGTGCAGGGAGGAAAAAGTATGTGAACCTTTGGACTTAATAACTGGTTGACCCTCCTTTGGCAGCAATAACCTCAACCAAACGTTTCCTGTAGTTGCAGATTAGACCTGCACAATGATCTGGAGTAATTTTGGACCACTCCTCTTCACAAAACTGTTTCAGTGTAGCAATATTCTTGGGATGTCTGGTGTGAATCGCTCTCTTAAGGTCATAACACAGCATTTCAATCGGGTTGAGGTCAGGACTCTGACTGGGCCACTCCAGAAGGCGTATTCTGTGCTGTTGCAGCCATTGTTTTGTTGAATTACTTGTATGCTTTGGGTCATTGTCCTGTTGCATCACACATCCTCTGCGGAGCTTCAGTTGGCGGATAGATGGTCGTACGTTTTCCTGCAAAATGTCTTGATCAACTCTGGAATTCATTTTCCCATCAATGACAACAATCCGTCCAGGCCCTGAGGCAGCAAAGCAGCCCCAAACCATGATGCTCCCTCCGCCATGTTTTACAGTGGGGATGAGGTTTTGATGTTGGTGTGCTGTGCCTTTTTTTCTCCACACATAGTGTTGTGTGTTCTTCCCAAACAACTCAATCTTGGTTTCATCTGTCCACAGTATATTTTGTCAGTAGTGCTGTGGAACATCCAAGTGCTCTTTTGCAAACTTCAAACGTGCTGCAATATTCTTTTTGGACAGCAATGGTTTCCTCCGTGGTGTCCTCCCATGTACTCCATTCTTGTTTAATGTTTTCTTTATTGTAGATGTGTCAACAAAAATGTTAGCATGTGCCAGAGATTTCTGTAGGTCTTTAGCTGACACTCTGGGATTCTTCTTTACCTCATGCAGCATTCTGCGCTGTGCTCTTGCAGTCATTTTTACAGGACGACCACGCCTAGGGAGAGTAGCAACAGTGCTAAACTTTCTCCATTTGTAGACAGTCTGTCTTACCGTGGACACATGAACATCAAGGCTTTTGGAGATACTTTTGTAACTTTTTCCAGCTTCATGCAAGTCAACAATTCTTAATCGTAGGTCTTCTGAGAGCTCTTTTCTGCGAGGCATGGTTCACATCAGACAGTGCTTCTTGAAACCAGTAAACCCAAAACAGGTGTGTGTTTTTTAAGGGCAGGACAGCTGTTAGCAACACATCCAATATCATTACACTGATTGGAGTCACGGTTGGCTCACTCCTGGCTCCAATTAGCTCTGGGAGAAGTCATTAAGCTAGGACCTCACATACTTTTTCCTCCCTGCACTGTGAATGTTTACATGTTATGTGCAATTAAACCATGGCAACATCTAATATTTGTGTAGTATTATGTTCAGCAGACTGTGTTCTTCTATTGTTGTGACTTAGATGACATTCAGAGCACATTTTATGCCCAATTCATGCAAAACTCCACGTAATCCCAAGGGGTTCACATACTTTTTCTTGCAACTGTAGATGAATGATGTGTATGCGTCATCCATAGTAAGTATAGTAATATTCCCCCATAGTAAGCATAGTAATTAATCCCCCATATAGTAATTCATCCCCCATAGTAATTCATCCCCCATATAGTAATTCATCCCCCATAGTAATTCATCCCCCATAGTAATTCATCCCCCATATAGTAATTCATCCCCCATATAGTAATTCATCCCCCATAGTAATTCATCCCCCATAGTAATTCATCCCCCATAGTAATTCATCCCCCATATAGTAATTCATCCCCCATAGTAATTCATCCCCCATATAGTAATTCATCCCCCATAGTAATTCATCCCCCATAGTAATTCATCCCCCATATAGTAATTCATCCCCCTATAGTAATTCATCCCCCCTATAGTAATTCATCCCCCATATAGTAATTCATCCCCCCTATAGTAATTCATCCCCCCTATAGTAACTCATTCCCCATATTAATTCATCCCCCATATAGTAATTCATCCCCCATAGTAAATCATCCCCCCTATAGTAATTCATTCCCCATATTAATTCATCCCCCATATTAATTCATCCCTCATATAGTATGTCATCCCCCACAGTACTATTCCCCCCCAAGTAGTAAGCCAAGTCCCCCCTGTGTCAATTCACTTACCTTTGCTCCGCGCGTTCCTCTCGCCGTGTTCCCGCGCCGTTCCGGTCTTCAGGGCGGACTGTGAGAGGAGCCTAGCTCCCCTCACGTTCCTCACGCTGCCCCGCCTACACACATCCTGACAGCCACATCCGCGGGCCAGATTAAAAGGTCCGCCGGGCCGTAGTTTGCCCATTGCTGGTCTAGAGGATATCTTTTTAAGATTTATTGTTTGAAGAAACTTAACAGGAGAGGGATTAGGGCATGGGATACTCCAAAACAATTAGCACATACCAATTAGAGGACAATCTTCTCCTTAAAGTGTTACTAAACCCACAATAGTAAAATCAGTCTGTATGTGCAGTAAAGCATGCTTGTTATACTCACTGTGTAACCTAAAGGATTAATCCTCTGCATTGTGTAAAAACGCTGTTTGATCCTGACTTTTTTGATCCCCCCCTTCTGCCAATGTTCCCCTCTTATCTCCTGGTAAGACATATCATGTGGAGACACTCTGCTCATGCTCAGTGCAGTGTGTATTGCTAGAGTGTTTTTTTTTCTTGGGAGCGTGCATATGATCAGCACTGTCCAGAGAGAGCTCAAGGGTCCTACATCCTCTTACAGCAGAATGAAAACTCCTACAAGCTTTAATCGGTGCTTGGCTGGACACTGATAGAAGTCACAAGACTGCTCTGACTGCTGATGAGAAAAGGTATTTAGCAGTTTATATTTACTAAAATAATTGCATTTCCATGTTCTTTGTACTGTGGGAGACCAGATATAGTGAATGCAGGATCCTGGGTTTAGTAACACTTTAAGTTACCATGAGTGTTGGACAGTCTAGACCCTCACAGCTCAGCACCATGACGAAAATTTCTAAAAAGGCTAAGGCCTCTCAGCTTGGGGCCATGAGGCAGGTTTCTGAGCAGTCTAAGCCTCACAGCTGAAGACCATCAGGCAAGTCTCCTTGGCATCTGGTTACCTTGTGCCAATGCACAACTGCTGATAGCCAGTGCAACCTCCAGAACACTATACAGTCACAGGGATCAGTTTACGGTCTTTACTCACAAGTCCCCAGGACAACTGCCACCTTCCAGTTTCTTCCAGACATAGGTATAGTGAGTGAGACAATCCTTCTTCAGACCAAAATCCTTGTGGTGAGGTCCTGCAACCAGCTTCTAGCAAGGTCCATGCAGGCCCTAAGCTCTGATTTTGCTGAGGCCTCTATAACAGCTTAACATTCCATGGGCTGCGTAATGGCAGTAGTCCTTCAGACTTGGAACCCTCCTGGGGAGGGAGGACCCAGCTCTCCGGTGCTTCAGACTATTTATCACCTTTCAAGTTCCCTACTGGACACTCCTTCCTTGGGATTGGCTGCAGCATGAAAAATATTCAGGCTGAATAATGCCATATCCCTCCCTAAGCTCTGGAAGCATTTTCCAGAGGCAGGGGGAAGCAATCAAAATCCCATCCTGTGAAACTCTGAACAGACCAGGGCAAGCAATCACTGCTGCCTCGATTACAGAAAGAGCCAAAAACTAAATTTACTTTGCATGCTACACTAAGAGGGTGCTACACAGGTAAATGGTGAAAGGATCATCCAGCACAGCACTTCCCAGCTTGTCCAATAAAACAATGTCACATTCTATTTCCACTGGGTGCCTCCCATCTGTGGTCCCTGTGGCAACTAGAAGGGAGCTGTGATTGGCTGGTTGCACTGATTGCTGTATTGAGCAGTGATGTGAAAGTGAGAATTCGCTTGAATACAGATTACATGGCTATGCAAGATCACCATTAGTGATTACTTGACAGGATCCTCCTAGCCACAGCAGCCTTTTTTTCAAACTGGGCCCCTCCTGTCCATACAAGAGTACTGCTTGTACCCTCTATTGGTGGCCCTGTTGACTAGAGACCTACAGTATTTACAGACTGGATAACAAGGTGGCCTGTAGTATAATGGAGCCACAGGGATCTTGGAACATTAGCTAATATAGCCAAAGATGGCAGTTGGGCATGAAAACACAACCACACTATAAACAAGTAATAGTACATAGAGATACACAGGACAACTAGAAGTAGATAGCAATGAGCAACAGGAATCACTAAGAGCAGTCAGAAATGCACAGGGACAATGAGCAGGAAAAAGACTAAGAATACATGCGAGACACCAAAGCAGACTGCAGACACAGGTGATACTAACAAAAGGTAGGCTGAAACTCACAGGGAATTTTGGAGGCTGAAAGGTAGAGTTACACAGACACTGGAAGGTTCAAAGGACACAAAAGGTGCAAAAATAATGGTGAGGCAAGAACAGAGAGAAGGTTAATGCAGATGGCCAGGGAGACACTGGGAATACTGGGGTACAGAGATCACACTCAGGTACTGGCAAAAGCTTCTAAACAGTCACTAGGAATAAGGGAGGGTGCAGAGAGGAGCTCCTGAGAGTACTCTCTCAGAGAGTAGCCCTGGAGTCACTAGGAAATTTCTCAGGAATCCATTGAAACAAAGAGAATTTTCTCCGCTAGGAATCACTGAAGGGTACTAGGAATTCTCTCAGCTAGAAAACACTGGGAGACACTAGGGGTTTACTGGAAATACAAAATTACGGTCCGGATCAAATAGTAAGGGAGATAGCCTGGCTGGGTTGGGCATGTGTAGGCATGTGACTACTATATAATATGTTAAGGCTATTAAATTTCATTTTTTTTGGTGCATATAAGAGTTTATGTATTTTACCCTTGTGTGTCATTTCCCTTTGTTAGTGCACATACTGTATACAGGGGAACCAACTTTGTGGTGAGGAGTATGGTGTGGGAACTGTACAATGAGGACACTGTGTGATCTGATTTGCTAGCTGCATTCCCTTCCAATGGAACCCATTACTTAGGGCAATCACAAAAATAGACTTTGTTCTATGGACTTTCTAAACTTTCAGGTATGAACAGCAGCACCACTAAGCAACAGCACAGATAAAAATAAATGCACAGCCAATTTAATGTGTTATACAGCCATGTATGAAAGGATGATGTTTGGCACTATGATGTACTACCTTTAATGTAAATAAAATACTTGTTCAGTAAATGGAGTTCCATTTAAGCAGTATTTGTCCATGTGCAGTCATGGTGTATCACACGAATCAGGAACTGGGAGTGAGTCTACATTTAACCCTCTTGGGTTATAGATATAGCGCCCTCTAGGTAGCTAGGATTTGTTGCTTTATTAGTTAAAGACTGGGTGGCAGCCTGGGATGAGTCCACCTGG
This sequence comes from Staurois parvus, assembly GCF_062004578.1. Taxonomy (NCBI): domain Eukaryota; kingdom Metazoa; phylum Chordata; class Amphibia; order Anura; family Ranidae; genus Staurois; species Staurois parvus. The sequence goes on along the minus strand of NW_028318339.1, from coordinate 2,943,867 downwards.
GGGCGAGGTAGTGAGTTCACCCCAGGACAGGCTGGAAGGCTGTACAGGTCAGGCCTTCTGGAGCCCTCCCACCCTTCCAGAAACTCAGAGAACTTTCTGAAAGAGGGGCAAAGGAGGTGGAGGAGGCCCAGATTTGCATGTTTAAGGGAACTTGGCCAATCCCCAGGCAGGAGGCCGGACATGGTGACCAAGGACAACCCTTAAATGTGGCAGAGCCTAAGCAGTAGGGGATTGGAAGATGGACTGAGAGAAGGCTGGAGTGTGGAGCCTGGGAGAGGGCCCCAGGGAGGGGAGCCTACCTACAGGCAGGATCCTGGAAAGAAGGATCTCCACTGCCCAAGATCTCTTAGGGAGGACATCCTGTGCAGCAGAGAAGGAGCTAGCCCAGCATAAAGCCTCAAAGCAGTTATCAACCTACTGCACTCACAAGACAGTGTGAGTACTTCTACACCCCCTTGACCAGATAAAGGGAGAGGGCAGTCAGGTGCAAGACTGAACTAGTTCTCACACGGGACTACTTAATTGATAGATCTTGAAATACCTTGCCCAGGGATACCTTCAGTGCAGCCAGATGAAAAGGAAGGATTCATCTGGGGTCGTCTGAGGTACATCAAGGGGACTTCAGTGCTCCTTAAAGAGACAGTGCTTTATATTTTTTGGATCCACATTTTTTGTACAGTGTGCAGGTTGCTAAGACATTTGTCCTCACGTTTTCAGTTCCTTGGGCATCCCATATACCCCTAGACCCCATCCAAGTTGTTAACCCCTTAATAAAAACCACTAAAACCAGCTCAAGGACTGACTCTAAGTGTGGAAATGTGGAAAATGTGTGTTGCCTGGCAGTGCAGAGCTTAGGGGGACCCAAAAAAAATCCAGTGGCCCTGAAGAGGGTAGCACTACATAGAGAGAGAGATATAAGGTAGGAAGTGTAACCTAGATTTTATGAACAACATAATGCATGCATAATGAGAATCAGAAGGAATAGCAGCTGATAGTGGAAGTCATGACGGTGGCAAGTGACAGAGGTCTGGTAGCGAGGGAACAGGTGGTACTTCATGTTCCCCATTTAGTGGTTGGGTCTCCGTCTTGGACCCCACTGTGGCACAGGGTCTGCCAAGGGACCAAGCCTGGAGTCACAGAATGCAAGGCCTTGCTGAAAGAGGTACATTGGCTTTCATGTGCGTCTTAGAGTTTAAAATGTAGAAAGGTGTAAAGAAGCTGGTGGAGTTATGTACATATTAAAGGAGAAGTTCACCTTTTAAAAAAAATTAAAAATGCACTTTTTTTGCATTTTTTTCAGGGCTCCTGTACACTGTCAGTGTAAGTTTTCTGCCTATACCTCTTACGGGCAGGCAGTTTCACACTGACAGGAAGAATCGATTTACTACTAGAGAGCTCAGCAGTGCTGCAGCAGTTCATTGAGAACTACAAGTCAACAGCCAAAAGATGTCAGGACTTGTAGTTTTCACATTCACAAAACTCTTTGAAGTAATGATGCAGTGTACTGCTGTCACACAGAGGCAGTGGATCACCAAGCAGCTGAAGAAGCATTTTAGACTGAGCAGCCAATTTCCAGGAGGGGGGGGGGGGTGCATGGGGGCAGTTGGTGAAAAAATATTCATGGAGTCGGTCCTCCACACTGTAATGTAAAGGCACTGTAAAGAGGAACTGTATTTATTACAGTTCCCCTTTACAGTGCAGTCCCCTTTATAACACAGTTCCCCTTTACATTACAGTACCCATAGAGATCTAATCACAGTGCCCCCCTATATATTTAAAGAGATGGCCCAATCCAGCAAAGAGATAGCCCAGTACAGCAAAGAGACATCCCCATATAGAAAAGAGACAGCCCAGTCCAGCAAAGACACAGCCCAGTCCAGCAAAGAGACAGCCCCATATAGCAAAGAGCCGTCCCAATCCACAAAGAGACATCCCAATCCACAAAGAGACGGGATGCCTCTTTGCTGGATGGGGATGTCCCTTCTTAGACTGGGCTGTCTCTTTGCTGAAATGGGATGTTTCTTTGCTGGACCCAGTTGAGCAAAGAGACAATCCAGTCCAGTAAAGAGACATCCACATCCAACAAAGAGACATCACCATCCAGCAAAGAGACATACCCACCCAGCAAAGAGATAGCCCAATCCAGAAAAGAGACATCTCTGTCCAGTAAAGAGACATCACAACCAGCAAAGAGACAGTCCAACCCACCTCTGCTACAAAACTGTCACAGTGTGCCGGCCAATGAAGGACAGAGGCCGCCATTGTCCCTTCAGTGCAGCTGTGTGTGCAGCAGCCAGCCGAGGAGGTGCCTATGTGTCCTTGGTGGCACTTCCTGCTTGTCACTGGAGCAGTCACTGCCACTCCTCCTGTCGGCCCTGCTTTAGACATAGCCGCACAGTGGGAGGTGAGTGGCGGCCACAGTCTGTGTTAGTCCTGTCCAGACTGTGGTCGCCACTTACCTCCCGCTGTGCAGCCCGGTCATCAACAGGCCGCTATTCTTAAACCCAGCGGCCCTGGCCCACCGGGAAAATGCCTGGAGTGCCCTATGGCCTATGGCCAGTCCAGGTCTGCCCGAAGATATAGCATTTTCCTTTTTCAGAATTCTAAAGAGTCATGTGTTGGGACAGGTGGGAACAGACCATGTCACTGGCTGAAAAAAGGAAGAAAAGGAAGAAAGTCCTTCTGCAGGGATGTGATACTATAAGTGTATAATGGCCCATGGCCTGGAAATCTGGAGTCACCCAAATTAACTGTTGTATCTGACACACCAAGCCGGCCCTGAAGCAAATACACATGAGTGCCCCCCCCCCCCCACCAGCAAGCAGCTTGCTATGGTGGGCACTCAGTATGACGTGTTTGTTATTTTTTAATTAATATTTTGGTGTAGCTAATAACATGGGTAGCTAATTGAATCAACAGCAGGTGAAAAACAGTCTTTAACACAACTCTTGTGGGATAGCAGGCACCAGCAGAACCTTGCAAGTTAAAGCCATGGAGCTACATGTATCAGCATGCCTGGTGTTTGTTAATTGAGGAAAATAGATATGCAGCAAATCTGCAGATCCATATAATACTGTAAAGCTTACAGAGTAAAGAGGTCAGTATGTAATGTAAACCACAACATATTGGCTGAAGGGGTCAGATGAATGTAGCACAGTACAGAGTATACAGTACCAGGGGCGGACTGAAACTCATGGGGCCCCCGGGCAATAGGGGATCATGGGGCCCCTGTGTCCTTGCCCAAACTCAAAAAAGCCTATGAAAAAGGTACCAGGGGCATCTCATGGGGCCCCCTACTGACCCTGGGCCCTCGGGCAGTGCCTGAGTTTCCAAATGGTCAGTCCGCCCCTGTACAGTACAGTAATCAAGAGTTTGTAACGCAGTGCCTCTCACATTTCATGCAACAAATGTATGAAAACTTTAAAAATGTGAACTGATTGCTGGCCATTATATAGAAAACTCTCCTTTCACATTAGTGTAGCACTACCCCCTTAGGGTCGCTAGAGTTTTTGGTCCCCCTATAGTCCTGCACAGCCAGTTGACATGCATTTCCTTCCAGACTTGCCCTCCAGAGACAGTAAACAGTCCTTGAACTTGTTTTTTTTTGGATTGTGGGATGGTAACTTGGATGGGGATGAGGGATACATGGGATGCCCAAGGAACTGAAAAACTGAGGACAACATCCTGGAACTATGTACAAGCAGTCAGAAAGGGGTTTCTCTTCTTGGAGAGCTAGCAAGCTACTCCTTGAGTACCTCCTCAGACCCCAGATGAAGCCTCCTCTTCACTCATCTGCCCGAGGCAATCCCTGGCCAAAAGGTCGCAGAAGCTGCCATACCTTAAATGAAAGCAGTCCCAGATGGGGGCTAGTCAGGTTTTCCACCCGAATGCCCTTTCCCCTTATCTGGCCCAGAGGGTATGGGGTCTCTCCTGCAAGCTTGTAGGTTGATGTCTGCTTTCAGGCCTTATGCTGAGCTGGCTTCTTCCCTGCTTCCTGGGCTGTCCTCTCTCAGGGGATGATGGGGCTGAGAGATCCTCCCTTCCAGCTCCTCTGCCTGCAGGTTTGCCCCGCTCCTGGACCCCATCCCAGGCTCCATACACCATCTTGCTCAGTCCATCTTCCACCCAAACTCTCCTGCTGCTGAGCAGGCTGGGTTACTCTTAAGGGCTGTCCTGACCCCATGCCAAGCCACCTGCTTGGGGATTGGTCTGGATCCCCTGAGAGTGCAGACCAGCTACTCCTCACTCCCACCCACTGAATTCTAGAGACTCCTCCAAGTCTCTAGATCAGGGGGAAGTTCCAGAGAGCTGGTCTGCAGAACCTCTCAGCCCTGACTGAAGTTTGGCCCTCTGACTATTGCACCAGGCTGCTACTCAGCCTTTAACTGAAAAAAATAATCATCTGGCTCTCCCTAGCTATTAGGGAGGGTGCTACAATAGCAATACAATACAGAAGATCTAAACAGGAATAACAACATTAAAGTGGAACTGCACTGCATCTGAGCACCACAAATGCTATTTAATTAATTGTTAATATTCAAAGCGAAGTCACCTATCCATCCATGTCTCCATGCTTTATTTTGCTGAGAAATAATTTTGAAAAACACCTCCTAGCATTTCTGGCAATGGCCATCTTGAGTAAAGGCAGATGATTCATGTAGCATTTACTTCTTGAATCCACCTGCCCTTAGTTCAGGCATTGGCTGAGCTGAGAACCCTCCCTCCCCTCCTGAAGACTCTTGGGATGTACAACATCATTTGCCTAGGCAAGAAACCAGGAAGTAACTGAAGAAATGTTTAAAAAAAAGTTTAAACCAAGTAAATATGATATACTTTCCTATCTATTTACTAAAGCTGGCAGGAAAAGGATTAAAATTAGTCCATGTTGATTGTGAGATTAATGTTCCACTATTAACTAATAAAGAGATAGAAACCTATTTGCAAGCTAGATGGTAGGCCAAGAGGATCCAGCTTCAATTTTACGTCAAGGATTTTGAAACAACTTCAATCATAAAACATTCAGGAATCGAATGAAAAGCAAAACCTTTTGGGATTTGCCATGGTTTGAATTCTATACATTTTAAAGTATGAATTAAAGTAATTGTCAATCCAATCACTAAAATCTCAAAACCACACTGCTAGGATAATTTGTTTCCTTTTTGTTGTGATTTAATATGTTAATGGTATTTCAAAAGCTTCTCATTAAGGCACGTTCTGGTTTGGGGGTGACAATGTTCTTTCCTTTGTTTGGGTTTGGCTTGTTTTCATCACTAAATCCATACAGCCATACAGCTTCCCATCTGCTGCCAGCCCTCTTTCCTGTTCAGTCCAGAATTTTCACAGCATTTCTGAGTTTCAGAAGCCAGGGAGCAGAGAGCTATGTGTAATCTGAGACCTGAGTGGAGAGAATGAACATCACACCCGCCAACACAGTTTCATAGGGAAACATGCACAGATGAGGCTGCCAATCACCTGATGTGTCCTGGTGGGATGGGGGCCGTCTCTCAAGATTGTCTAGTGTCATTATAGAGTGTCAGAATTGAGTCATGCAGATGATCAAGGAATGAGAGAGGAGACAGAAATCACATATGGGCTATGGATCAAGGCATGTACACACTATAGAAGGACATGCTTTGTTCATTTTTCATTTCTGAGGATAACAACCACTTTAAACATGCAGCACACGTTCCGGCACACACAGCAATTGCATTAGATACTGAAACTAGAAACTAGGAACAGAAATATTTTGTTTGGGCCAGCTTGGCCCAAAGAGACTATAAATGAAGCACATATTATGCAGGCATGGTCAGCTGACTTTGCAGAGTGGACGTGGCTGTAAAGAGGCTATAGGAGATCAGCAACACTGACATGCACCACATGATAAAATAAAGAGGAAAACATGTAGTTTATTTTTTTTTATGTCAGTTATGTACGTATGATGCAGATTGCTTTAGCAAACTAAATGTTATTCAGTTAGGGTTTTTATCTACTTTAAAGTTGCATTTTAATGGTCATGATTCATAGGAGCCTTGGATTATGAATGCCTTAAAGCGATAGTAAGTTCCCCTTTGCAGCTGTTATCTACAGGTTAGCTGATAATAAAGCTTACCTGTAGGTAAAATGAATATATCCTGAACGTGCAACGTTTAGGAAACATTCAAATGTTTTTTGAGTATGCCATCCCTCCAGAGTGTTGTGACAGATTATGGCTCCTGTGCGCATGCGCAGGAGTGACGTCATCGTGCCTTGGCCATTCAAACGGTCAGAGCCGTGGACCTGGAAGGAAGACCTGGTGAAGATGGAAACCCTCTCATTGGTGACCGCATGCCTCTGGAGGGCTTTGGTTTACAATTAAGTCTTTCATATTGTGCTAGGATGCGATGCACATCTCCCATCTGGCTGACTAATTGGTTTGCAGCTATTTTACGTGATTTCTGTTTCCCCCCATAGTTACCATCCAGATTCTTCTTTTTACTCTCCCATATTATAAAAGGACAATCTGGATGGTTGCTACCAAGCACCACAGTCTGAAGAGTCCATGAGAGCTTCAATTCATGAGTCCACTGTGACAGCGATGGGGTATGTGCATGGTAGCTGATCTGTAGCTTCTAACCATACACATTCCTAACACATTTTCAACATTTTCAAATAAAATTAGAATAAAATACAGACAGCTGTTCCGATGTGAATGTGACGGATCACGAATCCTACTTGTATGGTATTATTTCATGGATGCAAAATGTGTTGCTGTAATGTTCTAACAATGCCATCAAACTCTCAGCTATCATCAAACCTCATTTCCATCCTTTAATGATGTCTATTTCTACCCTCTTCATAACAGCGATGACGTAATGCCAGACACATAGGACTCCTTTAGAGGAGAGAGTGTGATTTTGAAGTGTTGATCAAAATTCTGTATTGTATTGGCTAAGTAATCAGCTATCACTCCTTATAACCCTGTGCATATCAGAGTAACAAGCATGACATTTATGTCTCCTTAATGCTAATAAGTTTAGAATTGGTGACACGTGGGAGTGCATAGATTAGCATATGAATTTAAACATGTGTTCACATAAAGTAAATGTAGCTATATGGGCAAAAATCAACCTGGTCTTAGAAAAAGAAAGGTGAAACTCACAGAATGACTGCATAAATGTTACAGATTTAAAGATATTTTACTTAAAGTGAACCTATCCCCCCAAAAATCTACAGTATTTTAAAGTGTCGCAAGTAATGACATTGTAAATTTTGCAAAGTAGTTACATCATAAACAGAATTATATTTGCTATTCATGTTGCCCTGGGTACAGGGGCGGACTGACAACTCATGGGGCCCCCGGCCAATAGGGGATCATGGGGCCCCTGTGTCCTTGCCCAAACTCAAAAAAGCCTATGAAAAAGGTACCAGGGGCATCTCATGGGGCCACATATACTAAGATAATTATTTAAGAGGTTATTGAATAAATTAGCGTGTCACCCAATGTATGGTCTCCATTCAGTAGCCAAAAGAGGCATACAAAAAAAGGGTTGTGAAAAGAGATTCACAGAAAAGCGGCTACATAATGAACAGAACGTGACACTCAGGAAATAATTTCCAAAAATTATGCTTTATTACACATATATAGATATGACATATGGGCATTTGCCCTGGTTTACCATCACCTCAGTATGAGACAATACACACAGACCTAAAACCATTTAAAATGACACCAGAACCGGTCTAAATGTGTGTGTACAGCAGGGAAAATGGCTACATGAGTCTAGTGTCCCTGCAGCACAAACACATAGGTGAACACTTCCCTAGGGAGGTGTATCCAAAAATTATGCCATGGGCATACCAACATAGAGGATATAAGGGATTAAGCAGTAACCATTATGGCAAATCCCTATCAAGGGGATAGGGATAGGGATAGGGATTTGCCATAATGGTTACTGCTTAATCCCTTATATCCTCCATTTTGGTATGCCCATGGCATAATTTTTGGATACACCTCCCTAGGGAAGTGTTCACCTATGTGTTTGTGCTGCAGGGACACTAGACTCATGTAGCCATTTTCCCTGCTGTACACACACATTTAGACCGGTTCTGGTGTCATTTTAAATGGTTTTAGGTCTGTGTGTATTGTCTCATACTGAGGTGATGGTAAACCAGGGCAAATGCCCATATGTCATATCTATATATGTGTAATAAAGCATAATTTTTGGAAATTATTTCCTGAGTGTCACGTTCTGTTCATTATGTAGCCGCTTTTCTGTGAATCTCTTTTCACAACCCTTTTTTTGTATGCATCTCATGGGGCCCCCTACTGACCCCGGGCCCTCGCCTGGGTATGTACATAGGAATAATGACATACGTTTGTAAGGCTTCAATAGCTTGTTACAACCATGTTAAAGTGGTACTTAATGCAAGCTCTTTTTATGTGTGTTTTTAGTGTGGCCCACTTACTCCATCTTTACCTTCCCTCCTTACATGTGGGAGAAAAAGTTACTTAGTGCAATTACCTTACCTCCTGCTTTAGTACTGCAAAGGTGACATCATCCTTTTGGCACAATCCCACGAAATGCACAGTAGCACCTTGTACGATTTGGACTACTCAGCATTTACTGGGATCTCACAAAAAAGTTGGTGACATTACCCCCCCCCCCTCCCCCCCAAGTACATAAGCCAGGGGTAGGGTAAGTTTAGGGTAAGTGCTGTATATTAACTAACTTTTTTCCCCCCAGAGATGTTTTCCTCCCTTTCCCAGTCAGTCAGGCTACATGCCTGGATAAGGGTCTGGTATGTTCTTTGCGGGGCACCTTACATAATTTTGCTCGTTTTTTGCATGGGGCCCCCTAAAATCTAACCTCTATCTAGGATGAGTATCTGGTATAGATCTTTTTTTGCTTTTTTGTGTGGGGTCCCCCTTAAAATCCATACGAGACTCCTATCTAGGACAGGGGTCTGATATAGAATTGTATAAAGGAGGCTTTCGTGTTTTTTTTTGTTTTTTACATGAGGCTCCCCTTAAAATCCATACCAAAACTTTACCCAGGTATACAGCCATGATATCAGGCTACTGATATCTAGTGCCAAGAAAATAACCCCACACCATTACACCACCACTTAACCATTGATAAAAGGCAGGATAGATACATGCTTTCATGTCAAATTCTGACCCTACCTTCTGAATGTCGCAGAAACCAGTATGCTCTTTCTCCTCTGACCTCTGACATCAACAAGGCATTTTTTTCGTCCACACAACTGCCGCTCACTGGATATTTTCTCTTTTTCAGACCATTCTCTGTAAACCCTAGAGATGGTTGTGTGTGAAAATCCCAGTAGATCAGCAGTTTTTGGAATACTCAGACCAGACCGTCTGGCACCAACAACCATGCCACGCTCAAAGTCACTAAAATCCCCTTTCTTCCCCAATTTGATGCTCGATTTGAACTTCCGCAAGTCATCTTCACCACGTCTCCATGCCTTAATGCATTGAGTTTCTGCCAAGTGATTGGCTGATTAGCAATTTGTGTTACCAAGGTGTACCTAATAAAGTGGCTGGTGAGTGTATGATGATTTACAAACAGAAGAAGGTCAGGGATTGGAACTGTCATTTAGCAGTGGAAACATTTGTTTTTTAAATCTCACCTTTGTGTATCCTACAGGTGAGCCACTTCAGCCACATAAAAGTATGTTATTGTCCTTTAATCTTTAATAAAAGCTCCGCTGAACTGTATTGTTTGAATTTTTTTGGGATTGGTACATGACCCCACCCCCCAGGGCACTGTCCAGCTATCCATGCGTTTTTCTTTCCAAAACCTCGTATATTGACCTAGAAAAAGGCCATAATTAATGCAGAGTTCCAGGCATTTTTCTGTTTATTAAAAGTCAGCAGCTACAAAAACTGTAGCTGCTGACTTTTAATAAACACACACTTATCTGTCCCAGAGTCCAGTGATGTTCTCACCCGCACCTTCCCTTTTCCCCTTCTCTCCGCCACGGCACCGACATCTCTGCTGTGGGCACCAGGCTGTGACAGCTTGCAGCTTCACAGCCTGGTGCCCACTGCACATGCACAAGTCGCGCCGCACCTCCTAATTGGTCCGGCAGTCTTCTGGGACCTGTGAAAGTTCCCAGGAGACTGCTGGAGGAGCGAGGGGGCTGAACTTCTGGTTCACTTTGCCGCGGCGAACTGAACCAGAAGTGGAAGCGGGTACCTGTCAAACATAGGTATCCGCTCCTCCCTCCTCCCCAAAAGGTTCCAAACATGGCAGTGGAAGTGGAGAGGAGGCAAATAAGCGGAGCTTCCGCTTTTGAGTGGAATTCTGCTTTAAATAAGTATAGGCTCCCCCTGACCACACCAAGGTTTTGGGGGTAATACTCATTCTATTCTGATGTTTTTCAAGTGTTTAGCAAGCATCCAAACATTGCTTAGTTTGCTCAACACTAATTTCAGTTTTTGATACATGCTGAAGAGTTAAGCTATGTGAGAGTTTCTTCAATCCCTCAGGGGCCCTTGTGGAAACATTTTATCAATTCAATTCCCAAGACCTTCAAGATGCCATAGCCCTTAGAGGTTCCACGGCTCCCTGTCGTATTCTGGTTTCCCAAAACTCAAAAGTTAACAGGAATACAGTAAGGAACTATAGTATGGATTGTTTGCTGAAGGCTTTTTAGGTGGACTTATGACGATAGATAGATAGATAGATAGATAGATAGATGATAGATAGATAGTCACTGCTTGAATTTTGCAAGGCAGCCCTGTAGCTCCCCTCAACCCCAAGATTATTTTTTTTCAGTATGCTTACTTTTTTTTTTCCTTTAGACTCCAGGCGCTGGAGGCTATTGACTTTTCTTGCTGTTATGATTGGTCCTACCTTCTGGACCAAGCAGATTTTTTGTAATGACATATGAAAACCACTCAGTTCAGGAGTACTGTAAGCCCAAGCTGTGAGATACTTATCCCCCAGGGGGAGAGCTGGGTGTCAACAAGCTGAGCTGACAAGAAGCAACAGCAAAAAAACAGTGCTGCTACTTCTACTCTCTAATCCAATTAATGAAAATCACTGGATCCTCTGCAGATAAGAAAAGCTGGGCACCTAAGCCTGCCTAAGACTATGCCTGTTTTATAATGTTCTTTGTAATTAAATAGATACCCTGGAAGTGATCAACACCATAGTATCAGCTTTAGGTCTTTGGACTGGGCAGACAAGAGTGGGTTGGATGACTTTTTGTATCATTTGACTCTAAAGATGAGCAGCATTAACTTCTTGAGCAGTATTACAACCAGAGCTGATTTTTTTTCTAACAAGTAAGGTTGCATTTTAATGAATTTGTAAACAGGCATACTGTTTTAAATGGCGGTACAGATAATTTAGAAACTTGGAGCGAAGAAACCTGGTAAGAAAAGGCAGCTGTTATGCATAGCAGTTTTAGACTCTGTGTATTTGTGCACATTTATTTTGTGGATTTGTTTTCATTTTTATATGTGTTTTATATTTTTGGCTTTAGCAAATGTGGATGATTTTCCTGTAGTGACAGCATGAGGAAATGTGCTTCCTGGTTTTCTGTGTCTGGTATTGAAGAAGTATGGCTGATTTTACACCACTGTTTGAAGCTGCTGCTTAAGAATATGTCCTCCACTGGGAAAAATTTCTCGGCCAAGTCTTCCCAGCCTCTTTTTTGTCTGTCTCTGTATTTGAAACAGGAGGTCATAGAGGTGGGGGACACTTTGAACCTTCCTAAGGAGTGCCTCAATGTCAAAGAGAGACCCAGCTGAAGCCATCTTTCCTGATTTTTGACTGAGCACATGGTAGGTACCCGGTGGGGGGGAAGTTGCTTGTAATCTTGGGGTGATGAACTGCCATGTGACCCCCACAACACAATTGCATGCATTTTTATGTGCTTTCAATGATTTCCAAGGGTTCAAAAACACATGAAAATCCATCTAAAATCAGGCATGCCTCATATATACAAACTCACTGCAATGCAGCGCACAGGTGTGAACGAACTCAGTGGTTTCCATGTACTTTTATGACATGCATTTTCTTTTGTTCCAAAATGCACATGAAAACGCAACATTGTGAACCAGGCCTTAGTTTAATCTAAAGCAGGATATACACAGACTGAAAATCATCCAGTTCAGCAGGAACCACTGGCTTCTCTCGAAAGATCATGCTGGAAACCAGCATTCGATCAGCACTCGGAGACAATGGCTGCAAGCAAAGTCGCTGACAAATCAGTACAACTGGCTCTCATGTACCAGGCCCCATCAGTTCAAAAGGGTGGCCTGGGTACCTGCCGAGCAGGAGAGACAGCTGTACTGCCTAATTGCCGTCTCTTGTGCCTCCCCCTTGCAGTACTACAACCTTCTTCTTTTTCTCCCTCTGGCTGTGCGGCAGTGATACCTGCACTGCACCCCCCTGCTGTCCGGGTCCCCTGTGTGCCACCACTCCCCAACAGCACTGCCAGATCCCCTCCTCTCCTGATGACAGTTGCTGCGGGCACACAGGGAGATCTTTTCAGGATGGAGAGCTGGGGGTGGGGCGTAAATATGTCACATTTACTGGCCTCTTTCTTTCCTGAATGAACACAGTGAGTGAACAGTACCAATCTCTCCTGTGTCTATTCATAATTGAAGCATAGTAAACTGTGTTTACTATGCTTCAGTGTGTGAATGAACAGGAAGCACAGAGCACTTCATTCATTCACTGTCCAGTGCACCTGAGACTAGAGCAAGGGACAGGGGAATGTCTGTCTTCAGTCCCTTTCTCTGTGCCAAATGTGATTTTTCACCAAAGCCCCAGCCCCAACAGGGTAATTTGAAAAATGGTAAAGAAATAAAACAATAAAATTCTACAAAAAAAGGAAAAATTAAAAATTTAAAAAATAATTTGAAAAAAAACAAGGACTCGTTCAACTGTGCTTTGCTGTCCAAAGAACAGTTAGCATTTGGATTTCCCTTCAGAGAGCATTTTGCTTCCTCACTGATTGCTCTAACCCCACATTTTGCATGCTGTTTTGGGATACATGGGGGTATTACAGGGGTATAATTTCTGCTTTGGCTGCAAAGCATAGCATTGCGTTTTTTGCATTTTAGCAAAAATATAATTTGATATTTTCGGAAGGGAAGGGGGGCTGTTAGGTATGTTGTACAGGGCCCTGTGATTTATAACAGCAGCAAGCAATGATCTGTGTATTTTGACGGGAGGGAGTTAACCTTTGTTAATAATAGTGCGGCAAGACAGATCCCTGCATCACACATTGTTTGTTTTTTAAATCAACCCACTGAATGCTCAGAGCATTCAACAATGGCTGGGAATTCTGGGAACCATATAGTCATAGGCTCCCATGGCCCAACTGTTGCTTGTGCCCCCAGCTGTTGTTGGCCCCCTCCTCTCCCCTCAGTAGAAGTTCACTGACACAGGAGAGCTAGAGCTGAAGCATCAGGTGACAAGAGACAGGAGCAGAATAAAAACAGGTAAGTACACACATCTTATTTATACAGGATAGGCAGGAGGCGGGGGAGAGAGCAATTGGTATGGTTGGACTTTGGCTTTTCTTCTATGTAGCACTACCTCCTTAGGAGTCGTTGGATTTTTGGGTTTGACTGGAGTCAGTAAACAGTCCTTGAGCTTGTTTTTGTTGTTTTGGGTGCAGTTGAGAGGTGTATGGGATGCCCAAGGAACTTTGAACATGAGGACAAACTCCTTAGCAATTATGTACAAGTCCATATACTTTTTTTTGAAGAGCCCTCCAGCTTTTCTGGTGTACCCCCTCAGACCGCAGATGAATCTTCCTCTTCACCCAGCTACCTGAGGGAATCCCTGGGCAAGGGGACCCAGAAACTACCACTTTAGACAAGCAGCCCCCAGATGAGGACCTAGTTGGGTTTGCCACATGACTTTCCCCTCCCCTTATCTGGCCCAGGGGGTGTAGGTATACTCACTCAGTCCTCTCCTGTAAGCTTGTTGGGTTGGTGGCTGCCTTCAGGCCTTACTGGGCTGGCTCCTTCCCTGCATCCCAGGTAGTCCTCTCTTGGGGAACAATGAGGCTGAGAGATCCTCCTTTCCAGCACCTGCCTGTAGATAGCCCCCCTGGCCTCCTCCTCCCTGGCTCCACACTCCAGCCTTCCCAGTCCATCTTCCACCTGACTCTTATCACTTCCTGATCAGGCTCTCTCATACTCAAGGGTTGTTCCAACCCCATGCCAAGCCTGCTGCTTGGGGATTGATCAAGATCTCTTCTCAACCCCCCCCCCCCCAATGCCTTCTAGAAACTTCTCAAGCTTCTAGAGCAAGAGGAGGTATCAGGGTACTTACCTGCAGAGACCTCAGCCTTGACCCAAAGTAACCTGGATGACTCATCCCTGACTGACACATGCAAGGCTACTATTCAGCCTCTAACTAAAACGAAAACCTAGCTAGCTCCCCCTAGCTAACTAGATGGGCGCTACATCTACTTTGAGCAATTGATTATTGATGTAATAACCTTTTTTTGTTTTAGTTTTTTTTTTTTTTCTATTGTCTCTGTATATCATCACTCATGTCCTGGTGACTGCAAACTGACCTACTGCTGTAAAAACTGTAGAACACTATAGACTGGTAGAGCTGGTGTTTAGTCCCTGTCTTTCAAAATATCTGTTCTCCATAAAACTGAGGATGAATAAATATTATACTCTCTTTTGTATCTTATTTCATTCTGCAAATTAGCAGGAAATATGCGATATTGCATGTGCTATATAGTAAGATTAAACAAGAAATATGGATGCAATTAAAAAGAGCATAGCTTAACTTATTTTATTCTTTAGAGACATCACATGTGAAAATAGGATTGGCAAAGGTTAAAATAATCTTCATTATCTATACTGTGCACATCATAAGAAGGAAATCTAGAGATGCATTAAAAATAAGAGTACAATTTAATTGGATTTTAAGTAGGTCAATAGGAAAAGGCAGTTGGAGATTATTTAATAATAAGCTTAAAAATGAACTCCATGTAGATATATTAACAAAAAAAACCCAAAATGTCATGCAGTTGTATATACATTAAAATACAACTATTGCATTTAGTATCAGAGTTTATTTCATAAACAGCTTCCTGTTATCATCTGCACAGCCCTGGTATTGACCCTATTCGGTTAGCAGTGTTAGCCAGCCATGCTCTATTTTAAAGCAATGTGCTGTCATATGTAATTTGTAAAAGGGCTCATTAACACCAATCTGGGTTGTGGTAATTTATCCCACATTTTGGGCATGCTAGGTGGTTTTGAAGGAGCCCCAATACAGTAGAAAAAGCTCATGCTCTCCTTTTTTCACTGCAGCACACCAGAGTACACATTGTAAGTGCATTGGGGTGCAAAGCCTCATGCTTGGTGCGTATTCATTAATTATTGTAGCACATGCATTTTATTATGCACTGCCACATCGTAATGGAGTGAGCAGGCCTTTACCTTTATGATCAAAGAATAAATGGTGAGCGCAAGACAAAAAAGGAATAAGTAAAGCAGCTAGCACAACGTGGCAATCCCTCTGTCTCCACCAAAACAAAACCCTATAATATCAATGTGCAGTGCTAATAAAAATGTATGTTATAATCAATGATGACCAGTGTGATTGTAAAAAAGAACGGAAACATCATAAAAAATAGGGAATTGTGAATACTCCAATGAAGAAACAAAATGGACGGTATAACAAATAACAAATGAAAATATATAAGTCCTCTAAATATCACAATAGTCCCAAAAATAGTGATGTGATCAAATCAACAAAATGTAGTGACTTCTGTGACTTCCACACTGCACCTCCGCCATAATGCACTCACCAGAAGTAAGTAGCAAGCAAGCCCAGAGCGCAATGACATTAAGGGGTGTTCCTGCTTGTTCCTCCTGCCGGTGACCCGGTTGAAGCTGGGATCTCTCCAGAAGCCAGTGATACACCAAATGAACAATCAAAAGTAGAGTAGCCAAGTCTCCATCTCCAGCCCACGGTGAACCAAGGAAAGGGGTTCCTCCTAGAGGGCAAGGTCATAGACTAAGACTGGAGACAGTATCATATAGTGTAGTATGTTTTATTAAAAAGATAGCAACCATGTGGAGCATAAAATTATCAATGGATAAAAAGCACTTACAAAGATGGCCGCTGGACCATCATGTGGAGTATTCACAATTCCCTATTTCTTTTTTATGATGTTTCCTTTCTTTTTTACAATCACACTGGTCACATCATTGATTATAACACACATTCTTATTAGCACTGCACATTGATATTATAGTGTTTACCTTTATGAGACTGGATACTGGCAGTTCAGTGGTATTTTGAAGGTTAAAACACAACTTTCTTAAAACATTCACAATTTTATACAGGTACAGCAACCCCAGGGTAAGATTGGGTGTGTGGTTTCCATTTTAAGTAGATTTGCAAATTATCTAAAATAATCTCATACTTATACTATAAGAGGTACCCTGAAAGTGAGGGGAAGGGGAAGCCCGAATCAAACCTCCTCACATAACAGAGTTTAGTGTGATGTGTGCTGCAGACACAAATGTTTACTATGATACTAGCAAAGGTATGGTATGTCCACTCTGTCTGTGTTTTAAAGCGGGAACTTTACCCATAACAACTTCCTAAAAAACAATGTTCTTTGGTAAGGAACATACATTCCATATTAGTAATTATGCTACCAAAATTAGTGTGCGCTGTAAATTGCCTCCAGCATTGTTCCTGTTTTCTTCTTGCCAGAGGGTGCCATTTTACTCAAGTCCAGAGCCACTAAGCAGCAGTAAATATTTAGGCTGTCAGCAGATTGGCCTCTACCTTTTAGGTGCAGTGCTGATAGAGAGCAATTCAGCATGCTAAGCATTAACATAAAGAAGTTACACAGTAAGTAGCAAGGGATATTTTTACTTTTAAAATCTCACCGCCACACCGCCATCTTTCAATGAATGGGCACACTGTTGCTGGTTTTATAAATTAAATAAAAATTTAAGAAAAGAAGCCAATAAAAAAAGAAACAAGAAATATGCTAAAATACAGATGGGTGAAAAATCCTCCATTCCTTTCTTAGCCTATAAATGTATATTACATACCAGGGCTTGAAGTTTCCACTCGCCTGCTCACCAATGGTGAGTGGAAATTATGGTGGGGGCGAGTGTGTCCTCCAGGGCTGTCTTGCTGAGCAGGCTCGGAGCTCAGGCTGGATCTGTTATATGCACTGGGAGCCGTCAGACTGCTCAATAGCTGAGCACAGTGAAAGCACAGGAAGGAGTGTTTTTAAACACATATTGTTAGACAGGATAATTTGGTTGTTGGCTAGCTGGCTGGTGAATTGAACTGGCTTTCTTACCCCCCTTTTTGATAAGTGATACCTATCCATGTTCCTTGCTGAAATAAGCCATTTTTAGACTGGGGCTGCTGACTACTGCTGTTGGTTAGCTGGCTGGCAAGTTGAACAGGGTAGCTTTATTTATATTTCTCATGTGATGCCTGTCCATGTTCACTGCTGAAAAAGCCAGTTATAGACCAGGGCGGTGACCAGTCTTTTGTAACACATGAATATGCTTCAATCTAAACCATTTCATTGTAGCTCTGGCTATATGTTTAGGGTCGTTATCCTGCTGGAAGGTGAACCTCTGCCCCAGTCCCAAGTCTTTTGCAGACTCTAACAGGTTTTCTTCTAAAATTGCCCTGTATTTGGCTCCATCCATCTTCCCATCAACTCTGACCAGCTTTCCTGTCCCTGCTGAAGAAAAGTATCCCCACAACATGATGTTGCCACCACCATGTTTCACAGTGGGGGTGGTGTGTTCAGGGTGATGTGTTAGTTTTCCAAAACACATAGCGTTTTGCTTTTAGGCCAAAAAGTAGTTGTTCTGTGGACAGATTTTCCCACCTGAGCTGTGGATCTCTGCAGCTTCTTCAGAGTTACCATGGGCCTCTTGGTTGCTTCTCTGATTAATGCTCTCCTTGCCCGGCCTGTAAGTTTAAGTGGACAGCCATGTCTTGGTAGGTTTGCAGTTGTGCCATGCTCTTTCCATTTTCGAATGATGAAGTGAACAGTGTTCCATGAGATGTTCAAAGCTTAGTATATTTTTATAACCTAACCCTGTTTTAAACTTATCCACACTAATGTTCTCTTACAAACCTCTGAGGGCTTCCCAGAACAGCTGTATTTATACTGAGATTAATATACACACAGGTGGACTCTATTTACTAATTAGGTGACTTCTGAAGGCTATTGGTTTCACTAGATTTTAGTTAGAGGTATCAGAGTAAAGGCGGCTGAATACAAATGCACGCCACACTTTTCAGATATTTATTTGTAAAAAATATTGAAAACCATTTATCATTTTCCTTCCCCTTCACAATTATGTGCCACTTTGTGTTGGTCTATCACATACAATCCCAATAAATACATTTACGTTTTTGTTTGTAACATGACAAAATGTAGAAAATTTCAAGGGGTATGAATATTTTTTCTTGTTCAAACATTTTATTGTTTTTTCCCCAAGTCAATAACAAACATAGAGCATACAGAATGCATACAAGAAAGGGAGAACCATTAGGACAGAAGTCCTGATGATTGTATCATCTAAGTATAAACAACAAGGAACCACATCTAAGCAAGGAAAGATGCTGCATTACAAAGCAAAGCAAAACATAGTAATGTCCAGTCGCAAGAGTGTAGCTCCTGTAAGCAATATGGGGTTCCATGAAAAGAAAAAGCGGCAGCAGATGAAAAAGAGAGAGAAAGAGAATAGGAGTAGGTAAGAGGAAAGGAAAGGGAAAAAAGTCAGAAAGAGAGCAGAATAGGGAGAAGGCTTAGTAGGGAAGGGGGCCCAGAGGAAAGAATGAGAAGGATCTCGGGACCAAACCAGGCTAAGGGATGGCACATAGGATGACCAGAGGTCTGGGCAGGAGGTCGTCAGGGGAGGAGCAATGATTCGTCGAAATAAGGAGGCAGGTATTGTTCCACCCAAGGAGCCCAGATAGATGTGAATTTAGAGACGGAGTCTGTAATGGTCGCTTCCACTTTAGCATAAATCATTGCTTGTGTCACCTTTTTTCTAACTGCTAAGACACGAATGGACGGAGACTTTCAAGATTTTGCTAAAATTTGTTTGGCCTCTGTGGTGACTTGTAAAAGGAGTTTGAATTTGGGTTTACATAAGGAACGAGGCTGAAGATTCAGTAGAGCAGTGGTCGGGTTTGGAGAAAGGAGCTTCGGAAAAAGAGAAAATAAAAGGTCGAAGATTTCAGTCCAAAAAGCTTGGGCAACCGGACACGACCACCAAATATGGAAGTGCGTTCCCACCATCGCACAGCCCCGAAAGCAAAAGGGAAAACAACTGGGGGTATATTTAGCATTCCTTGACAGCACCAAGTACCAACAGGTCATGACCTTGTAGTTGGTCTCAACAGCTACTATGTTCTGCAAAGAGAATTTGGTTGCTAGCCAAATTTGGTCCCATTCGGCAGGGCTCAGCTGATATCCAAGGTCTTCATCCCACTCAGTAACATACATAGGGCTTGGGGAGGGGTCAGGGGATAAAAGAAGTGCATAGAGTGCCGAAATAAGACCTATTAAGGCCTCTTTTGTAAGCACGCTCGACGTAGGTCATGGATCGAGCAGAGGGGGATTTAGCAAACAGAGGAGCAAAAAAGTGTTTAAGTTGAAGGGATCTGAAAATTTCAGACACTGGCAGAGAGTGTGATTCACGAAGAGAAGGAAAGGATTTAATCCCAGTACTAGTCAAAAATTGGTGGGCATGGAGCAGGTTTGCCGAGGACCATTGTGAGAAGGATCAAGAGGAGGACCAGGCAGAAGGGAAGACTGGGTTTCAGAGGTACATGATTAGGGGATTGTGTGGTGACTGGAGGCAATATCGGGATTTGAGTCTATCCCAAAGCGACATGAAATGGGAAGTGACTGGATTCTGGAGTATCCGACAGTCTAAAGGCCAGGACCATAAAAGATTAGCAACTGAGAGAGTGTCACAGTCGACAGACTCAAGAGCGACCCATTGGGAAATTTTGAACGTTGTGTGATACTTGGGTAACTGCTCAAGATGTGCTGTGTGGTAGTATTTAGCAAAGTCGGGGAGACCTAGGCCACCCATAGGTTTAGTTTTGTGTATGGTTGAGTGAGGAATACAAGGACAGATGGGACCCCAAACATATGTGTAAGCTTGTCATTGTAAAATGCGGAAAAAATGCACTGGCACAGGGATGGGTAGGACTCTAAATAAATACAGTATCTTAGGCAGGATAGACATTTTTACTATTGTGATCCTACCCATCCAAGCCAGCGGGAAGGAAGACTATTTAGTCATGAGGATAGTGAGATGGGCTAGCATAGGAAGGTAATTGATAAAATAAAGACCTGACAAGCAAGCCGTCAGTTTGATGCCCAAATAAGAAATAGAACGGGGGGACCAGGAGAATGGTAGAACCTGTTGTAGATGGCCCAACTCATGGGGGGTAGGGAAATGTGTAATACTATCGACTTTTGGGGATTGACCTGAAGGCCGGAGATGTGTCCAAAATCTTGGAGGAGCTGGAGTAAATTAGAAGTGGAGGTTAGTGGGGAGATCAGAAAGAGCACTACATCGTCTGAAAAGAGACAGAGTTAATGAGTATGTGAGGAGATCCATGACAGGAAATGGGTCCCAAAGCCCCATCATTGTAGGATAAAGCTGAGGTAGGGCCATGAGACCGTGTCGAAGGCCTTCCTAATATCTAAGGACAATTAGCAGGTGGGGATGTTGTGAGTACGTGCTAAGTGAGCGAGATGGACTGCGCATCTAATATTATCGCCAGCTTTAGCGTGTGGGGATAAAGCCCATTGGATCATTGTGGACAAGAGAGCCAATGATTGGGTTAAGACGTGTGGAAAGAATTTTCGCGTAAAGTTTAATGTTGATATTGAGAAGAGAAATAGGTCTATAGTTAGACCAGGTGGAGTCATCTGTGTTAAGTTTCGGGATCATAGTTGTAGTGGCTGTCAAGGCTTCAGCTTTAAAGGACTGGCAGACTAGGATATCTTTAAAGGCATTTGCTAGCACGGGAGAGAAGGTGGGCGAATTTCTTATAATAGGTGGTGGAGAATCCATCTGGGCCAGGACGCTTATGAAACTTCAAGGCCTTAAAGCATTTAATATTTCCGTTTGTGAGATAGGCTTCCTAAGAGTTTCCTGATGGTGGTTGGTCAATTTCGGGAGGGTGAGGTGAGCGAGAAGGCTTTCTAAACGAGGTGTTTGCGGAAGATTTGCAGTATCCACATGGGGTTGCTGGTGTAACTACTCTGAGATGTCTTCAAGCGGATTGGTTTAGGGGCGTGGTCTAGTCTGCAAAGTGAGAGGCCAGGAAAGTATCAGGCTTGTTCGTTTTAGTGTAATATTTATGCCGAGACCTGCAAAGAGACAGTTCTGCTTGGTCTGTCAGAAAGAAGTCGAGCTCCAATCTTGACTGCTCTAAAGTTTTTCGGTTGCTAGACGATGAAGTGGATTGGAACTCCAGATGGGATTGGTTATTTTTTTTAAATTTAAATATTTATTAATTTTTCAGGTAAACAAGTTATACAAACATACTCATTAAAACCTTAGCATATTATCAAAACATTTATTGTTTCATCCCTCCCCCCCCTCCCCTCCAATCCCTAACCCCTTCTGCTCTGCATTTTCCTGTTTATTTCTGGAGATCGTAATCCCTATAAAAGAATAACAAAATATGTTTCCATATTATTCTATGTTAATCACCCATAACCTCTAAGGCTAGCCTTGACTTTTTGAATTCCTCCCATGTGTTCCATCTTGTATGGTGACTCTCCATCTTATCTTCATTCAAATGATAAAGATCCTCCAATTTACATATTTGATCCACCCTATCCACCCAGTCTTTTATTTTCGGCACCTCCTGTATCCTCCAATACTTGGATATCAGTCCCTTTGCTGCATTCAAATAGTACAATAAACCAGATACTTTGTATTTTTAAAATGAAAGCTTAGTACTATGAAAAAGGCAAATCTCTGGTTCTACTAGAATATCAACCTCTGTAATTTTCTGAATCAAGCTTACTCTTGTATTTTAGAACACTCCCACCATATGTGATACATTGTGCCTATACCTCCACATCCACGCCAACACAAAGGTGAATTATCTCCACTCAATCTGTGTGCCACACTCAGTGTGATATACCATCTTGCCAAACACTTATAGTTCATTTCTACCTCCTGCATATTTTTATTTCCGTGGATTATTCTATACATTTTCCTCTGTTTTTCTGCATCTATTGTTACTCCTATTTCTCTTTCCCATTTTTCTATATATGGAGGACTTATATCTGTGTTTATTTCAATGAGAATCTTATATATTTTAGAGTTTCCGTGTTTCCCATCTCTCTGTGTACCTAATAAGTGCTCAAAAGGATTCCAATCCTCTCTTATTCTTAAAGGCTTGGAAGCTTTCCTATAAAGTGTTTCAATTGAAAATAACGCCACTCATCCATTCTCGTAAAAACGTATCCTTTTTTTTCCAATTCCTTAAGTGATCCTATTTCCTCCCCCACCATTATATCTCTTAATTGTGCATCTTCCTTCTTAAACCACTTCCCTGTGATACCTTCTTTACCCGGGGGGAAAAACTCTGTGGACTTTAAGGGCGTTAACAATGAATTAAATTCCCATCCCATCTGTTTGTGTAAAACATCCCAAACTCTTAAAACATTAAATGTGAACAAACTTGTACTGTCTGCTAATCTTCTGTATTGTGGAGGTAACCATACAATTCCACTTAATTTAGTATTACTTAGTATATTTTCTATTTTAACCCAGCTTTTCCCCTCTGCATTATATGTCCAGTCAAAAATTCTCGCCGAGTTATAATATCTTTTTAAATCTGGGACACCCTATCCTCCTTTCTCTTTATTTCTACATAGAATTTCCTGGCTTATTCTCGGTTTTTTATTCCTCCAAATAAATTTTATTAACATTTTTTTCATTGATCTAAAGTATACCTCTGGTAGTTTAATTGGTATCATTTGAAGTTTATATAATATTTTTGGAACAATCACCATTTTTATCAAATGTATATGACCTATCCATGACGGGGTTCCTCCTCCTAATTTCCTTAGTTCATCCCTGATCTCATGTAACAATGGGATATAATTCAATTTATACAAGTTCTTGGAGGATACAGTTAATTTTATTCCTAGATATTTCAATTCTTTTTCTCTTCAAACAAAGGGAAATTCCTCCTGTAACCTATTTTTCTCTCTATTTGGAAGATTTATGTTTAACATTTCTGTTTTTGTTGGGTTAATTTTTAAATTTGACATCTCCCCATATTCTTTCAGTGATTTCATTAAATTTGGAAATGTTATCCTTGGGTTTCCCACATAGAACAACATGTCATCTGCATAAGCTGCCACCTTATGCTCTGTATCTCCTATCCAAATTCCTTTTATATCTATATTATTCCTTATTGTAGCCAAAAGAGATTCCAATGATAAAACATATAGCAATGGAGACAAAGGGCATCCCTGTCTAGTTCCGTTCTGCATCCCAAAATACTCTGACAATTCCCCATTAACCATGATTGCTGCAGAGGGTTGACTATATAATTTCCTTATCCACTCTCTCATTCTAGGTCCCATTCCCAATTCTTCCAATGTATCCAACATATATCCCCAATCTACTCTATCAAATGCATTTTCAGCATCGATAGAGAGTACCACCGCAGGGATTTTCTCTTTCCCACATTTTTGTATTAGAAAAAGATCTCAGTCCGTTATCTCTACCCTCTCTCCCTGGGACAAAGCCTACTTGGTCTATGTGTATCCATTCCGGCATTAGGTCTTTCAACCTGTTTGCCAGAACTTTTGCATATAGTTTGGTATCTGTGTTTAAGAAAGAAATCGGTCTGTAACTTGAACAGTGAGTATCATCTTTACCTTCCTTATGTATGAGAACTACATGGGCTTGTAGGGATTCCCTCCTCATTTCCATCTCTCCTCCTAATGCATTCATATATATCCTCAGTTTATGTACCAATAATTCTTTATATTTTTTATAATATCTCACTGTGTATTCATCAGGTCCTGGACTTTTCCCAGCTATAGTGCTCTTTAATGCTAAGTGTATTTCCTACTGCATTATTGCTGATTCTAGGCATTTTAATTGCTCCTCACTTAATTTTGGTAATCCTGCCTTTTTTTAAGTATGTCTGTCTTTTTTCTATTTTTCCTACTTCATCTTTACTTATGGAGCTGTGGGGGATAATATTATATAGCTTATTATAATATTATTTAAACACTTTTTGCTTTATCTTTAGTTGAATACATTAAATCTCCTTTATGGTCTCCTACCTGCCTCCCCTCATTTTCCATAGCCCACATTTCTCCTTCTTCTTCCTCCCAACCAGGGATATTTATTTACAGTATATCAAGTCTCTCACAAAAGTCTCTCAGATCTTCGGGGAATCTTAGTCTTGCTGAACGTCCATTTCTCCATCCGATCAAACACGCTGGAAACCCCCAGCTATATCGAACATTCTGTTTTCTCATCTGTTCCAATAACGGTTTCAAAGTTCTCCTTCTTAATGTTTCCGCTGCTAAATCAGCAAAGATTTGTATATTTATTTCTCCAAACAGGTGCTCAGTGACGTAGTTCTGGCAGACGTCATCTTGCTATACCTGAAACCCATGCAGATTACACCCATAGCATGTGGTTTGAATGCCTATGTATATCTGCTACCAAGTGAATGGGAATTTGGCGTTTTCTCTGTTATACACATACAATAAATAGTGTTACACTATGGAGGATCTCTCTTCTTCTTTTTTGTCATTAATGTGATCCATGTGAGTGAGTTGACTGTATTGCGGTACCTATTTCTGGAGGGGATATATAGGAGCCACCATTGATGGGGATTTTCTTTGGATATCATCTTTTGAGGAATTACTGCCCATGAAGGATCTTGGTGTGATCCGAAAGGCGCGTTGGCCCAGTGGGTTGCGGTAAGGAGATGAGGGGGCAATCTAGCCATTTAAGGATTCACATGCATTGCACCACCTGCATGTTTTTCAGTTATTGGATCACCTCTTGCAGATTTTCACCATTTTGGACTTTTTTTTATATATTTATAATTTTTATATATAATTTTTATATGTATATTTCACTATACAGTATTTTTCTAAATGGATTGTTGAGATTTATAAGGTTTTTAGGGTCATGTTTTATATTTAAATATTGTATACTGGGGTCTGAACACGTATCACTTTATTCAGGAGTTATATCCCCTTTTGAGGGATTCACTGTTTATTGCACTAAGATCTTTGATCCCAATTAGCGAATTGGGTTTTTTGTTGGTGTCATTTTGATAATTTCGCATTATATCGGGTCCAACTGGGACCAATTTGTTTTATTCACTTTTTTTTCACGTATTTTGTGTCACGTGTTAGTGTGTCTTAATTAGATCCCTGGAGGATCAGATCACTTTTGGATTCATCATTTCAGATATACACTTATTGTTTGATGTATATTTATGTTTATTCATATGTTATAATTAGGTAAAGCGCTACACCAATTTATCCCTTTATTTAAAAAAATTCTGGAGTCGGGGTCCCATTACGTGTATGTAATTTAGGCAGAACTGGATTAAAAGATTTTGGGGTTAATTTGCGAGCCAGGAGGGTGTTCAGTTTGTCTCCCAAGTAATAATATTTATGTCTGGACCAGCGCATACATTTTTGGCTTTAGTCGTCAGACTAATGTTACGGAAAAGCCGTCAATTTGCTGCCAAAGATCAGTATGGGGATTGCGCTTTTGGGTCCATAACAGGTCATTAGGCTTCTATTCCTATTGTTTGATTACCTGATCTCTGGCTCGTTTTACCCTAGAAGCCAACTGCATCAATTTCCCTCTGATGGCCGCTTTATGAGCCGCCCAGGCCATGGCTGCAGACGAGGCTGTGGGTACATTGTCCTGGAAAAACAAGCAAAGTTTTGTCTCTAATTTGGCACATAAAGTCAGATCTGTAAGCAGGGACGCATTAAGTCCCTAGGGTGAGGGTTGGGGTCTCAGCCACAGGTCAGCAATTGTCAGAAAGACCAGGGAATGGACCGACCAGGGGGTAGCATAAATTTACGTGTTTGAGAAGAATGGGAGGAGTGAGGAATGTGTAAAGAGATTATCAATTCTGAAATAGGATTTATGGGCATAATAGAAGTAGGTATGATCTCTGACTGAGGAGTTACAATTTCTCCACACGTCTATAAGGTCATGATGATGCAGTAGTTTAGCCAAAGAACAAACCCTGTTTAGGAATATGTTTCAGAGAGGTTCTGTTAGGATTCGACTTATCAAAAATTTGGTCCAGGTATCTATTGCTTTCTCCCCCGATCACCAAGTGACCCTCCATATGGGGCAGGATGATGTCTGGCAGAGAATGGAAGAAGGCCAACTTGCCAGTATTTAGGGTGTAATAAGATACAAAGTAAACTGCCATAACATTGATCCTTACCATTACCAATATATATCTACCCTCCTTATCCCTTATGACCTCTTTCGGGGTGAGAGGGATTACCTTAGCAAAATATATCGCCACCCCTCGCTTCTTCTCCTTACTAGTAGCTAAGTAATATGTTGGATAATTTTAATTGAGGAATTTGGGAGTAGAAGATTTAGAGAAACATTTTTCCTGAAGTAGGAGGATATCTGAATCCATGTTCTTATAGTAGTGGAAGGCTTTATTTCTTTTGGAAATTGAGATATCGATCCCATTAACCGTCGTGGAGTTGCCTATCTAACAAAAATTTGAGGCATATACACAGTGGGTGGCATGCGTGTTCACGCCAGCACATGTCCATCAGTTATTTAAGTCATTCAGAGGCTTTACTAAAGGGCCAAGGCCCAAGCTAACTGGCTGATTTGTCACCCCCAAGAAATCATGACCATGGAGGGAACAGGATATCAATAAATTTGCAGTGGTATAGAGGGGGTCGTGGTGGACTGACCTGTGTCAGGTAGCAAGCAGGCAGTGCTAGATATTAGAACTTTGTCTTTTCTTGTAACTAAGACATAACAAGATAATATACAACAAAGACCAATAGCCTTGGAACTTATGAAGGCAGTGAGCGACCCCTCCCGACCGGAATTTCCGGGACTGGCGTATGCAAAAAGGAAAGCCAATGGTAGAGAACTAGGCAAACTTCAATTCCAATCAACTGTGATCAAAAGCGATGCACTGGTGTGGTGTTGCTATCCACCACTAGTAGAAAAAGTGATAGGATCCTGCTCACAGCCACACTCAGGTAACCTGAGAAGATCTGCTCCTGGAACGGCTTGATTGTTGAGACCAGATTGGTGAGAGTGGACGATCATCCTGATGACATTTACAGGATGCTGTAGGTTCCGTAGAGATCAAGCCTAAATCTTGGAGAGTTTCTTCACCTGTTTAGAATTTGGTGAAAGAGTAAGTTTTTCCTTTGTGATCAAAGGCTAAACAGAAGGGAAATTGCCATTGGTATTTTATATTTTAGTTGAGTAGTTACGTAAGCAGGGGCTTAAGGGAGTGACGTTTCTGGACCGTGGAAGGAGACAGGTCTGCAAAAAGCTGTATGGGGTGGAGATCTGGAAATTTCTTTTATTTGAAAAAAAGATCTTGCAACCAGCAACAAAACATATTTTTTTTTTACAAAAATACAAAATATAAATAAGTACTTGAATAAATAAATACATAAACAAAATAGCTCCAACAGCACACATGCAACTCTAAAAAGACAGGAAACATCTCCAGAAAATAGAAAAAGCAGCAAAACAGAACCACAATTTACATGAAAAGGCCTTTATGGCCTTGTCACGAGATAAAAAGGGCTTGTTGCCCAGCATAGAGATACATTCTTGGCCTTTATGGCCATAACATATTTAACATTTTTACTAGGCCTTTATGGTCTCATCACCATAGTTATCCCCAAGAAAAAATGGGATACACTATGTTTATAATTCTACAGGTCTTGCGACCACTCCTCATAGCAAAACAAACAAGTACACCCCAAAGGCTAAGAAACATGATTCTTCCGGTACACATGGCCTTTCTTGGAAAAAAGCTTCATCACCAAAACCTAGGGGAAGTGAAAAGAGAGAAAGCAGAAAAGTAACCAACACCCAGAGATCAACAGAGGGCAGCTACAGGCCTGATATTCCTCCATGGCTTTATCCAGGCCCTTCGCCGCTATCTGTCTTTCTCAAGAGCCTGAATTTTCCCAACCTCACCAAGAATGTCATGCACCACCACCTGGACTGGGAGGACTTTCTGCCAAATGGATACCTGGCACTGTGCATTCCATGTGAAATAACAGACTACTAGACAAACTAGAAAAAGAGTGTCAAAATCATAACCATTGCGACTTTCCAATGCCCCATATACCCAATCTGGCAGGAGGAGATCTGGAGAGGCCGCCATCATCAGTTCCTTTATACGGTAGTAGTGTGGTTTCATGATGATGTCTCTAGGCAGACCTTCTGTCTCTGGGCTGTAAGTGCACGATGAATATGATCAATTTCCAGCGATTGCTCGGAAATACCAAGGATAAGTTCTCTTGTCAATTGGTGAGCTGTGTCTTCCAGATCTTTAATATTTTCAGGTAGCCCCCGTGTTCTCACAGTATATCATCTGGATCTATTTTCCAAGTCTTCTGATCTTGTATTGGCATCATGGTACAGGCTTTAGTGAGTTCTCGCTACAGCAGGGCCGAAAATCTTGCTATTAGGATCGTGTCTCCTCAATAAGAGACTTGGAGATCAGAAATCAACTCAGGGGAATAGTTCAGTTGGCTAAGGGCTGATTCTTCCAGTCCCGCCAATTCTACCATATGGCGATCAGTGGATGAGGCAGGATGCATGGCGGCCTCCACTTCCCCCTGGAATAGGGCTGTGAAGGGGGAGCTCGGAAAGTATTCACTTTGTGGTGTGGAGGGGGAGATATCAAGCTGTGAGAGGGAACCCAGATCTTTTGCTCCTGCTGATATGGACCCCGCTGAACTGTGTGGTGCCCTCTCTGCAGGGCTAGGAAGTGTCTCAGCCCTGTGTGCCTGAGTGGCTTGGTGGGCTGCAGTCACTGTTTCCAGCTCCATCTTGGCTGGAAAAGAAGGAGGCCAAGAGGAGCAGGACTGATGGGGCAGCGTGGACAGTGTTCCAGGATTCTTCTTCGCCGTTCCTGTCATCCTCCGATGCATGATAGCTTCTTCCTGCAGGTGTATTGCTCAGTCACTTCCCCTGGGTCTCCGAAGAGATGATTTTAAGCTATAATGCGCGGTGTGGAGCTCAGTCACAGCATGTCCATCCGCGAGACCGAGCGCATGCGCACTTATATTATACTTTTAAAGCTGAACAATAGCAGTCCTGTGATCATTAATACATCACTAAATTTATTTTTTAAAAAAAGCACTGTGGGGGAAATCGAAGGTGAATATTGCGGCAAAAGCAAGTTTTGCTAAGCAGTCATGAGGAGTTAAACAACAAACATTTTATTCAACTCTTTTTTTGATTTTAAGGTTTGCTGAATCTAACAGTGAGCAGATGAAAGGACAAGCCTTGATCTGCACATTTAAGCTACAACAAAATACAAGGTAACAATACTGTTAATTTTCATTTACCTTGCATTTATGAATGCACAGTATACAGTAACAGTTGTTGAACTGTCCATTCACTGTTGTGAATTTGTGTTAGCAAAGTTACAGATTTAGCATAAGTGGGAACTTCTCTATTCTGCTCATTGAGATTTTAGACAAGCTGCAATTACTCTTTTTTATTTGTTGAGGTTATGGGCTGTTTTGAGTGTATTTTTAATGGTCTTTGCATGTGTGTGTGATTTTTCATGTCAAATAAAAAAAATCTACTAACCCCGATCATAGTACCCAAAAATGATTAAAGTCTAAGGGAGTTGAATTTTGGAGGACATGCAACAATGCAAAAAAAAGTAGAAAAAAATCCAGTTTGGTGGAAAGCAGCTCTTACTAAAGGGAAACATTTAGAAAAAAAGATTCCTATAAATAACATGGATATGAAATAGTACACCTGTAGGATGTAGTACATGTGTTTGTAAACAAAGAGGTCAGGGGATCCAGGATAAGAGTCTGGTAAGAATTTCAAAGGGGATTCCATGCACAAAATCCATACCAGACCCATATTCTTGATGATGAGGATAAGTGGGAACCTCATGCAAAAAAAATGGGGTCCCCCTACACCAGACCCTCATTGGAACATGTAGCCCAAAAACTATACAAGGCCACATGTTCTCAATATGGGGACCCCCATGACAATGTAAAATGTCCCCATGTTGATGGTGACAAGAGCTTCTTCCTCACATCTCAGACTCATTGGATGTGGAGGACTTTAAAATATGTGGGCCTGTACATACTCCCACCCCACTTGAATAAATAAGGGGTACATAATACCCCTAGCTACGCATTCAGAATGACCCCACAGTATATAAACATACAGACACCATCAACAAAGTATTTGAAAAAAAGGTCTCACAGAGTAAATCCATTGTCAGTCATGTTGTCCAATGATGCAGATCCATTGTCACTAACAATAAATGATGCCCTGAAGACCTGACAACACAAACGCAATGGCCCACGAATGATGATCTTGCTCTCAAAGGACTCAATGCGAATGAACATCATGGATACTCACTGGGTAATTTACTACATGAAACAAGCCAGTGGGTGAGACTGGAAAATCATTAAAGTGGTTCTAAAGGCATTCACATTTTTAACCGTAATACATTCTCTGCATTAAAGTAAAAAAAAAAAACAACCTTTTATGATCAGTCCCACCAAATACTTGGGCCCAATCTCAATCCAGCGCTGTGCACTGTGTGCTGTGCCCAGCTTCAGTTCTTCTCTCCTGTCTCCCCACTTTCACAGGCTTAGGTGAGAGCAGTGGGCTCCTGCTGCTGTCAATCAAATCCTGTGAGCAAAAGGCAGAGATGAGCTGCTCTGTGTGTAATGGGACACACATAGCCTGGCTCGGGAGTGAGCCTGCATATCTGCCCCCATAGCAAGCAGGTTGCTATGGGGTGAAACACAGAAGAGAAGGAGCATGGATTGCTGGTGGTGGACCCCAGAAAAGGAGATTTGGGGCCACTCTCTGCTATACAATTGCACAGAGCAGGAAAGTATACCATGTATATCATTTTAATAAATAAATATATAGCTTTACAAGCACTTTAATTCAGTGACAGTAGTGATACATCCACCTAATGAATGAGCAGTAGCAGGATTTGGTCACTGAACCTCAAACAGTTAAAGTTTTACATTGTCCATTATGAACTTAAATTTTAAAGTAGCGGTACCTATCAAAATAAATCATCCCTTGTAGTGAGAGCACTGGGATGCTGGATGTGATAGTAGATCAAAGTTTGCATGCGTCTGATCAATTTCAGCACCACAACTGGGGAAATTCTTATCTTCAGATGTTTCATTGTTGTCTATAACTAACCATTGTCAGGGAACTGTGCAAAGAGGACATATTAATATTAGTGTAGTGTACTTAATGTTTTATATCCGTCTGTTATCAGAGAATGCAAACTCAGGTGGCAAAATAATTGGAGACAAAACACTGGACAGACTGATCTCCCGACACAGGATAGAGCTGCCAAAAAAGATTCAAAGAAAAGGCAACCAACAGACATTTTGCTGGATGTGTTGCTGAGCAAAGCTGCTGCAATAATGAACAAATATAATGAAGCTGATGCCTTTGCTTTTGCTCTAGCCAACAAAATGAGACATATGGATAAAGGTCAGAGCATGATTTGTGAACAGATAATGAGAGAAATATCATACAAAGGCCCACACAATAAAAGAGCAGATAATAACACCCCCTAACGCTACATCAACTACAACAACATAACTCATGTATGTATAACCCACCCTTGGCTAGTATCCCATACTTCCTTCACCCATATTCTTTCCAAAGGGTGCCATGCAAGGCCATTGACAACTGTTTTTTAAGAAATGAACATTTCTAAGGATAACACTTACCATATACACTTCATTGGCTGCAAGTTTTGTTAATGTTATGCTTTATCTTAACTACTTTTAGATTGGATTTGTTTGCTGGTTGAGTATGAATGGCACTGCAGAAATCTGGAATGATAGGCAGCACAGTGGCTAAATGGTTAGCACTTCCGCCTGGAAATACTAGGGTTGTTGATTCAAATTCCAGCCACAGTACCACCTGCCTGGAGTTTGCATGTTCTCCCTGTGCCTGCATGGGTTTCCTCTGGGTACTCCAGTTTCCTCCCACACTCCAAAGACATGCTGGTAGGTTAAATGGATCCTGTCTAAATTGGCCCTCATATGAGTATGTATGAATGTAAGTTAGGGACCTTAGACTGTACACCCCTTGAGGGTTAGGGACTGATGTGAATGTACAATATATATGTGTAAAGCGCTGCGTAAATTGATGGCGCTATATAAGTACCTGAAATAAATAAATAAATGCAGTCAAGGTCTTGGCTGGTATCCCAGTAGAAAACTTTACAGCCTGCAGCAACCTGTGGTCAGGTAATGCATGGTAGATTTTTGCTTTGTGCTGCATGTATAGCATACTACTCATCAGCCATAACTTTGCAACCACTCATAGGTTTGGTCAATAACATTGATTATTTTGTTACAATGGCATCTGAAAGTCAGTGGGATATATTAGGCAGCAAGTAAACATATAAACATATTGTCCCTGATATTAATGTGTTGAAAATAGAAAAAAGCCATCGCATTTTGTTGCATTTGTGGCTGTTTAGCCGCAGACCAGTCAGGGTGCCCATGCTGTCTCGTGTCCACAGCCAAAATTGGCTAAAATGGACACATGAGCATCAGAACTGGGCCATGGAGGAATGGAAGAAGGTGGCCTGGTCTGAAGAATCTTGTTTTCTTTTACAAATTGTGGATGGATGGGTGCATGTTCATCACTTACCTGAGGAAGAGATGGCAACAGGAGGCAGTATGGAAAAAAGGAAAGACAGTGAAGACAATGTGATGCTTTGGACAATGTGCTGCTTGGGAATCTTGGGTTCTGTCATTCATGTTAAGGTTACTTGTCAGATACCTCCTACCTAGACTTTGTTGCTGACTAAGTACAGCAGTTTCATGGAAACTGTATTCCCTGATGGCCTCTTTCAGCAGAATAATACTCCCTGACACACTGCAAAAATGGTAAAAAATGGTTTGGGAAACATAGTAATGAATTTGTGGTCTAGTGCCACATGCTTCTACTGGTCAGGGCTATTTTGGTGGTAAAAAAGGGGCCTACTCAATATTATTAGGGTGTTCATAAAGTTATGGCTGATTGGATGTTGCTAAGAAACTCCCAGTTGTTACTGTTCACCTCCACTATCACTTGAACAGGATTTTTCTCTGATTCAAACCCCCACAAATTTGCTTTATCTCTCACGCAGTAGCACCTGTGATGGTGATGGTGAACAGTAACAGCTGGGATTTTGTTAGCAAAGTCCTAGCAACAAAGCAGGACAGGATGTTACCATCACTTGGAGTTTTTCAGTTAGGCTTCTGGAGGTGCGTACATGGCCTACATCTTTAGCAAGGGCAATTTTCAACTTTGGTTAAAGCTGCACAGATTATTTTATCTACAGACACCCCTTATCTTCATAGGCAATTTTTTTGCTAAAGGTGAACTATGCCTTTAAGCCTAGGGCTACATTATTGCCTGAGGAAGACCTGGTTTAGGTCTCAGAGATGTCACACATTTCCTTTTGATCACTAAAAAGTTTATTAGGAGCATATGATATGCTGGTGATTTTCATGATTCTTGAACATATGGAAAATGGCTCCATCCACCACTTCAAAACTGCATTCTAAGAAGTTTGGAAAACCATTTGGAGTGCACCGCATTATTTGTATTTTGCTTTGGCAATTAAATCTCTGTTTAAATCTTTTTGCTACAGAAATGTTTAACTGCTTGTTGAGAGTTATCGCTTTAGCATCATTTTCATTTCAGTGTGTTGTAAATGAGGTAGCTACCATTGAGCAGATAAATCTCACAATAGATTGAATTGCCAGTGTAGCCCTAGCATTAGTCTTCTACAATAGTCTCTGGGATGCAGCCGCCACATCTGAGGACTGCCAGATAAAGCATAGAATTTTTTTTTCATGGGTTTATACAGTCAGATCCATAAATATTGGGACATCGACACAATTCTAACATTTTTGGCTCTATACACCACCACAATGGATTTGAAATGAAACGAACAAGATGTGCTTTAACTGCAGACTGTCAGCTTTAATTTGAGGGTATTTACATCCAAATCAGGTGAACGGTGTAGGATTTACAACAGTTTGCATATGTGCCTCCCACTTGTTAAGGGACCAAAAGTAATGGGACAATTGGCTTCTCAGCTGTTCCATGGTCAGGTGTGTGTTATTCCCTCATTATCCCAATTACAATGAGCAGATAAAAGGTCCAGAGTTCATTTCAAGTGTGCTATTTGCATTTGGAATCTGTTGCTGTCAACTCTCAAGATGAGATCCAAAGAGCTGTCACGATCAGTGAAACAAGCCATCATTAGGCTAAAAAAACAAAACAAACCCATCAGAGAGATAGCAAAAACATTAGGCGTGGCCAAAACAACTGTTTGGAACATTCTTAAAAAGAAGGAACGCACCGGTGAACTCAGCAACACCAAAAGACCCGGAAGACCACGGAAAACAACTGTGGTGGATGACCAAAGAATTCTTTCCTTGGTGAAGAAAACACCCTTCACAACAGTTGGCCAGATCAAGAACACTCTCCAGGAGGTAGGTGTATGTGTGTCAAAGTCAACAATCAAGAGAAGACTTCACCAGAGTGAATACAGAGGGTTCACCACAAGATGTAAACCATTGGTGAGCCTCAAAAACAGGAAGGACAGATTAAAGTTTGCCAAACGACATCTAAAAAAGCCTTCACAGTTCTGGAACAACATCCTATGGACAGATGAGACCAAGATCACCTTGTACCAGAGTGATGGGAAGAGAAGAGTATGGAGAAGGAAAGGAACTGCTCATGATCCTAAGCATACCACCTCATCAGTGAAGCATGGTGGTGGTAGTGTCATGGCGTGGGCATGTATGGCTGCCAATGGAACTGCTTCTCTTGTATTTATTGATGATGTGACTGCTGACAAAAGCAGCCGGATGAATTCTGAAGTGTTTCGGGCATATTATCTGCTCATATTCAGCCAAATGCTTCAGAACTCATTGGATGCCGCTTCACAGTGCAGATGGACAATGACCCAAAGCATACTGCAAAAGCAACCAAAGAGTTTTTTAAGGGAAAGAAGTGGAATGTTGTGCAATGGCCAAGTCAATCACCTGACCTGAATCCGATTGAGCATGCATTTCACTTGCTGAAGACAAAACTGAAGGGAAAATGCCCCAAGAACAAGCAGGAACTGAAGACAGTTGCAGTAGAGGCCTGGCAGAGCATCACCAGGGATGAAACCCAGCGTCTGGTGATGTCTATGCGTTCCAGACTTCAGGCTGTAATTGACTGCAAAGGATTTGCAACCAAGTATTAAAAAGTGAAAGTTTGATTTATGATTATTATTCTGTCCCATTACTTTTGGCCCCAAACAAGTGGGAGACACATATGCAAACTGTTGTAATTCCTACACCGTTCACCTGATTTGGAAGTAAATACCCTCAAATTAAAGCTGACAGTCTGCAGTTAAAGCACATCTTGTTCGTTTCATTTCAAATCCATTGTGGTGGTGTATAGAGCCAAAAATGTTAGAATTGTGTTGATGTCCCAATATTTATGGACCTGACTGTATATACTTTTAGAATGATGCTATCAGGCAGAGTCCTCCACTGTCTATATTTCTTGAGGTCTTCAAGAGGAGGATATCCCCAACAAAGTAATCAACCATGCACACCCACACACATCAAAAGGTGCCACTCCTGCTGCTGTATTTTGTGTGATAGGTGAAAAATATACACAGGTAGGTGAGGCCACAATGTAATACACTTTCTATAGATGTATTAAGGAGTCTGGTGCCCTTTGTGACTACCCAGGTTACACAAGCTACAAGTCGTGCCTAAGCCTCACGTCTAGAATCCAATACTTTTGCTGCCTATAGAGTACATTTGTTTCAAATGTAATTTCGGTTAAACAATTTTGGAATTTTTATTTTTGTCTTTTTCTAATTTGTTTGTTAAAAAAAAAAATTGTTAAAAGACAAGTTTGTTTTTTTTTTCTCAAATTATACTTACCTAGGTGGATGCAGCATTGGTCCCCATCGGCTGTAAGTATGAGAAATCAGCGATCACATGACCGATGATTGCTGAATTCTCACCGCTGCTGAGAGCAAAGAACTGTCAGTCACTGCTCTCTGCTCTGCCCCCACCCCATTCTGCGCTCACTTGAGCTCTGGGCTGTGGAGGGGACAGGAGCGACTGGCTCAAGCTCTCAGCGGCTCCCTGTGAGGCTGAGCCAGATGCTGCAACAGATCCTGAATTTCTGGGATCTTTCCCCACCCTGGAGCGGCTGAGTGACACCTGCTGACAGTGGGCTTCAGCCCGCTGTCAGCTGAAAACGGGTCACAGGCATGCAGAATAGACTGCACAACTGTGATCCATAGAAGTATAGCCAAAGAGCTTTGGCTGTACTTCTCCTTTAAATACATAATGAACTGACTGTGAAATAAGAGCTTTGCTCCCATTAACTATCTCTCACTAATTAACTATGCAGCCTGTTATTAATGATAAATTTATGGCTATTTCCAGTCTGAAGGCAAAAAAAAGTAAAACAAAGATTTGAAGAACTAAAAGAAACTTGTGTCTGAAAAATACTAGTTGTTACAAATGCAGGGCCAGAAAAAAAGAAAACTAAGTGCATCATAAA
The DNA here is from genome assembly GCF_062004578.1 of Staurois parvus. Classification (NCBI taxonomy): domain Eukaryota; kingdom Metazoa; phylum Chordata; class Amphibia; order Anura; family Ranidae; genus Staurois; species Staurois parvus. The sequence continues at coordinate 2,906,990 of NW_028318339.1, read as the reverse complement.
TTCTGCTGATCTTTAGTATTTTATATATTTCCCAAGCAAATAATCAGAATGCAAATGGCTAATGGGATTTTCGCCAAACCTATTGCTCTGCTGTTCTGAACACCCACGTTCATGCTGTAAATGAAGAAAACAGTGTCACATTAATGACTTAGAGACCTCCTGTCTTGTACGACTTTGATTTATTTGACTGGTCCGCAGCACTCTATAGGATATCAATTGATGCATCTTTCCATGGTGCTCATGCTGTAGGTGTTGATGTGTTGCTAATGAAAGAACAGAGTCATCACAGGGATTTGTGGGCATGCAAGAGCTGAACATGCATAAGGTGGACAAGATGGCTTTTTCGTTAGAAGCAGAAAAGAATAATGTAACAGTAGAGTATGTCAAAACTGTATGTACTTAAAATATTAAGTATGAAAACAAATGCTTCTTACGTGCCGGCTCAGCAAATGTAGATTGTGCACTGAGCTACACATATACAGCTTGGTGTGTAATCTTTTCAGCGTGCCTTGGTACCTGCATGAATTAACTCCTATGTGCATGTGCAGAAGTTCCATCAGCTTGAGCCCTCCAATGAAGATGGCTGAAGGCATCCGAAACCGGGAGAAGATCAAGTGGAGATGTCAGGCATGATAGCTTGTGGACATTGTATAGCTAGTTTGGAGGTAGGTCCTTCTTCATTTTGTTCAATATCATCCCTTTAGCTGCCAGAGCCATTATTTTTTTCTTTTTTTAGACACATGTTAAACGCACATTTTAGGCTTGAAAATTACTTGAACCCCCCTAAACATTATATATTTTCTGTAAACAATGACCCTAGAGTACATGGTAGTAATTGCAATTTTGTTATGTTCCGTGGTATTAGCATGCTTATCAAACCCATATTTTTAGTAAATAAAATATGCTGAAGTTAATTTTACAAAAACACAATGGGGTAGATTTAATAAAAACCGGTGCACTCAGAATCTGGTGCACCTGTGCATGATAGCCAATCAGCTTCGAACCTCAGCTTGTTCAATTAAGCTTTGGTGGTAAAACCTGGAAGCTGATTGGTTTCTATGCAGAGCTGCATTAGGCTTTGTACTCTCTAGTTTTAGAAAATAACCCCCAATACATTACCCATTTTTTGTCAACTATAAAAAGATGAGCTTGTGTTGAGTAAATAAGCACCAAAGAAATCAAGTCTTAAAAATGTGCACCTGAAATGGTAACTAACTATAGAACCCCATATCTAAGCTATAAACACATTTTTAATACATTTATTTAAAGAGTATGTCTGGGCAAAAAAACAAAAAACGTATTCTATACATCTCTACAATACATGCACATTTCCTTGTGCTTTTGTCTCTTTATTAGTACTGCAAAAAAAAAGTTGGTCCTGGCTGAAATTCAATGCAATGCCAACTTCCTGTTTGAACTGACAACACATTGCCTTTGCTGCACTGACATCCCAAGCAACATTGTCAGCCCTGTCCAGTTCTCCCCTGTGGACTATAGACCCCCCCCATGCAGAGCCAGGACAACGGGTAGGGGCAGAAGACACATGTGTCTCGGTTGCTGTGTTGATATCTTCAGCCACTTATGCAGCTCCATACTGAGAAGAGTGACTGCAGCATCACTACTGTCAGAAAGAGCAGGAGCCCATAGCTGCTAGAGGGAGAATTCTTCTCTCTCCTCCCTCCAGCCTGCTGTGATTGGTAGAGAGCCAGTGCTGAGACTGAGATTACACCCAAGTCTCAGCACAACGCCTCTGGAGAGTAGAGGCAGACTGCCCTTTTATTCCTGTCTTTCCCTTGCCATATGACATGTCACATGTCCAGAGAAGGGAAGAGGGAGAAGCTACCTTCATTTTGGGCAACTACTGCGGGATGCTGTTGCTGTGTGATACACAAGTACACTGGAGGAGGGGTAAAACGTATCCCCAGACTTCCCCTCCTCCTGAAAAGTTCCCAACCCCTTAGCCTCCTCCCTCTCTTAGGGCTCATTTGCACTTGCAGTAGCCCTCTGATGGGTAATCTGCAGTAGATTGTTTTTCACAGAGTATTTAACAGATGATGAAGAGGTGTTATATCACTTCCATACTGCCAGTTAGAACCCCTAAAATCCCATGCCACTGTTCTGCAACTGCATGCTGTTACGGTGTGGTACAGTGCGTTTGCAGCACATCCCCATTCACTTGACTGGGTTGCATTCAACGGGAATTCTGCCTGCCGAACATGACAGGGGATACTTTTGGCCATACATATGTATACCTCCATACAGCTGCCTTTTTAGCTTGGAGGAGGGGCAGTAAAAACAGGCAGTTGAGCCTTAGGGTTCATTTATTCGTTCAGGCGGTAAAAGCAGATGGTTGAACCACATTTTTACATATTGCTTCTTCACTGCTTCTCAAACTCCCTCTCAAAATGATCCACAGTAAATTGCTTTTAAGAGAGGCAGCAATGATAGCCTCATATCTGAAGGAGTCTTTAGAACCCTTTAAGCTCCTCTTCTTCCCTGAGAGCCCCCCTCAATCCCTTTAGTTCAATGCACCCCTTAGAGCCCATCTCCCCTTTCCCCCTTCATCCCACTGACATGGATACTGATCTATTCTCATCAGACTGACACCAGCCATGCAGCGCCATTTTTCCCCAATGACACTGATGCACTGACATTTTCCCTCTTAACCACACCATCGACTTTTCCTTCAGTGACACCACCAACGCAGATATAGTTTTTCCTTCCACCAACTAGGGACCTTGGGGTTGATTTAATAAAACTGGAGAGTGCAAAATCTGGTGCAGCTGTGCATGGTAGCCAATCAGCTTCTAACCTCAGCTTGTTCAATTAAGCTTTGACAATAAAATCTGGAAGCTGATTGGCTTCTCTGCAGAGCTGCACCAGATTTTGAACTCTTCAGTTTAAGTAAGTCAACCCCATTACTTCCTTCCAGTGACGTCACTGACATATGGAAATGATTTACTTTCAGTAACACCACCAAAGCAGATATGTTTTTTCCTTTTAGCAACACCAGTGACGCAGGAACATTTTCTCCTTCCGGCAACACCACCAACACGGGGTCATTTTTCCCTTTAAATGACACCACCTACTCACAAGTATTTTTTTCTTTGCCACTGTGAGCCCCTTATTTGTGCATCGGTCTACTACAGCTATTGGTACTATTCCAGTGCATGCCTCAAACATTACATAAATTCCTCCGAGCCACTATAAGCCCCTCTTCCACCTGGGGGATCACAGTTTGCCATTTTTGTTCTGGGCAATGGATGACCTTGTCCCAATACTGCGCCCATGTTATGAAAGGGAGGAAAGGGGAGTTGTTCTGTAGTCTAGCAGAAGAGAACTACCATTTGTCATTTTGGTCAGCAATCACACACTCACACACACGCACCTTTTCTAGCTGATCACTCTGCTACTACCCGCTTTAGCACTATTGTTTCCTGAGTCAGTTACATGCTCATTGAACAGAGGTGGTGATTATGATCTATTGTCCGGTGAGCAGGTCAGAGCAGATTTACAAACTGAACTACAAACTTTAGAACAGAGTATGGGACTTTTAAGGTGCTACAGACTTTACAGGAGAACAAAAAGGAAATACAATTAAAATAAAAACTAAACAATTTATTGTATAAAGTTCAAAAGCCTCCACTGGGCATGTACAGTTCTTGGCACATGCTCAGTGGCACATCCACCCATGCCCAATCTTACTGGGTTTGTTTCTGGTGTCAGACATGGGGAAGGAGCGGATGCCTGGTAGACATATTTAAACAGTAAGCTGCAAAGGTATGGCCTTTGTGCCTTTGTGCCGTCTTCTAGAGGAGATGTGTGAAGATGCTGAGGCTCTACATCTAAATGGAAGGTATTTATTTTAGGAAGGAGCTCATCTTCCCTTCTCTTGTTTTTGTGGGGGGCCTGTTATTCCCTTTTTGGGGATGCTTGTGTGTAGTACTTATGTGGCCTTATAGGAATCTTTTATCTTTAGATTCCCTCTGTTTTTTTTTCTAGGAATAGCTTTACAAATCGGAGGTCCTGCACATAGTGGTATGCCCAGGGCTTTTTTTCAGCTGGAACTTGGTGGAACTCAGCTCCATCACCTCTGACTCAGGCCCTCTGTTCCCTGCTTACCACAATCATGTGTAAACATAGACTTTCAGCTTCTGTGTTAACAAGTGATAGCTTGTCTTCCAGCAGCTCCACAGATCGGACCTCCTGAGCAGATCCCATTGAGAGTAGGACGTGGACAGGGGAGATGCAGGTGCCCAAGGTGCTGTGCACCCATGGACGGGAGGGGTTGCATGGTAGACTGCAACCTCTGTGATCTCCTTTTTTTCACTGGTTCCTGATGCTGATGCCCCCACTGGATGGTCTCCCTGTAAAAGTGAAATGTTGATGGGAGATGCAGAAGCAAGCAGCTGTGGAAGAAGGCTGAACCCTGCAGTCTGTATGTAGCGCACCCCTGAATTTTACACTCTTTGTGTAGCACACCCATAAAAATTTGCACTCTGTATGTAGTGCACCTTTGAACTCTGATCTTTGTATGTAATGCACCCCTGAATTCTGCACTCTGGACATAATGCATCCCTGGAATTTAATGCCCCTTTAAGACCATCCCACTGTTAGTGAAATTTGGCCACACCTACTATTTGATGCCGCTTGTCAGATGTGCATCTGGGGGGAGGGAGGTTGTTTTGGGGGGGGGGATGTGGTTAAGTTCCTGCACCTATTCTCTAAGCCCTGTGTAACCCTATGCTCATTTTTATTCTTAATTTTCAATTCTCACTTCTAACTTCAAATGTGATTTAACCCCATTATCATAAATATGTTCAATTATATGTGCAGGGAAGCTGTTGGGTCTGCCTGAGGCTTTAAACTCCTGGTGCCTTCCTGCCTACCCACTGGGGTCCTCTCCTGTTCAGGGCTCACGCCTTTGCTCCCCCCCACCTTCCAATTCCCCATTTGGGATCCTGCACTGCACAATACCATTCCACATGTGGTTATGATATGATGTATCTCTTTATGAGCAATTATCACTTGCAATGTTATATTTATACCGGAATATAAGTCTGTATCATATATTTGAATGTATGTTCTTTTTTTGCATGGTAGCACCTTGATCTCCCGAAAAAAGCTGCTTTTTGCAAAACTTTTTGCAAAACGTGTAGCCTCCCACCGCTCACTATTTTCAGCCTGTAGAAGACATTGTTCTCAAGCAGGAAAACAGGACAACAGTTTTGGACTTTATATAATCAATTGTTTGTTTTTATCTTTGAAGTCCCATACATGTTCTAAAGTTTTTAGTTACTGGATTTTCTCTGGGATGTGGCCCACATTTTACCCACTTTCATATATAATTAGAATCCTGAATTGCTAAATTAGTAACCTAGTATGTCTCCTACATGGCTGTGTAGTGTGACAGATGTTTGTAAACCCCAAGCTTTGCTGTCCAAAACTACAAATCCTTTGACGGACGCAATAGGATTCTTATCTGTATTACAACTGTGTACTTTGATGCTTGTCTAGAATTCCTTTTCAGAAGCAACATAAACATCACACCGGATGGACTATAAGACTGAATGAGTAACTACCGACTTTATTTTTTATGAAAAATATTATGCTCTCTGAGAATAAAAGAACATTTAAAAAAGGAACATTCTTATAGAAAACATATCTACTTCCTCCAACCCTGATATGATTCAAAAGGATTTTTTAATGCACGTGTGCGCCACATCTCAAGTACCCTCCATCTCCTGGTGTACATCTTTTCCTGGCATTGTTCTACTTAGTCTCTGGATTCTATTCTAAGAATTGTTTTTTCGCTTCCCAGCAAACGTGGCGGCAATTACTTAGTGCTTCAGTCACCGAATATATTCCCTATATGCTACTCCGCCATAGGCGCTACAAAACATGCACCGAGGCTCCGTCTAATTATTAAAGCAATTACTTACTAACATAATTAAGTTTGGGATTAAACATACACGATATAAAACAACAACAGATACATGAATAGACTTCATTTATGTGTTGTCCTCCAGCAAAGTTTCGCAAAGGCATATCACGTCTAATTTAGTCAGACACAATAGCAAAATGCGTTTGTAGCGCCGAGCAAAGGTGTTATATTCACTGAGGCAGAACAGTTTCCGCACCAATCTGCCATTGTGCAGTAATTATTCTCATTTATATTTTGTATAAGTAAGTGCTGAAATAAAGCAGGCGCAGTGGGGGGCGTCACTTTACATGGTCTCTTTATGGAAGGAATGCAGTATTAATCATTTTAATATGGCAAATTAATGTACACTTAATTAGTGAACAATCATTCAACCAAAGCAACTGGCTTAGTAAATTCACCTCTGCAAACAGAGGACATTAAACAAAGTCGCTGGTTTGCATCATTTTTTAATATCTTTCTGTAGACTGCAGAGCATGCACCCTGGAATTCATAAAGCGTGTCATAGGCACTCATTAGAAATCCATCTCCCATTGTGAAACAAATGGCGCAATTTGTATATAAATATAAAGCATTCTTCTCTACTCTCAAGATGGACCTTCCCGATGCCACTTGAACACCAGTTGCTGGGGACAAACGGAGCCGCCCATGTTCCAAATATATTGAAGAATTGAAAGGCCAATAAGGTCACTGTAATTAGTAATGCAGGACATAGATGGCCGTTTATAAAAAAAACAAAAAATCGGTCGGTCGCGATGCTGCCACCAATGTCCACGAAAAACGTCCGGTTTTTGTGGATTTTCCAGCATGACCGATAAAAATAAATGAGAAGATCCACGAAAAACGGCTGACGGGCTGGGCCCACTAACGGCGTGAATATCGGCCGATTTTTCGTGTGGACGAAAATTCGGCCGATAAACGACCCGTCTATGGCCTGCATTAGATCTCAATTCAGTTTTAGACAAGAGAAGTGCAGACAATGGCAATCAAACTGATAAGAGTCATAGAGGAGCTCAGCTATGAGATAAGATTGGGTCAACTGAAGAGGTGGTAAGAGGTGAATAGAGTTGTTCTAAAGGCAAAAGGTTGTTTTTTTTACCTTGCTGCATTCTATGCAGAAAGGTAAAACACCTTCTGGGTACAGACCCCCCCAGCACCCCCTTATACTTACCTTCAAGCCCCATCTTGATCCATGTGCATGTGAACGGCTGCTCTCCCAGGTCTCTCTCTCCTCATTGGCTCACACACAGCGCTGGCAATCAAAGCCAGTGAGCTGATGGGGAGAGAGCGGGAACCAAGTTGTGCTTTGTGTGTGAATGGACCATGTCCATTCACAGGAGTGTGGCTCAGAAGCAAACCTGGAGGAGTTCCCCCAAAGCAAGAGGTTTGCTATTAGAGGCACTTGGCAGGGGGGAGGAGCCAGGACCACCAGCGGTGGACCCAAAAAGAAAAGGAGCAGGGCTGCTCTATGAAAAATCATTGCACAGAGCAGGTAAGTATAACATTGTTATTTTTAAAAAAAGACAACCTTTAGAATCACTTTAAGGGGGATATGATGACCATGTATAAATCCATAAGTAGTCTTTATAGAGAACTTGGTGCTGAGTTAATCACTTTCAGGTCATTACTGAGGACCGAGGGCATTCTTTATGTCTGGGGGAAAAAAGATTTAATCTCCACATGCAGAGAGGCTTCTTCACAGTAAGAGCTGTGAAAAGGTGGAATATACTTCCCAAGAAATAGTTCTGACCAGCTCTGTAGATTGTTCAAAAAAGAGCTGGATGCATTCCTAAATACAGAAACTATACCTGAATACTATCTTTTTTAGTTAATAACATCAGGTATTATTTAGTGGAAAATATGGAAAGCCGCATGCCAGTACTCAGCATAGTAAAAGTCAATGACAAAACAACTTCGGCTTGTCTCCTCCTAGGAGGCAAGCCCCTTTGATGTGTCTGATGAGGTCCTCTATAACTAAGCTGAGCAGGTGGATGAAACGCGTCAGTGTGACGTGGCTTCCAGGATGTGGCAAACTGAAGATGTTTTTTCATAAACTTTAACTGGTGTGCAGCTTTACATATTTTACGCAAGTTTGTTTCAGTGGGCCAGACAAGCCTGCATATGCCAAATTTGGATACACCGAGTGGTTCTGTGTTAGAGCTTGGAGTGGCACTTCTGGTCCTATTCTGGGAACATCATAGATTGTTGATCTAGGGGAATATCCGATTGCTTTGCATGCTTTTTTTTTTTGCCTGCCTCTGAATCAACTGTGTATATATGTGATTGTGTATATAGAGGTTTTCTATTTGTTGATTTTTTCTATTGGTTGAACTACATGGACTTTTGTCTTCAACTTAAGTATGTAACTGCATAATCCAAGTTTATCCCACAGAACAACCACAGTCGCAGTCCCAAGGATCGCCCCCTCTAACGTGTTTATCCCAATAAGGTTAAGTCATAGAGATTAAATTCGGATTACAATGACATCTTTGGTGTGCGGTGGTCTTTCATTTCTTCATTGTATATGAACATATAGCAGAATTGCCTCTGACATGATTTTGTCTCAGACACAATTTACTCCAACATGGAAGAGGTCTTATTTACTTTCACTTTTCTTATCAAGGATATTGTGGTACCTCTTAGTGAATTTTTTTGCAGCCAAAGCACCAGAATGTAAAAGTATAGCACATAAGAACTACCTGAATTTGTTGCATGCCTTGGAAATAGCAAACTCTTGCACGTCTCCCATCAATTTGGCTCAATGCAGCCATAATGCCAGAAAAGTGTTGCAAATGGTTTATTGAAATGTTCCCTACAGTTTTCAGTCATTTTAGAAGAACAAGCTAAAGCTACCTATGTGATCTGAAGTTCAGACAGGTAATTAATATCCAAATTTTCAGTTCTTTTTGGGTCCCAATCAAAGTGATGATGTCTTACAGATCTGCAACTAAGGAATCTACAGTTCCTGCTCCATTAGCAAGTCTTCTCATTTAGCTGCCGGGAATGCTGGACAGTTCCTTTGTCTTGCTTCATGTATGTTTGTAATTGTATAAAACATTCCTAGTTAAAGGACAGTTGCACTTTTTGAACATACCAACTCCTTTGATAGAGTAAACACAGGCAAATGGACTATGTTTGAAATTTAAATCATAACATTTTTGTTCTTTTCCTCTCCTTTAAGGAGTCCAGTAAAGGGCCCCAACAGGTTTAACACTTTTAACTACGCTTTCCAAATATGCAGGAAAATCTGTATAGAGTTATACCGGAAAAGACTGCACAGTGCCCTTACATTAATTGATGAGTTTTCGTAGCAAATGGGAAAAAAATCTGAAATAATCATACCGCCAGTTATTTCTTAACCTCCCTGGCGGTATGATTATTTCAGATTTTTGGTGCTGAAAGCGGTACCATTATTTTGCATGGAAATGTGGCATTTTATATTGTAGGCCTGTAATTCTTAGGAATAACTCACTGAAATCTGTCCGAACAAGAGTCTAGTAAACATCCCAGGTAGGATAAAACTTGAAACAATCATAAATTATAATTTAACAAATAATCATAAAAAATAATAATATAATAATAATAAATTTAATTCAATAATATAATCAAACCAAAAACACTGAAATTTGAAATATAGCGCCAAGTTCGCACATCACTGAGCAAAGTCGCAAAATTGTTTTCAGTGTCTGATGACGAATTTCCCCATGAATCATTATCACTCAATTCTGCAAGTGGTTCTGATTTACTATCGCTGTTCTCTAGCTGGTCTAAAACCGCTTTTGACCTAAAGGGATGCTTTTTGGACGCCATGGACATTTCTCAGTTTCCAGGCAATAAGAACAGTAAAAATGCAGGCAGGGCACAGGACAAAGCACTCGGGACAAAATGTATGTGAAATGGTTTGATACAGTAATGTTATACTATGTGATTTTAGTGAATGTCACTTTTTGTCATTTTCAAATTTCCGTCCCCCGTATGTCCCAACGCTCGCAGGGGACGGAACCCAGAAGACAGATGCCGGCATCCGCCGGAGGACATTGCCGGGGACACTGCAGGAGGGACATCGCAGGAGCGCAGGACAAGGTAAGTGATCGACTGATCCCGGAGCAGCGCCACATGGTATTCCGAGTGTAGCTCGGGGTTACCGCTTGTGGTACTGAAATTTTACCCCGAGCTACACTCAGGAATACCGCCAGGGAGGTTAAGGTATCTGTTCTTTGGATTCTCAGGCTGTTCTAAAGGCCTTTCTGTATAGAATATTTACTTTATGGTATTGAAGCTATTGAATAAACCAACTATGGGTGCAGAATAACATCCTTTTTTATTTTTAACAAAAGATCCATTTTATTTTACTGGAAAGCTAAACTTGGTATAGCAACAATTACATTTTCTAATTAATAATATTACAGCAGTCGTAAAGGCTCAAAGTTTTTTAGCTTCATAAACTCTGTGCATGAAAGTAAAAAACCTTTGTGTGCAGCTCCCCCCAGCCCCCCTAATACTTACCTGAGCCCCATCGCAATCCAGCAATGTGCAGGAGACCCTCAGCTCTCCAGGAACTCTCCTTCCTCATTGGCTCACACAGCAGTGGGAGCCATTGGCTCCCACTGTTCTTAATCACAGCTAGAGAGCCAATGAGAATAGAGAGGGGGCAAGGCTGAGTCACGGCTCTGTGTAAGAATGGACACACAGAGCAGTGGCTCGGGAAGATCAGGGCTGCTCTGTGCAAAACCATTGTATGGAGCACATAAGTACAACATGTTTGTTATTTTTTTTTAAATTGCCATTGACATCACTTTAACAATTTGCCCTGATTTTATATACAGTAACTGCCAATAACTCTGACTTGATTTCCCTGCAGCTAATATGGACAGAGCTTGTGGTCAAATCTTGGAAAGCCTTTTGGAATATGCCTGACTGGAAAAGTCCATAGATTGGTTGCTCCGGATGTTTTATCTTTGATGAAGTATCTGCAATATCAGGATGCTTGGGTGCAGTATGTGCAACACATTAGAGTAAGGAGCTTGGTGGTCTGAGATTATCCTGTTAGCTCAGTAAAGTTAATCAATGCATGGAAATATTAAATTCAGCTTTTTTTGCTATTATGAGAAGGGTAATAACTGTAGCACCATCCTTAAATTTGTTGTATTGTATAGCATGATTGCAAAGTCATTTACCCTGCAATTTCCAACTTTATTGTATTCTAGGGTGATGTACACTGAAGATCACAATGAAGAGAGAAAATTAGCAGAGCATATTGCTGAAAATGATAAGCAAAGGAGCAGAGTCAAAAACAGTAAGCAGTGAGTGTGGCCTAATGTACAACACAGTATTTATAGTGCTATGGTCAAGAGTTTGTAAAGCAAAAAAACAGAATGTAAAGGGTGCAGGAGTCTGGGGTATGTAACCTACAACATAGCCTAGAGTTGAATGGTATGTACACAGTGTGGGGGGTTTACTAAAATTTCTAGCTTCAGCTTGTTCAGTTAAACTTTGAATATGAAAGCTAAAAGATGATTGGTTGCCATGCACAGCTGCTCCAGATTCTGACTGCTCCAGTTTTAGTAAATTCCCCTTAGTGTGTCCAGTGCAGAGGTCAGGAGTATGAATATAAAAAAAAACCATTACATTGGTGTCAATAGTGTAGCACTCTCCTAGTTAGGTTGCCAGGATGTTAGGCAAATGTAGTTCTTTTTGGCTCCTTTGTAACCAGTGAAGCAGTTGTTGATTGATTTGGTCTGTTCTATGTTTCACAGGCTGCAGGTGTGATTATTGTTCCTTGTATTCTAGATGACTCTAGAATCCTAGTGGGCTAGAAAGTCAACTAAGCAGTCTGAATATTTATGGGACTTCAGCCAATCCCTGGAGAAGTGTGCCAAGTAGGTGGATGAAAAGCACACAAATAAGGCCTGGAGCAGTCCTGTCTTTTAGTCCTGGATCCAGACCTGCAAGACGAGTCTCCAGCCGAAGACTGCTGGAGTTTGCTTCATGTTCACCAAACTCCCAGGTGTGGCATAGCTGGAAGGCCTACTTCTAGAATCTTTTTCTGAAGCTAATCAAGGGAATTCCACCTAAGGACCTGGTCTGGAGAGCTACTTGAAGAGTGCCCGGTGTAAGCTGAAAGGAGTTTGGCTGTCCTGTGGCATTGTGAATATGAACCTCTCCATCACTGAAGAGTGTCCGGTGGGTGGTGGTAGGTGGAAGTGCCACTGGTAGCACTAACTGAGACAGCTTTTACAAGGACTCATTTCTGGCTATCTTTGTTTTCTCCTGGCTTAAAAAATTGTACATTATAGATTGCACATCCCTATCAGTTAGATATTATGCCAAAATATAAATAATTTAGAAAGTGGACTTTTGAAGCACAACATACCTCAATTAAAAAACTATGAAAACATCTTTAGGAGAAAATCTTAATACTATGTTAACAGGTTAATAGATTATTGTATTTCATATTATCCTTTGCGTAGTTGTACAGCTCAACTCGTTTCCTGGACTTGGTCCACTTCTTCAGGAAACAAAGGATCTCTGTACTAGCATTATTCTAAATAGAAATAATCACAATTACAAACATATTAAAATATTCAGGCATCTCAATCTTCGTACTACATATGCCCTAGCACTAAAATACAGAGCCCCCCCCCCCCCCCCAGAGTGCAATATGAGGAACAGAAGAGCCATGGCCTGAAAACCCTGCGGGACCAATACAGGCCAGACAGACCACCCCACAAAAGACTCCTCCTACTCCTTTCTTTGCTCTGGCATAAAGACTGTTCAGGGAAGCTTAGCAAAGTGAGTCGATCTGTTATTATTCAGTAATTCTGGAGAATCCCATATCACCCTACACTCTCTCTCTGGAGTTATTCAGCAATAAAATTATAAAAAAATACATCCCCTAGACTGATTTATAAACTGGACTGAATGAACTGTTGCTGTGTGCCTGGCTGCCTCTGCACTAATCTTGGGAAATAATCAGTTAAATTGCTGTGGCTCCTATGGTTGTAGCCCTACAGTAGTTACTTAACTTAGAGAATAAAGGAGACACCCCCTGTCCTGCACTGCTGATTCTAAGGGTTGATTTACCAAAATCGGAGAATGCAAAATCTTGTGCAGCCCTGCATAGAAACCAGTCTGGTTCCAGATTTTATTGTCAAAGCTTAATTGAACAAGCTGAAGATTTTGAACTCTCCAGTTCTAGTAAATCAACCCCATTACCATTTCCTGAGTAGCGATTATTTAGAGGAAGCGGGGCACTGCAGACCCTGACACCAAGCTGGTGACTTGGCACTCAACTTTAGAAAAATATTTTATTGCTGTATGTGCCCCCTTGGGAAAGACTTCCAGTTTTGATTACCACACAGTCAGTGAGGCATGGTCTCTTCAATGGTTACAGTAACAGTGACTTTACCAAAAATGTTCGTGCTGGAGCTGTGCTTTAAAAAGTTTTAAAATGTAAAATTATACCTCTTCTTTCTTTCAAAAATTAATAGGAAAGTAAATGTCTACTAGAAAGGTTCATAAATGGATTATTTGTCCTTTTAGGATAAATAGGATAACCATCAGGTAAAGAGCCAGCTCCCAGGACCCCATCCCATGACATAAATGATTTACTGTAGTCTGTCAAAATCTTTGAGGAATGTTCTGCTTAAATAAGAATGAAGATAGCAGGATGCTAAAAACCATAATTTATCAACACTCGTCTATTTTGTAACACAAAGCACATACGCTGCTGCTGGCATGAAGCTTCAAACAATCATTATTTTTGTATCCTTACCAAGACACAGTTGTTCCCAACTAGCAGCCTGTTCGCTCCAAACCATCTCTAGAGCTATAAATTCAAACATTTAATGGAAAGGGGAGAATATTTTGCATCCCCTTATCAAGCCTTCAACACCACTATAAAACATTCTGACATGTTGCCTTATCCAGGAGTCTTAAGGGCTCTAGGAGCATTGAGCAATTGTGTCCTATGTTTCCAGTTCACAGCACAAATGTGCAGTACTGTGAGTTCCGTGATGCATGTCTGCATTGTTATGCAGCACAATGTACATTGCCGCATGTGAATGCACTGCAGCATGCCACATGTAGAATAACATTACATTTTATGACATTAAAAAAAAAGAGTAAACAGTGCTGAACTATACAATGCACATCACAGTGCAAACAATATACAGTGCATAACTAGTGTGGGCTTGTTTCATTAAGAGGATGTCACATGATACAACAGTAGTTCGTGCCCATGGGGAAACTAATTCAATTTTCAAATTCATTCAATAATTTGGATTCAGATAACGAATGGATCCAAATTTCATTCCATTTGTTAATTTGGATGCACATGATGCCAGTTGATATTGTCCAATAAGCTTGTGCCATATATCTTGGTGGGTTGGACTAGTGTTCAAAAATATTGAATCCTTCAGATTCAAATCCGTCTGATTTGATAATATATTGAATATATAGCAAACTTTTTCGAATCCACATGGACCAAGGGATATATGAAACATATACGTATCATATCCCGAAAATGGATCAGTTTAACATAACGAAACAGTGAAACAAAATTCTTCAAATTCAAACAAAATAAATGCATCTGAAACTAAACAAAATTTCTGGTGTGCACATGTCTATTACAGACATTAGTCCCACAGCAGCCCACACTTAGACAAACCTGTTAGTAGGAGAGGTTAGGAGAAGGATATGTTTTGAAGCAGAGATTTTTTTTAAAAAGTTTGAAGCAAAGAGCTTTTTAAGCATTTACCTAAACAATTTGCCAGAGACAACCTCAGCTGTCCTGATCCCAGGTGTTGGGCAAGTCTTCAGTTACAAACAGGACATTTCATAATTAGAGAGTAAGCCAAGAATAGCAAGTATTTCACCAGAATTGCCCAGAGTTCAGGATGCGTAGACAAGGGTGCACATCATCCATAAAGTCCTTCTTCTCTTCTTGCTTGCTTCCCTACTAAGGGGAAACACTGAGATGGATACTTGCAGCCTACAACCTGCTGTAGCTTGGTCCTCAGTATGTCCCAATTAAAACTGAACCCAGGCAGGTCTCCACCAAAACTATGTATATGCTAGCCTTCTACCCAGCCCAACTGCTGGCAGGTGCTGGGCTGACATTAACTCTAAGTATCCCCTGCCCATCACTGGCATCCTACCTTGGGACTGCTAGTGGCTTCTAAGGCACCCACACTGCCTGTCAATTAAAGTGGACTTTTACCTATCCTTTTCAATTAACTATAGCATTACCCTGTGGCCACAAACTGATACTACACCGATCACTTCCACATATATTGGAAGATGCCACCCACAACTCCATTCCACCTGTCTGTAAGTTGTTGCCCCTATTTTGTAACAATAAAGTTAAGTTTAAAAAATGGGTAAAAAATAAATTTGAATTAACCAATTGAAAATTTCAAAAAATGTTGTAAAGCACACCCCCCCGCCGCTCCCATGTACATGCACATACAGCCATGAATGCGTGTGTTGGGTGCGTCTGTACAAAAATGATGATTGCACCACACACAGAAACACACATTTGCCAGAATGAGAATATTTATTCTAGGGCCATCATGATATGAGAAGGGGGGGCATATTTAACTAATCTTCAGGCCTAAAATTAGCATTTTAACTTGTTCGAACATATTAAAAAAAAATAAAGCGCATAAAGAATAAAAGGAACTGTGCTTGGAGTTGGGTTTTAAGAAAGGATGCATTCCCATTGTGGCATATGATTAAGATCATAGATGTTTTTGTTGCCATCCTAAAGAGATACAGTACATGCTCTACAATCCATTTTTTGCATATAAATTGTCACAGGAACACCTGTCACTGTTATTCCTTGCCAAAAATGTGTCTTTACAAGGTGACTATTCGTTGGCATGACAACAGACTGCTAATCAAGACAATCTACTTTTAATTATTTAATTAATTAATTAGTTAGGTTTCAATATGTATATATATGTTTTTACTTTGCACTGTTTTGACAAGATTCAGCTAACTCCTGTGACATTAGAGTTGTTTATGCTGTAAATGTATTGTTTAATTAGTATTTTATACATTGTTAAATCAGAACTCCAGGCAAAAAATGTATTTTCCCATGCAGTGGGGCTGTGCACTGCATGGGTTAAATGCCCATTTTGTCCAGGGGCTCATGGTAAAGCTATACTTACCCCCTCCTCCCGAAGCCGGTCTATGAGCATGACAATGTCAGGAACAGCCTATTCACAAGACCGCTACCGTGCTGGTGGAGGGGGGAGCAGTGGTGGGGACCAGTCTTGCGCTTGGAGGATTGGCAAATTAGGAAAGTATATTGCTTACCAAACCCCTAGACAAAAATGAACATTTAACCATGAAGTGCAGGCACAGCTCCACTGCATGGGAAAATACAATTTTTGCCTGGAGTTCTGCTTTTAAATTATATCTAACTTTAAAGGTGATCTGAAGATGAATACAAAATTTGGCAATTAATACAGTTATGCATTCATTTAAAAAATTACATTTGTTTTTTAATTTGATTAAATGCCATTTTTGTCTTGATATCAGCCTCTGTAACATGCTGAAAATAAACACCCCACCAGAGAACAGAGGACTCATCTCATCACTGTACTCTGCTATTTCATTCTCCCATCAGTAGTGTGACAGTGCTGCTGCAGTGAAGGTCAAGGGCTTGGTTATGCTTTCTGGCAGGGGTGTCTGAATCCCAGGATTGGTTGAACAGAATTATCTAAAACTATTCCTATATATGTGCTGTACTTTAACTGTGTAGTTAGTTGCTTGGAGTCAGCTTTAAAAAGAATTTTTCATTTGATCAAATTAGAGCCCCCTGTAGCCCCTCACCTGTTGTGGTTAATTGTACTCTCCCACAGGTCCGTTGCTCTGTTGGAGACCTCAGTAAATACCCAATGCTTCTAGGTATGTGAGGGCATGTGACCTCCTCTGAGGATACTCAAGCTTGAGCAACCAATCCCCAATCTAATATACTGTCATGTGAGGGAGGGGAGAAAGTTAATAACCTCATAAAAGATCCAACACAGTCTGACATTTAGATCACACAGGGTGTGAGCATGTAGAAGGTGAGTATCAGTGGGGGATAGTTGTTACAAAATAATCTGAAAATTTGCCCTAATCGGGAAAACTGGTGTGGTTATTCTATTTTAATAATCTATGATTCTCTACATTCTTTTTGTAGCATCACAGAGATCCCTGGAAACTACACATAGCGCTACTTCCACAGGGGTTGCTGGTAATAGCTGTCTCTTCCCAAATAGTGCAGAGTAGAGATGAGCGAATCGAACTTGGCGATGTGGAATTCGTTTCGAATATTAGGAAAAATTCGATTCGCATCGAATCCGAAAATTAGCAAACTTCGGATGCACGAATCGAATTTTTCCCGATCGGCCGATTTTCATCCCTTCTACAGCCGGCAAAAAGTGTCCCTGCAGAGAGCTCCGCTATTTCTGAAAGTTCTCTGACAGTTCCTTCACATTTACAGCGGTTGAAACATTGTATCTATTTGTTTCCATTTAGGATACAGATGTTTTTATTCGGAAACAAATAGATACAATGTTTCAACCGCTGTAAATGTGAAGGAACTGTCAGAGAACTGTCAGAAATAGCGGAGCTCTCTGCAGATACACTTTTTGCTGTACTGGAATTCTTCTTATTTTCATTCTTCTTATTATTATTATTTTCATTCTTCTTCTTCTTATTATTTTCATTCTTCTTTTCATTCTTTTTCTCCTTCTTCTTTTCATTCTTCTTCTCCTTCTTCTTCTCCTTCTTCTTTTCATTCTTCTTCTCCTTCTTCTTCTCCTTCTTCTTTTCATTCTTCTTCTCCTTCTTCTTCTCCTTCTTCTTTTCATTCTTCTTCTCCTTCTTCTTTTCATTCTTCTTCTTATTATTATTTTCATTCTTCTTCTTCTTATTTTCATTCTTCTTCTTCTTATTATTATTATTATTATTATTATTTTCATTCTTCTTCTTCTTATTTTCATTCTTCTTCTCCTTCTTCTTCTCCTTCTTCTTTTCATTCTTCTTCTCCTTCTTCTTTTCATTCTTCTTCTCCTTCTTCTTCTCCTTCTTCTTTTCATTCTTCTTCTCCTTCTTCTTCTCCTTCTTCTTTTCATTCTTCTTCTCCTTCTTCTTTTCCTTCTTCTTCTCCTTCTTCTTCTCCTTCTTCTTTTCATTCTTCTTCTTCTTCTTATTTTCATTCTTCTTCTTCTTCTTATTTTCATTCTTCTTCTTCTTCTTATTTTCCTTCTTCTTCTTCTTCTTCTTCTTCTTCTTCTTATTTTCCTTCTTCTTCTTCTTCTTCTTCTTCTTCTTCTTTTCCTTCTTCTTCTTCTTATTTTCCTTCTTCTTCTTCTTCTTCTTCTTATTTTCATTCTTCTTCTTCTTATTTTCATTATTCTTCTTATTTTCCTTCTTCTTCTTCTTCTTCTTCTTCTTCTTCTTCTTCTTCTTATTTTCCTTCTTCTTCTTCTTATTTTCCTTCTTCTTCTTCTTCTTCTTCTTCTTATTTTCCTTCTTCTTCTTCTTATTTTCCTTCTTCTTGTTTTCCTTCTTCTTATTATTATTTTCCTTCTTCTTCTTATTTTCCTTCTTCTTCTTCTTCTTCTTCTTCTTCTTCTTATTTTCCTTCTTCTTCTCCTTCTTCTTCTTCCTCTTCTTCCTCATCTTCTTCTTCTTCTTCTTCATCCTCATCTTCTTCTTCTTCATCCTCATCTTCTTCTTCTTCTTCTTCTTCATCCTCATCCTCTTCTTCTTCTTCTTCCTCATCCTCATCTTCTTCTTCATCTTCTTCTTCATCTTCTTCTTCTTCTTCATCTTCTTCATCTTCTTCTTCTTCATCTTCTTCATCTTCTTCTTCTTCATCATCTTCTTCTTCATCATCTTCTTCATCATCATCTTCTTCATCATCTTCTTCTTCTTCTTCTTCATCTTCTTCTTCTTCATCATCTTCTTCATCATCTTCTTCTTCTTCATCTTCTTCATCTTCTTCATCTTCTTCTTCTTCATCATCTTCTTCTTCATCTTCTTCTTCTTCATCTTCTTCTTCTTCTTCATCTTCTTCTTCTTCTTCATCTTCTTCTTCATCTTCTTCTTCTTCTTCATCTTCTTCTTCTTATTCATCTTCTTCTTCATCTTCTTCGTCGTGCCCCGTGACTGCCCAAATGAGTGAAGTGTGCGGTGATTCTAAGATCGACGGCACTCATCTGCATGTCATACTGACTGACAGTATTATTTCTCTTCCCCAGCAGACTCCAAGTGCATTTAAATTAAAGGTACAGTGTTCTGCACTAATATAAAGGCTCTCTGAAGCCTAGAAACCCTTTTAATAAGTTAAATTCGCAGCGAATAAATTTGCATCGAATCGAATTTATTCCGCAAATTCGGCGAATCAGCCGAATCGAATTATTGAATAATTCGCTCATCTCTAGTGCAGAGGCTGCCCATCCTCACAAGCACCAGTCTACACATACTGGCTACAATAACATAGTCTAGGGGGATGTCTCTTTAAGATTTATTGCTTAAAGAACTTTGAACAGGAGAGAGTATGTTAGGACATGGAATACTCCAAAATGCTGCACAGTAACAGGAGGACACTCTTCCCTGAGCTCCCATACATGGATTTTGCTGAGGACACGGGCAATGGCTAGTACTCTGAGACCCTTTGAAAGCTGTCTCAGTCTATAGCTACCTCTGCCACTTACATCCCAAAAGCATACAGTCACCAGGGATCACAATTCAGGGTCAGTACTCACAAGTCCCCAGGACAGCTGCACACATTCCAGCTTCATCTGGACACTTTCCAGTGAGAAAGACAATCCTTCTCAAGACCATATCCCTTAAGGTGAACTCTTACATATATATATACATATTAAAGTCACAATAATTGTGCAAACATATGAAAGTTAAAAAAAAATTGAAAGTTCCACAAACCCCCCCAAATAAACCCCCATCCGCATCTGGTGTGAATATTAAGTGATACAGTAGTAAATCTTCTTATACATAGCAATTCTCTGTGCGTAGTGCTCCAATTATTGCTCCCCCTCCAGAGCCCCACTCACCACAGATAATTGACCACCTGGAATGGTAGGTCAAATATCGCATGAGATGTTTCTGCGCTCTCCTGAAGGAAAGTTGGCCGTCTGTGTGGTCTTGACACCTCTATACGCTGATGACAGACTCCATAGTGGAAACACCTCTAGATTAATTGTTTGCAACAAAACTCCTCCAGAACCTCCACAGTACTCCTCCACCACCGTAAAAACATTAAAGGGAAACTTCCAGAAATACGGTGTTACGCTATGGAAGTTTCCCTTTGATGTTTTTACGGTGGTGGAGGAGTACTGTGGATGTTCTGGAGGAGTTTTGTTGTAAATGATTGATCTAGAAGTGTTTTCACTATGGAGTCTGTCATCAGCATTTAGAGGTGTCAAGACCACATAGACTGCCAACTTTCCTTCACGAGAGCGCTGCAACATCGCATGCAATATTTGACCTACCATTCCAGGTGGTCAATTATCTGTGGTGAGTGGGGCTCTAGAGGGGGAGCACTAATTGGAGCACTACATACAGAGAATTGCTATGGATAAGAAGATTTACTACTGTATCACTCAACATTCACACTGGACGCGGATAGGGGTTTATTTGGGGGGGGTTTTGGAACTTTCAATTTTTTTTAACTTTTATATGTTTGCACAATTATTGTGACTTTAATATGTATATATATATATATATACTGTATATATAGTTTTACACAATTTCACTGTATACACAGTTTCATGGCGTTGTATATGTGCTATTCTAGCACTATTGTCGTTTAAGCACCTTGTATTTACCTATTGGTTTATTTGTGATTTAGTCACTGGAGAGGAGGAATATAATTGCCAGCCCACAGGGCATTATAGCACATGCACTTTTGTCGTGACCCTTTGTGTAATTGGGAGTTCATTCATTTATTTAATTATTTTAAGTATTTTTTGGGAGAGGCAGCGCAGAAATTTTTATGCTTGTACTCACGTATTTGTTCACTGGTACACATTTGTGATTTTGCTAGCAACAGCCAGTCTAATTGATCAGTCCTCTGCACGGGTTATACTCACACTTCTCCATAGATTGCTTCAAGTTCTCCACAGGCTGCCTTGGAGGAGCAGCAGCCCAAGAGGCTTTGCAACCCTCCATGACGAGGAATGAACACCCTCTCCAGGGCTCCAAGCTATTTATTATTCCCCGGGCACCTTCTGGGCATCCCCTCCATGGATTGGCTAGGGCATGATAAATATTCAGGCTGGTCATTTGACTCTATTAGCTCTATGTTTTTGAAACGTCTTCCAGAACCAGGGAGAAGCAGTCAAACTCCCAGCCTGTGAAACCCTGAACAGACCAGAACAAACAATCACCTCTCCCTTCACTAAAATAGGAGCCAAAAGCTACATTTGCCTAGGAGGGTGCTACCTCTAAGAAGGAAGAAGGATGTTACTGTGTAGGTACCAGGGGCGGACTGACAACTCATGGGGCCCACGGACAACAGGGGATCATGGGGCCCCCATGTACTCATCCACACCCAAAAAAGTCCATAAAAAGGTACCAGGGGCATCTCATGGGGCCTCCTACTGACCCCGAGCCCCTGGGCAGTGCCCGAGGGCTCAAATGGTCAGTCCACCCCTGATAGGTACTGAGCACTTCTCTCACTGAACATGCTGAAAACTGTTGAAATGCTATCTCTTGTAGTCCAATATCCATGGAACATCTCTGACCCCTAGGTCATTAATCCTGGGAAAGCTTCAACATGGTCTGATATATAGCTCACACAGGGTTTGGACGCCCAATTTCATCATAGCACGAGAGCATAGAGAAGGTGAGTATCAGAGGGAGCAATAATCCTTTCAGAATAACTTAATACTTTGAACTATTTAGGCAAACTATTGTGATTATTCATTTTGATTCTCCATATTCTGACTGCAGCATGACAGAGTTCCTTGGGCACTACAAGAAGTGCCATCAATTAAGCAAAAAGGGTGTTATTGTGTAGGCACTGAGTCCTACTCTAACTGAATGTGCACAGACTGTGCAAATGTTGTCTCTAGTTTTTCAACAACTATGGAGCATCTCCGACCCCTGGGCCATTAGTGCAAAGAAAAACACAGGAAGGCACTTATTTCTGCTTCAACATCTAATATCTGAGAATGAATGGACCTTTAGAATAAAAGATTAGGGGGCTGGGGGACCAGTAAAACAGGGATGCCATTTTACCATCCCCTGACCGCCCACCTAAAGTCTAAAAAGCAGCCAGAGGGACCAGCAGCAAATTTAACCTGGAATGCCAAGCCGAGAGTCAAACTCGACCATTCAAGTCAATCAGGATGCACTACAACCATAAGCAAAATGCTTGGCTCATGATTGTGGCACATTAGCCTAATAGTAATTGTTGATCAACAAAAAAAATAAAGCACTTAGGAGGTGGCAGGATCACCTCCTAAATGCCTGACAGCAGCTGTTTAGCTGCACTCTGAAAAGCCACCCGTCGCAGATAGCTTTTCAGAGCATGGGCCAGTGTGTGCCTAGCCTAACAGTGCTATGGTAGACACTTTCCATTTAAATTCATACATTTCTGTTGGGCCTGGAGCTCAGCTGTAAATATGGATTTCACATATTTATCTAGTCCTATGGGATCCATTAACCATCTACTGTTTTGACAATGCTGCTTTATTTTTATCATAATCTGTACAATACTTTGAGGCCTTAGGGAAAATAATAATAATAAAAACAAAAATATCAATGATGATAATGATTATTACCTCTAGAGAAGTGCATCTTAAATTAACTTTTTTAATATGATTAAAAAAAATATTGCTTGCATTGACATGGTGACGAATAAACAGAAAACGCACCAACATTACATCTGGTAATAATGAAGCAAACTTAATGTACAATGCTCACATTAGTTTTCCACACAGAGCTTTTCACCTGCATCATATACTGATTTTGGGTAAGATTTTGTGGGCAGATTATGTTCAGCTCCCGGACATCACAGGGTCAAACACAATAATTCTTGCTAATATTCAGCTTTTAATTGACTGAAACTAGAATTAGATTAAACAAATAAAGATGAGTTACGTAATATTCACTAAACCCTACTTCACCCCTAGAAGACATTAGCTGCATAGAAAGGAAATGTTTATAAATGTGAACAAATAGTAGAAAATACAATTAGGCCATAAACCCCAACTGGCATTCAGTTTGCTAAAGTACTGTGTATCATAAACAAGTGTAATTTCCTTTTTTTACCTATGATACTTATTTTCTCCATTTTTGTCATTCCTTGTTACATCTCACAGCTGCTTTTTTCATGCAGCCTCTTTGCAGCCACTTCTTGCCTACATTTACTCCAGCCACGGCTGCATGGCATTTCTCAGTGTGGCCTTCCTGATGGTGGAAACAGTGGATCATATCTGCGAATTAGGGTTGGTTTACTAAAAGAAAATAATCTGTTCATTTGCAAGGGAATTTCACTTTGCAAGGCATCCTATGGAGTCACCCTT